>NC_133002.1:28822171-29122852 GCF_048564905.1 Vicugna pacos
TTACTCTATGCCCAGAAATGTGCATCCCAGTCAATCTTAGAACATTTTCATCCCCCCAACAGGAAACCCAGTACGCATAAGCAGACATTATCAACTTCCCCATTCTCCCCAAGCCCCAGGGAGCCACTCTTCGGTCTCTGTGGATTTGCGTGTGCTGAACATTTCATGCAAATCAAGTCACTTCATGTAAGTGGAACCATCTATTTTGACTGACTTCTTTCACACTGAGTAACGTTTTCAATATTTGTCCACGTTGTGGCCCTGGGTCAGTACTCTATGCTTCGCTATTGCTGAATAATATTCCACTGTATGGCTGGGCCCCTCTGTTTACCCATTCATCATGTGATAGACATTTGGGTTGTTTCTGTTTTTTGGCTCTGAAAAGTAATGGAGAAAAGTAATGGTGAAAATTTCTGTAGGAGTTTTTATGTGAACATTTGTTTTCAGTTCTCTTACTTCTGTGCCCAGGAAGCAGAATTGCTGGATCATTCAGAAACCAAATATTCAATTCTCTGAGGACATGCCAGGATGTTTTCCAAAGAGGCCACGCTGTGTTACGTTCTCACGAGCAAGGGCTGCGAGCTCCGCTTCCTCTGTGTCCTCATTAATGCTTGTTAATCTTTTTTTGATTATAATCTATTGTAGTGAGTGTGAAGCGGTTTCTCCTAGTTGTTTTGACTTGATTTCCTTTAGAGCTAATGTTATTCAACATCGTTTCATTGTGCTTATTGGCCATTTGTATATTTTCCTTGAAAATATATTTTCAGATCCTTTATTCATTTTTTAATTGAGTTGTCTTTTTATTGTTGAGCTGTGGAATTTTATTTTTGATACACAAATTCCTTATCAGATAAATGATTTGAAAAAATTTTCTCCTGAGTGTTGTTTTTTCACTTTCTGGATGGTGTCTTTTGAAGCAAAGTTTTAAATTTTAATGAACTCCAATTTATCTCTGTTTTCATTTTTCCTTGTGCTTTTGGGTTAATATTAAATATCTGATGTATTTTATTTAAACTTGTATATTTAAAATAACTTAATTCTTAGACCGTTCTAGGAGATGGGTACTGTTGTTGTCCCCAGTCTATGCATCGGAGACTGAGATGCAGAGAATTTCACTGACATATCAGTGTCAAAGCTACCCAGTGCTGTGGGAATTCAGACCCTCATATTTTCCCCTAGCATCTGAGCTCTTCACCACCATGCTCCACTCTTTCCAGGAATCGTTAAAGAAAAAGTCTTTACTTTTTTGATTTCTTGTTAGATTTTTTTCTCATTGGGGACCTCATCTCCTCATTTTACTTTTGGATATCGGTGTAGATTTATTTTAGGTCTCATATATGGAAAAGCATTGCTATCAGTTAACTTCTTTATTACTCACTCTCCAGTGATGATTGTTACTAGTTGACCTAATCAAGTCATGCTTAAGTCTTTCCTGCTCATGACACTAACAGCAGAGTCATGACTTATAGAATGCTCAAAGAAGAAAGTACTTGACTGATTTTATTTTGCTACCCAATCAAATCAATCAAATAAAAACCCCAGTGTTGACACAGACTATAAGCCCTCCAGAATAGGGTCACTGTCTTCCTTGTGTTTCATTTGTTGGGTCACAGTGTCTGGATAGTGCCTTGCTGTCCAGCAGTTTTGTGAGGATACGGTGCTCGTGAATCATTTTAAGGACAGAATTTTGACAATAGACTGCTGTTTATTTCATGAGGGAAAAGGTAGTATAGAATTACTTCTCAGATCTGTTTTAAAATTAAGCTTTGAATTTTGAGAATAGTTCAAGAAATCATAAAAAGATGTTTTTCACTAATTTTAGATCTATCTTAGACACATTATGTTTACATAGCAGAGTAACTTATCAAGTAGATTTGACAAGAGGAGTGTAATATTGATTATTTGTTTTAATTGAAATATTCTACCTGGGATAAAGTAATCAGTGCCTATAAATGAACAAATATGTTTGTATTTCTATGCAACATGGGAGCAGACTTCATATGTTTCTATATAATATATATGACTGTGTGTTTTAATCTTTCTGTCAGTGTTTTAATAGTTTTTCAGCAATTTTGTAACTTTAGAATTCTTCTAAGAAAATCACCCCCGATTCTAGTGCAGTTTGTACTGTGTATCCTGTCTTATGCATGGGATTCCACTGTCCCCTCAGTGAGGAATTTCCTCTCCTATTGTGTTAGTAGCAGGAACTGTGATTTCTAGGCCTTTGCTCTCCATGTGTTTACAGTTGGCTGTCAGTCACGATTTTCCCTTTCCTGAGTTTTCATTGTTATATTAGGATTTCTGAAAATAACTATTAATATGTTGCATTGGTCTCCCTAGAAACTTGACGTCTTAGTGCTTTTCAGTTTTCAATTTATGAAAAATGCAAATGCACTCTTGTTTTTCAGTTGTCCTTTTTCATAGATATTTGTTTATCTCTTTATTGATAAAATAATTTTTTCCCAATGAATGAATCGGTGTGCATGTTTTAAAGGATAACTTATTTTTTATTTTTCTTATTGTAACAGTAATATTCATTGTAGAGAATTTAGTAAATAAGGATAAACACAGTAATAACTTCACAATGGCCTCTAATCTCACCTGGAGGTACAGTTGTAAGGTTTGAAATTGAGAATTACAAGTCCTCTCAAATTGTTCTTTTTCAAGTACGTTTTGTTTACTGAGATCCTCGAATTTCCAAATGAATTGTAGCAGCAGATAGTTTCTGCAGAGGAGCCCGCTGGGATTGTGATCGAGACCACGTTGAATATACGAATCGCTCTGGGGAGCACTGCCATTCCAAGAGCACTGTCTTTTGATAGAGGAATGTGTGTGGAGTGTCTGTCCTTGTATTTAGGTCTTCTTAACTTTTTTTTTCAACAATGCTTTGAGTTTACAGAGTACTATTTTACTTTTTTTATCTTTGCCTTTATACTGAGGACAAGTGTGCAAGTTACCGGGATCAGAAATGTATTTGAGCCCCGCAACTTGCTGCCACCATGGATGCTGCGCTCTTGCTTCGCCCGCTGTACAATCTTGCACAGAATACGACCTCAGTAACTCTCTCTTGAATGAATGATTATATGATTGTTGGATGATGCTTGAGAGTCATTGTGATGATTTTTTTCCCCCAGCCTTTCCTCAGTTCTTAACTATGCCCTTTCCCTTCCTAAACTCCAGCCTGGGTTTCAGCCTGCATGTGGCATTGATTTTCCCTGTTTGTGGACTCTTCCTTTCACTAGTTCACGATAAAGTTACATGTGGGCTGTGGAAACTTGCTAGATGTCAAGAAAGAGCAAATCCATTGTATGCTAATATTTTTAGAGTGTGTTATTGTTTTATCGATTGAAATTAAATGAGGCTGCCCCCTGAGCCCTCCCGTGAGCTCTTTTCGCCTTCCTACAGCTGATACTGCTCTAATTGCTGCATGTGCCCTTTCCCCAGCTTTGGTTTTGGAATTGAATAAGTCACCATCACTGGAGCCCTCTCTTTAAAAGATAAAGAGAACATTTGCTCCTTCTCCCTGTTTGGGGACTTCGATGAGATGAGATCCCAGATAAAGAATGGAGCCCCACCTCATTCTGACCTCCGCTCTTTCCGTTCATTTCTTCACGGGAAAAGAGTACTATTCAACAGTATAAAGATTAATTGTGAGCTAATGAGATAGACAGGACAACCGATCATTTATTAAATACCCTTTCATGATAGAAACAAATGTATTATACACACAAACAGCACACAAAGCACGGTAGTACCATGGTTACATTCGTGGGACCGAGTTCGATTCCTGCTCTGGAGTGACAAGTCCTGTGTGATGGAGAACTGGTAGGTTGGCTTAGCCTCTCCAGAACTGATTTTCTGTCCTGCAGAGACGGGGCTCGCTAGGCGTCCCCCCCCGTAGAGGTGCTGTGGGGTGTAAATGATGCGCGTGGGCAGCCCGAGCACAGCTGCTCGTTCCTCGTAAGTGCAGGGTAGCATAGCTTTTGCAGTGACGGCTTTATGACCGCCCCATGTAGACTGTCAGTGCTCCGAAGGGATGCCTTGTGGTTTGGAGATGGGATTCTCACTTCTGTAAATACCCAAGTATAGTGTTATTGGGCCTTGCTGATTTGAGTCTATTCTTTAGAAAGTACATATTGTAGATATATTTTTCAAGCATGCATACTTTTTTTCTTTTACTATTTAAAGTTCTACCCTCTCATCTCTTGGTGTTACTTTTCATGGAATCCAGGAAACAGTCCTAAGCTACCTGCCTCTTCACACTTTTCCGTGGTGGTTTCCTTCCCTGATTAGAAGAGGGTTTTGCATAGGAAATTTTATTTTTTCCCCTTTTCTTGGAGTCTCTCTCTCTGTCTGCCCATCTCTCACCTCTCAATCTGTCCATTTCTCAACCCACTGATTCTTCTGACATGTTCCAAAACGCATTTCAGGCAGCTTACAGAAGAACAGATACTAAATAAACAGGTGAGAAAATGGAGCCAAGTTCAGACAGTGAGGCTAGGAGGCGAGCCTGTGTGAGGGTTGCAGGCGTGAGACACACGCCTCTGCCCTGTGACTTATAAGATCGACAGCAGCAGTGTGCTTCAAGCTCCCAGCAGACACAGGGAAGCAGGGTTTGTGGGAGATGCTTACTGGCTGTGAAATAAATAAGTGGCTTAGGAGAAGCTCAGCCTTTCCAGCTACTAAGGCTCAGGAGAATATTTTGAGTGTCTTCCAAAATCAGAGTATGGCATCTTTTCTTTTTTCAGAGTTCTATGTATAGTTGGTTACATTCTATACCTGGAAATTTCTCCAAAACTCCTTCCCACGTGAGTCCCATGGCTCGGGAATTGGGTGGTTCTGCTCATTGACGGGGGTTGGCCAGAAACAGAAAATGAGAGCCTCAAAGGAGCCTGGGATTTGTCAGTTATGTTTTGTCAGTGCTGTAGGGTTCAAGAAATGCTTTCACCATTTCTCTCCATCTGAGGCAGCAGCGTGATGTCTTACCAGCATCAGGAGCTCAGGGCCACAAGATGGTGGGGGTTGACTGCACTGCCGTCAAGACAGCTGAGCTAGTCACTGCAGGTGTGGTTCTTTTACATACTGCATTTCATGTTCTTTACTAGAATGTTTCAACAGGGAGTTAATTAACTGAGTTAATTAACATTTAACAAATATGATGCTTTGTTGAAAAGACAGTTATAGGCAGAATATAAGCTGTGAAGTCTTTAAAAACGGTTTCATTACTGAAATTTCATTTGGGTAGATACACAGTTTATCTTATATATACCTCTCTTTTAAAGTAACAAAGAAACAAGACAGAAAAGGCAGAGGATGATTTCTGTTCTTCCTCTCGGCTTGCAGGTGCCCTCACCCCCAGTAGCATCAATCCAGACACCAGCACTGACACTGGCCGTGCTCAGAACTGCCTCAGGCCTGAAGACACTGCTGACAAATAGAAGGGGATCACGCCCTGTTACAGCAGGTGCTCTCAATTTGTGGGTCCTTATGTAACTGCATGGTGTTAATCAGGATCGCCCGTCCTACATTGTGTGATGCTGCTGCCTTGTCTCCTAGTTACTTGTTTCTCTAAGTATTCTTGTATTATTCTCCAATGCGTAGTACTACACACCTAAAAATGCTTTTTTTCAGATGAAAAAGAATGTGCATTTAAAATAATAAGTCTGAAAAAGTGGGCAAAAGAGGCTATCCTTGTCCCGCTATTCAAAGATAATAATTAACACGTTAACGTATATTTTCATCAGTGTGTATCACCTCTGTCATAAAAAACCAGAGAGCACTCTGTGACTGTTTGCTGTGTGGACACCTCCATTTTCCATTTGGCTTTTTATATGTTTTTCTACAATATTCTATCTCCTCTGGCATGATTTTTGATGACCAGTATAGCATTCTGTCTTGTGGAGGCATCGTCCATTTTACTTCGGACTTAAATAAACTTTTAAATTCCAAGTATACTTAAGTGAAATACTGAAAAGAGAACTGTGGTGGTACAGGAAGACCCTACCTCCCTTCCCCTTATTTCCGAAGATTAAAAGCTGTTGAAAATTTGGTATATATATTTCATGACCTTTATGCCTATGACATACATATATACACACATATGAGAATTCCATGTATACGTGTGTGTATATAAGCTTTATTTAAAAATGAGACCATACTATATGTTTTTCTGCAGCTCGCTTTGATCACTCAGGTGTATATCATAGACGTCCTCCCACTCCAGACTCACCCGGTCCTTTCAGATAGAGTGGAGGGGTCTCCTGATTTGCGGGTGTGGTCTCTTTCCCACGCACACCTTTGGTGAGAGAATGCTGTGGACAAGGCCCTGGACCACGGCGAAACGCCGGCTCCCTCATTGCTCGCAGCTCGTCGTGATTTACCGCATCATTGTCTTGATGGTGGACAGTTAAGTTTTCTCCATTTTCCACTGTCAGAAAGGATATTTGACTGGCATCCTTCTTGTACAGACATTCCTGTGATCTTTTATGAGTATTCCTTTAGTTAAGGCTTCTGGAAATTTAGTCCCTGGATGTGACATTTGCATTCATCACAGACTCCTTTCAAGTGACTCTAGAAATTCCTTCCATAGGGGAATGAAAAGATGCACAATTACTTATGTAACGAATTCTCTATTGCTGGATATGATTTCACTTCAGTTTTTCTTCCCACCATTGTAAACAGTGCTGTGTAAATGCCCTGATGGGTACATCTTTTTGGACTAAATTTGTTTTTTCCTAAAGGAAACGATTCGTAGAAGTGGTGTTGAGTCAGTGTGTACGTACGTTTTTCAGAGTTTACATATCCATTGACATGTCGTCCTCTGAAAATGTCGCTCATGGTTTCTTCTCCCACAGATGGACACTAGCTAGAATATCTTTTAAAAATATTTGCCAATATGATGAGCAAAAGTGCTTTTTCATTGTTTTAGTTTGCATTTGATGACCAGTGAGGTATTGAGCATTTTTCACTCATTAGCCATTTGACTTTTTTAAAATGAATGATTCCTTTTATCCTTTGCACACATTTAAGTGGGGGAGCTTCTTGTTGCTTTGTGAAGCTCTTTGTATGTTATGAACATTAACTTCTTGTCTTCAACAACATGTATCACAGAGCTTTTTCTTGTCATTTCTTGCCTTTCATTTTGTTTAGGAGGATTTTTATTTTGGTAGTGTCTCAAAATATTCTTATGATAATAAATGTATTCCTTATGGGTTTTATCTTTGACATTATTCTTAAAAATAATTTCTTATACTGGAATAAATCTCCTCTGTAGGTTTTTTTTTAATCTCTAAGATGGAGATGATAATAGTGCTTGTTAATGTAAGGGTAAGTTGAGTTAATAAGAGCAAAGTGTTGTATTTGCTGTTATTAGTACTTTTTAATATTTACATCACTGTCTGTAATTTATCTTGTGGTCCTTATGAGAGGAATAGTATTTATTCTTTCCAGGTGATTCTCAGATTGTCTCAGGACAATTATTGAAGTCATACTTTTCTCTTTGATTTGAAATCCCACCTTTACAAAATACTTATGTACACTAGAGTCTCTTTTTGAGCTCATGGTTCCCTTCTGTCAATCTGTCTTTCTTACTCCAGCACCATAACTTACATATTGTAAAAATTTATTTAATAATTGGCAGTCTGAATTTTTTTTGATTCTTTTCTTCCATCCCAAATTTTCTTGTCTAGTATTATGATTTTATTATTCCTGAAGAATTCCAAAATATTTTGTTCAAGTTAAAAAAAATCAGATTGGAGTTGTCATGGGATTTTTTAGTAAGTTTTGAATTATTCTGATGAGAACTTACATCTTTACAAAACTGCTTTCCTCCATGCAATTTGTTTATGTTTCTACATTCTCACCTCTTACTTTACCCCTCAGTACAGTCCTGAAGTTTCTCCATTTAGAACATGGGCATTATTTTTTAACTTATTCCAGATTATTGTTTCTGTTTTTGTCAATTTTGTAAGTGAAAATTTTTTGCTATTATATTTTTAAACGCTTAAAACTGAAATTTAGAAAGGAAGATTCGGTTTCTAAATACTCACTTTGTAATTTGTCATTTAAAATTGTAAGTATTAAGTAGTTGTTCCAGAATCCTTTCTTTTTTGTTTTTAAAAATTTGTGTCAAAGATTCTCAAAATGGTCATAGCTAAGTAGTATAGGTGGGGAGACAGATGGAGAGAGGTAGTGTGGCTCATGTACAAACTGTGAGCAGTGTCATGGCTGCCTTTAGGCTGGAGAAACCACAGAAGAGCCCAGGTTAGACAAGGAATGGCTTTTTATGCACTTGAAAGCCAGCTTTCCTGCCTGTATGGTGAAGCCTGGTGGGCGTGGCAGGTAGATGATCAAGGTCTGATCAAGGTCATTTGCTGCACAGAGCGCTGTGTCTGTGAGAAATGGTGACCATTGCCATGGGAAATGCTTGGTGCCAGGAACAATGCAGGGGAGCTGGGGAGCCTGTGTTAAGGATTTTCCAGTCCTGGGAGTGGAAAGATCAGACTCTGCATTCAGATCTGTGTTTGAATTAATCCTCTTTAATTTACTGGACCTCTGACTTTTGTCAAGTTATGCAACCTGTTTGAACTCCTGCTTTGTTGTCTCTCAAAACAGGAGAATTGCAGCCTGCTGCTAGAGTGTTTGATCAGGGTAAATGATTTGTGTCTATAAGATGCCACATACAGTCACAAGCTCAGTGAGCAATGAGCTGTCCCCTCTTCTCCTGCAACTCAATGCTCGATAAGTCATCAGCGGAAAGCGAGTCCCTAACTTGTATGTGGTGCAAGGAAGAACAAAACTAACGTCTTGCCTTTCCCTGGCAGTATTCTTACTTCTTTGCTTCATGTACCTCTTTTCTCCTTCACTCTCCCCTTTCACCTCCTCCACCAAGAGCCTGAGACTCTCTCAGAACACTAGATTCAAATTACTTAAATGTTGGCTCATTCCCATGAAATGACAGTGACTTAAAAAAAACTGTACACATCCCAGAATTCATTGTATTTGATTTACACACACACACGTGCACACACACACACATCAGGCTACCTCCCATTTGCTGAGGGAGAAGCACCACTTTTACTGAGTTTTCATTTACTGAGCATGAGAGCAGTCTCTTAAGCAGAATTTCACCTGGCTTCGTGCATGGTTTTTTAAATTGGATTTCTGCTTTTTGTCCATAAAAATATTCTCCTATTAGAAGACAGGAAGTGGAGACATAGATATTCTGCTGAGATATTGGTGTTATCATATTTGAGTTTTAATGGACATAAGACAGCATAGAGTCATAAATTTTTATGGATGAGAATCCATGATGATGTACCTTGGACAAGAACCTGGGTCTCCTGCCATCGTGTCCACGCGGGTGAAGAGGCAACTGGGTGGGGGATGGCAGGGAACCTTCTTGCTTGAGTTCCAGGTTCTTGTTAGTTTTCATTGCTCAGCTGCCTTTAGTTTATGTCCATGAGGCCTCTCATGGGAAGGTCACTATGTCCTGAGAGACTGAGTTACTAATCAGCAGAAAGCTCTGGACCCACTCATATTTTCCAGAGTTTTTCTGCTGACCTGCTGACACTTTATATAAATGAGATCTAACAAACTACTGGATATAAAATCCTTATTGTTATCATTTGCCCTCAAGTTCAATAGGAATGGGGTGCTGTCTCAGGCTGTCTAAGGCTAGATCTGAACAAAGATAGGTTGATAGGCTGTGCTGCTGGACCCTCCCCAGTCAAATGGGATTTCCACCTTAGTTTTTAGAATCAGGCAGATGAGTTCAAATCTTGTCTTTATCAGTTATTAGCTTTGTGACCTTGGGGAAATAACTACTTTTTTGGTTCCAATTTTCTTTATCTGTAAATAAGTTCAGTATTTATTTTAGGGTTTTTGTTTTAGAATTGAATGAGCTAATTCCCTAATTTATTCCTAAAATACTGATCACATGGTTCTATGCTGGTGCCTTAGTAGTTGATTACTAAGGGACACAACAGTGAGAATGGGGGTGGGGCCCCTGGATCATACAGCTTATATTCCAGGATATGCTTGTAAAAGACAGGATTGCAGTGGATTTTTAGTAAATGTCCATTCCTTTCCTAATCCCCATTGATTGTGTATATATCTTTATACTAATATATGAACAAATTTTTTGCAATTTAAATCTCTTTGTAGTATTTAAAGAATGTAGCTATAACAAAAATACGTGAAATAAAATGACATGACTTTTATTTTCCTTTCAATAAGCAAAACAAAATAAAATAGAAAAGAAAAGAAAAAGTATTGAAGGAGTAGAAATAATTTTATTTCCGTGGAATCAACTCCCTATGTTAGGTTTTTCCATTGTGTTGTTCAACAGCATATAAAATTGACAGGTTGTGACTTCAGTGTTGATAGCTAGGTGAGTATAGTTTCTTTTTGTGGTTGTCTTTGATGAATTATTTGCACTAGATCATAAATGATGTGCATGTTACATATTGGAAACAAGGAAACATTGGAGACATACTACCTCCAATGCAGTCATTTTGTTACCGAGTCCAAACTCGTTCTGCTAGCCGCATGATAGGCCAATAAACCGGGAGATGAGGTGTTGGAGCAAGGAATAGTGACTTCACTTGCAATGCTGGCAGACCCAGAAGACGGCAGACTGATGTCCTGGAGAACTATCTTCCCCAAGTAAGAATTCAGTCTCCTTTTATACTAAAAAGGGGCGGGGTTGTGGTTGGTTGTTGCATACTTCTTGCTTTATGAATTGTTTGTCCTTTGAATCCGCTGTTCTTGCAGCTGTCCATGTGGATCAAATCATGGTACCCCTGTAAAACCTCCAAAAAAACAAAGGCTATTCTCTAGTATGCAACTTGCCATCTCTACAGAAGTGCAGATGAGCTAACATTTTTAAAGATCAGGGCCAGGAGAATAGGCTTTCCTGTAGATTTCAGGCTAAAGGCAACTTTCTTTTTCAAATGGTGCAGAGCTACCAAGTCTGAGCCTAGGAAACAGGGCACAGGTTTAAACCCAAAGGAACAGATCTAACATAGGGTAAAAACAATTATATTTTATTACAATTCCCTTTCCAGCTTCATAGATAATTTTAGTAAGAAACATGAGCAATTTTGTATTTTTGCTTCTTAATAACCGATAAGTGGACCAACTATATTTTGTGAGCAGGGATGCTGTGCAGGCATTGGGGTGACAGCAAACTCTTGTTGGGGGTGGCTGACCCTGCAACATCTCTGATGCCCCGTGAGTGTTGGTGAGGTTCCCCGTAGCCAGGGGCTCTCTTCAGGAACCAGCATATGGGCATTGACCTCTGGAGACCTCTTTTTCGGCTGCAGGAATTTTTTTTCAGATATTGAGATTGAAAAACCACTCCAGCTGGGAATAATTAGGGAAAAAAGAAAAGGAAAAGGGTTTGGAGTAGAGTAGAAGAGTAGGACATAAGATCATGGAGCCTGAGTGCTTGGCAGCGGGGCCTCGGGAGAGAGGGGAGTAGAGGTGGGGAGGGGCCTGGCTCCAGAATCAGCTCCTGTAATTGTCCCCACACCCAAGCCACATAGCTTTAAATTGGCCTGGGCCACCTCTCTGGGCTGGATATCACCCTGGGCAGAACCGTGGTATCTGTAAAGTAAAATGACTTCACAACTATTGCACAGAGCTACAGATGTAAGAGAGCCTAAGCCTGTCTCAGAGTGCAGTGGACAAGCGGAAAGGAATGGCAAAATTTCCACTGACAGTTGAAATTTTGTTAAATAGCCTGCTACAGTTGTTTGCATCACTTGAATGAATGCAGGCATATTTCTGTGGGCATTTATAGGTTCACTCAACCCCACCAGCCCCTCTTGCCCCCATCGGAGAAGGGCTTTCTCAAGCACAGTGCCCCTCCTGCTTGGGTGGAAAACGCTGCTGGTCCTTGCCTGGGGCCGGGCTGCTGCAGGGCACTGAATCCCCGAGGCACGGACTGTGAGACACGACAGGAACTTCTCTGACCTTGACTGGGTGCCTCCG
The DNA here is from genome assembly GCF_048564905.1 of Vicugna pacos. Classification (NCBI taxonomy): domain Eukaryota; kingdom Metazoa; phylum Chordata; class Mammalia; order Artiodactyla; family Camelidae; genus Vicugna; species Vicugna pacos. The sequence continues at coordinate 28,834,166 of NC_133002.1, forward strand.
TTTCCCCTGCAGTGTAAAAATGCCGGTGACTGAGTTAGAAGCATGCTTCCAAGCTGTCCATGTCCTTGGCATCCAGAAGCAGAGCCTGGAAGCTTCAGAATTTATCCAGATTGCGGTCTACATTCACCTTCAGCAGGTGAGTGTATGTCTTTACACAAGTGGAGGAATTACTGCAGTTTTCCTGAAACTTTCTCACTACAAGTCCATTTGATTTTTCTGTGCTAGGATTCAGTATGGCCTGCTAAAAACTCTGGAGTGAGATCTTGAAACCCTGATGAAGAGCATAATTTATTTCATTTCTCTATATGATACTCTTTTACTTTTAAAATTCAGAATTTTTGGTTGTTTCAGGAATATTTTGGGGGGGCTGGAGAATCATCTTTGCGACCTGTTGCTTTGTGCCTCTCACCTGTCTTCTGTCACTTGTGAGGCGGTTCCATTTGTGACCCTGTCCGGGTTGTTCATGTTATAAAACATAAAGCCTGTAAAAGTACAGTCCCTTTTCCTCCGAAGACATTCCACAAATACTCCTTTAACCTGGGTGTGGTTTTAAGAAGACAGAATTTTTAGAACATGTCCTTGCAGGTTGCTAGTGCAAAATCCCAAAATCAATAGTCTAGCTCAACATCTAAAATCTTTCTAATTTACCTTGGACTTGTATGGATAAGTGAAGCAGTTTGCTAAGAACTCAGACCAGGTTTAGAATACAGGCTGGTGTAGCTCAGCAGGTCCTCCCAAGCTGATGCTCTGCCAGAGGGCGGGGCCGAGGGGAGAGGGCGGGTCCTGCCCTCCCTGAGGTGACAATTTCATGGCAAAGACTTTCACCTGGTGAAGAACTTGGAGTTTCTTCTAAGAAGAGTGGGTCTGAAAAGAGTCCAAAAAGCGCGGGAGTGGCACAGTCCCATTTGTCTCAAGTAGGGGAGAGCGGCTGTGGGGCCACTTAGGAGACTCATGAGTCCAGGTGGGCAGTGTTGGTGGCTTCCACTTGAGCGGTGGGACGGTCAGTGTTTAAAAGCGAACATATTGAAGGCATGTTTAGATGGTAAAAAGGAAAGGATGAAGGCTGTCTGTGAATGCAGGATGGAGTAAGGCCCAGGTTTCTGGGTGGATTAATGAGTTAAATGATGGTCCTTCTGTGCTCTGAGGAGGGAAAGCTGCAGAGGGAGTTCTGTGGAAAACTGATGAGTTCAGCTGTGGATAAAGTGAAAGGTTGTTAGATGTGTGGTCTGGGAGCTCAGGTGAGAGCCAGTAGTGAATAGGGGGAGGTGAGAGGGACTTTCAAATAATTCTGTCTTGTGAACATACAAATAAGTATGAGTAATGACACAATTAACACCTCTATATTCTGGATTTAAAGCCCAGTAACATTTTGCTATACTGACTGCAGAGGTTCTTAATATTTTTTAATAGAAATAAGTAGAAACAAAATAGTGGAGTTAGTGAGCATCTTAGAGTAGATATGTGTCCTTGTATGTATTTTTATACCTCATCTGTTTATAACCATAATCTACAAAAAGTTATCTTGCTTAGCATAAGAGTTAAACACAGGGACGTGACACACATTGTTGGGGGTTGAAGCTGATCTTCTCGGGCAAATTATGGACCCTCTCTTTGCCTTAGTTGCATCGTCTGTGACTGCCCCAGGGCCCTTCATCACAGCTGATTTCCTAGAGTAGATGTTGGGAGGGAGGCTGCTGAAGGGATTAAGAGGTGGAAACTGCTAGGGATATTGAAGAGAGAGACAAAAACAGATTAAAGCCGATAAACTGAGTACAAATACCATCTAAATAGAAGGAATCCCGCAGTGTTTTGAGCCGCTTATCATAAGAGAAAGAAAATCACGTGGATCCAAAGCTCTTGAGCATATGAGTATTGTGGGTGGGAGGGTGTCTTTATAAAAGTGTTGAGAAAAGGCCTCTTTGTTTTCCTTGACATTACCAGTAAGGATGGGGAGCAGAAGCGAAACCCTCTGCTTCACAGTTGAAGGTGCTGTTTTGTGCGAAACGGACCAAAGTTTGGAAACCAGTCATCAGCGATGCTGGCAAATGAAGAGGCTTCTGGATTTGGTGGGGCACTTGCTGTGACTTCCAGGTGACCTGCTGGCTGGGGGCTGTGAGGCGGGCAGTAGTTTTGCAGGGTGGCCTGGGCATAATCCCTGGCTCTTGATGCTGCTGGTCTGATTAACAGATCTGGGCGCACACTGTCCTAATGGGGCAGCTCGGGTTGTGGCCTGGGACACCTGCCATGCTGAGAGCGAGAAGAGGGCTCCCCTGAGGGGGTGTCCCTGCGGAGATTGGAAACCTACACCTGCAGGGGAGGAAGAGCCTCTGAGCAGCGGGCTGGATGCACAGGCAAGACCAGCCTGAGCAATGAGGTTTCCGGGAGCCGGAAGTCATACAGTGGCCCAAACGGCCTTGTTCCTGAGAGACTGGAGGGAATAGATGCTGAAAAGGCAGGCTAGGGTCAGACCCTGTGGTGGGTTATGAGTGACAGGAGAGGATTGTTCAGGCAGGCATGAGAGAACCCTGTGGGCGTCCCAGCTGGGGTGTCACGCCGAAGGGAAGAACAGAGATATAGACTTTGCCACTTATTAGCTGTGACTTTGAGCAATATCACCCCACATCTCTCTCTATATATATTCATCTGTAAAGTGACACAGTGACAAGGTCGTGTCATCAGAAGTATTAGCTTAGCTCTGATCCTCTTTGTCCAGTCCTGTCAGTGCTTCCCTGCAAGGTACTGCAACGGCTGCCCTTACCCTGAGACGGGAGGGCATAGAGGGACAATGTAATTCCCGAGGGCAGGAAGGGGTTGCCTTAAAAGCAGACATGTAACTGCCTGCAGCTGCAGACCTGCAGGCAGTTTGGTTGACGGTCCTTGAGAGGACTTTGGAGGCCTTAGCGTCGTCTTAAGTCTTGTTTCCCCTTGGGGACCGGATTTGCCTTTGGGGATTGATGTTGAAGATTTGAGCTTCTGCAAAGCTGTTTTCAGAGATGTGTATATACGTAAAATATCATATAAAATAAAATGATTTATTTAACGTGTGCGACTTTGTAGCTGTTAGGAACAGCTCTGTTGGCCTGGTCTCCACGGAGGACACCAAGGGTGAGCAGAGCATGCGGGAGGGAAGGCAGCCTGCAGTGCTTCTGTGGGGTGTTCTCCCCAGCAGGGCGCTCTGCTGAGTTGAGTCTTCTATGAGTTTGGTTGCCAGAGGAGCAGGCAGCAAAGTAATGAGTTCTGGAGGGATTGTATAATGACAGGAAGAAATAGGAACCTGGAGATTTTCCGGACTAAAACACGCTTTTGGTTCCTGATTCAGTGTGTTCCATTACAGAATTGATGAGTTGTGTCTATTCTGGAACGTCATTGAAATAAACGTTCAGCGTAAATGTTAAGGGCTTTTTTTTTTGGCTGGAGGACTCGAGCCGGGATGACATCCTCTCACATCACTCTGAGGGACTGCTCCCAAGAGGTAGGGGAGGAGCTAGGATATATAGAAGCATACAACAAGGACCAGGTAATTGGAACAATAAAATATTGCTTGTTATCTAAAGAAAACCAGATATCTCAAGTTCAAGTATTTACTGCTTTTCTATGTATGGTGAGAAGCAAACATCTGGGTCATTGAATTCATTCTTTTGGCAAGCACCTGGCTATCTAGGGCCAGTATCCTGTCCTTTCTTACTCTGAGTCTGCTCAGAGGGCACCACTGTGAGTGGCTGAGAGGCCGGGCTGCAGGCATGTACTCGCTGGGGGTTGGCAGCAGCCGCTGATGACTTGGATTCAGCATTCTTTGTTTACTGTCATGGATGCAGTATTTTCACTCACATTGTAGTATTTTCATTCACAGTGTTCCCGTTTGGTCCTAAATTCGACCAATATTTTGAGAGACATTTCATGACCAATTTTGTCCCACGGTGCTAGGATGGCTCATTCCTAGTTCAGGTGAAGAATCTTCTGAGTTGCCATTCAAGGTGTAATTTTTTTTATCAGGCCCTGTTGATAACTAAAAGTTCTCTGGATCACCTGTCTTACTAGTCTATTATGATCCAGAAAGTGTTAACCCTTCTTTGCTCATTTCCATACCTAGAATCACACTATTATATTTATTTTATTCAGGGTTATAAATTTTATCTGTTTCTTCAAGATGTTTAGCCATCATCAATCTTGTGGGCCTAGTTACACATTGGGAAAGTAACAGACAACAATTTTATAAAATAGACAGGATATAAATAATACAGCTAGTAATGTTAATAAAGACACGAGTAAGAATTTAATAGTTGAGAAGTTGTATTTTTGGGTTAAAATTTTGCTTGTGTTTCTGAGTTTGATCCTATGAGAAAGTTCATATTTATGGTCAGGGTCAGAGCAGGTATTAATTGGCCAGGTGAAATCTCCCACCTTGTAAGATCAACAGTGGCCTAAACAGAACTATAATTTCTTTTTAGAATAACGTTTCTGAGGGCTATCTAGTTAGAGCCTTGGAGTAGGGAAACCCACCAAGGTAACACAGAAGTACTAGACATAGGTAATTTATCATAAACTTAACAAGTGGAGTAGTTCATAATCAAAGGTTGGAGAAATTATCAAAGTAATTGGTATACAGTCCTGGTCCGGTGTCTTGGGTCAGCTGTCTGGCTCAGATGTCGTCTTCTTCTCATCCTGGTCTGGAAGCTTTTTCTCCATTTGGGCATTGTTTTAAGGTGAGCAGCGCTCGATAGGCCAGTGCACTGCAGGGGATGTTTCAGATAGGAAATGAATCCGAGACTCCGTTTCCTTCAGCTTTGGTTTGTATGGTCTAGTTAAGAGTACCTGAAAAAGGGTCCTTCCATTCAGGTTGGAGACAGTTCTTTAAGTCATGCCTGTTGCAGTATGTATAATCCCCTGGCTGCAGGTCATGAGGCATTGGAACTTTACCCAAGGATAGATTACTGAGCTTCAGAACAAACCTAGAGTATCTTTTTCATAATTCAATTAAACTGTACAGTAATGTGACATAACAGCAAGGAATGATCTGGGAACTGTCTTAGTAAATATGGACCTCAATTAACAAAACTAGAATTTAATATCCACTAAAATATAATTTTTTTCTCTCTTAAGTTACCCTCAGTTTTCTCAAATATAGCCAAATCAAGATTAATTTTTTACAAGTTAAGCTTGATTATTTGATCATATAGGCTTTTTTAAATTGGCTGTGTTGGAAGTTTTAATACGGAGTCTCAGGGTAGAATGCTAAGGTTTTCTAAGGCCAAGAAAGCCACGTCAAGGCTTTTCATGGGTTTCTGCCTTACAGATTTAGGTAAATTCTTTTCTCTTTAAAATCCTTAAAATACCTTTATACTCCTATATCTGTTAGGAGATGATCTCCCTAATTTGTTTGATAAAGCCACTGGGGACCTAAGTGTTTTTAGTCTCTTGAGGGATCAGATAGAGAGAAAAGATAACTGTTCCAAGTGTGATTACATAGGTATAATGTATCAAATTGCTGTGAACCATAACTAGCTTAAGGAGAAGAGATTCTTTATGTCTGGGAAACAGGTTAAAAGCCACTAGTATTTCAAACAATATCAAAAATTATAACCATATTCAACAGGTTAATCAGTCCCATGTAACTAATTCTTTCAATGAGAGTTTTCATTAGAACTTTAAAATGTCTTACCCAGTTTAGTTCACTGCTATAGTGTGAAATTTATTAGAAATCAGTAAATCTCCTTGAAGAGAAAGCATTTTGCAAAACCATCAGAAGAAAACAATTAACTGTCTATAAATGACAAAAGATTTAAAAGCATGGTTAAACACCATTACACTATAATCAATAAAGAAACATGTTCTCTATACCCATAATTATCACTGGTAACATTTCAGATATACCAGAATTTTAGGGAGTCCATATAATTTCTACAATATCTATATTAATAATATTGTCTCATTCAATATAACCTTAGAAGTTTTATGATTCATTTGACAATTCCATGTTATTTAAAATGCCAAATGAAAATTTATAGTTTAAAATCTCTCTTTGGGATATTTCAGGGGCCTTCTGTAGCATCCCAAACTTAACTGGAGATTAAAAGAATTTTAATTAATTAAATTAATTTTTATTTAATTAATTAGAATTTTATATTTGGGGAGCTTTTTGAAAGATTTCAGAACACTTGGTCAGATAAACATATAGATCACTGTAAAGTAGTACTAATTCATTAACAAGAAAATACGTCAAATGTAAAGGCAGAACAGATCAGCTAAGTGGTATAAGAAGTTTTACAATCTGTTACTGAAGGTGGATTAACATTTTAAGAAAATTTTTTCCTCTTAACAGAGAGAAAAACAATTCTAATCTTGTACCAGCTTACTTCTAAGATTCATTTACGTTGCCCAATTTGTTTCTAAACTTAGCCAATTCTGACCATGTACAAAACTCTTTCCTCGGGGTTCCTTTTCCACAAGCCTTCCACAGCTTTCTATACTTATATTAGTGCGTCCCTTATTTTTCTTCCATTCAGAAGTAACCAGGTTCAGGAGAAAGTCACTATTTTTCATTAACAAAATATAATTCCATTCTTATATCTTCCTTTACATATTTATATTACTTTCCTAGGATACTGAGATCATTCCCTTACTAATAGAGACTATTTCCGTGTGGCACCAACCATATATTAATATTTCTATACACCTTTAGTTTCACTGTAAGAGGAAGTTAAATGTTAAGTAATTCGTATTTCAATGTTATTTTATCTGAAAATGGCATAGCTATTTAATAAAATCTTAATTTAGCACAACACTAGAATTTAAAGATACCAAACATTTAGAGATTATCTTAAGCATACATTTTAAAAATATATTTTAAATATTTATCCAAAGCTCTCATCTCATTTGCATTTAATTTACTTAAAATTTTACCACAGCACATTACTTTTATTTCTTTTTTGACAAATCTGCAACAGATATAACAGGATCTTATTTGACTTTCATTAAACCTAGGTACAGTAAAGGTATTATACATAATATTGATGACTTTAAAGATGTCTATATTAATTAGAACATACTTAAACTAAACAATATCAAATATTATCTTAATATTGAATATTTTCCAATTCACATGACGCTGAAAGTCAATTTGTTCAGTTTTTATTTTGAAAATACTTAATGTTTAAGCTCTTATATTTTTATGTCAATTAAGCAGAGCTCTTTGACTTTGAATTTTTTTTCTTTAGCAGTAGAAATATCTCACTTCTATAATGTGTACACAGGCTTATAATCAGACAAAAGCTAGAGATCTCATAGTTTCACTTTAAAACTTACTTATAAGATAGGTATAATAATAGTTGGAGTAAGCTGAATTTGCTTGCTCAAATCACTAAGGCTTACTATTTATGAATCAGACAGTTAAAATTTCTTCACAACGTCTGAAGGACCCGTCAGAGTTCTGAGTTCTAATATGCCAAAAATTTCTTGGCCTTAAGTTTTATTTCGTTGAGCTATTTAGGCTCAGTTCTAGGTCACTGTTTGTTGTATTTATATTTCTGATCTGCAAGACAAAGACACTGACTTCCAGGTCCCCAGATAACTGCTCTGTCACCCAGGCCGTATTTTATCTCCTTAATTGGCATTTTTGTATCAGTGAGAAGAGCTGTAAACAAAGAATTCCATGTTTTAAAACTTTAAGGTTTACTTAATTATGTCTTCCAAAACTTGCATAAGGCATTTAATAAGGTCTCTTTTCCTTGTGTTATAAGTTAAACCCAGGGTAAACCTGTATTTTTTTATTAGCCACTCAAATTAGTTTTTAGTTTTACATTATATTGGAAGGCTTATGTAACTATATTGGTTTATTTTAATTTGTTCAATTAATATTTTCATAGGGACAGATATGTGCCCAGCCTTATAATACCAAGAAGGGGAAGCGTTTTTCCTCTGAAACATATGTATCCCACAACATAAGCAAAAGTTTTGTATAAAGACCATTTAAATATACCAATTTCACAAACTTTTATCTCAATTTTATTAAATCTTATACCTTTAATTTTTATATTTATTAAGTTTAATCAATAATTCTTATTTCTAGAAGGAGTGCAAGAAACCTTTTTTTGTGTGTTTGCATTGTATATAATTTTATAGAAGTCTCTAGGATGCCCAAGTTTCAGCCAAAGAGCTTAGGCACTTCTCAGTTTTTAATTTCATTAATTGGTCTGTTATCCCAATTATTGATCAAGTATTTCAGTCTATATATACATATATTTTAAACTGTGGTAAATAAAATGGACTTGTTTGAACTTTAATCTTGGGGGGGAGTAGGCGAACTATTTGGCCCTTTTTTTTTTAACTTTACGTTGTGTAGTATCAAAACCTTGTTTGTAAATCCAAAAATGTCCATTTTATTTATTTGATTCAAAATAAACGTATAAAAATATTTATCCTTTTGGGATAAGCCACTTATTATTTTTTTGAAATTTTTACAATCATTTTTCCAGTTATTCAACCTAATTAACATTAATTATCCTAAATTTTTATTAGCATATCTAGAAACATTTATCGGGAAGGAAAAACACAAATGTAGCTTTTCAAACCAGTTTTATTTTTTTAACTACGTTCTTAGGTTAACCATTAGATATATTTTTCTACATTTAAACTTGATTTTAATAGATACCAATAAAACAGCTGTTTATAATGAGATCTCTTTAAACTTTCACCAATTAAAAAGTTTTTCCAAATTAAAAAATCCATCATATGGCCATCAAATTATATACAAATATATATATATATATATATATATATATATATATATATATATATATATATATAGTGATTTTAAACCAATAAGATGAAGAGGCCCTTCCACCTGAGAGTCGGGGTGTTGCCTAAATGAAATTCAAAGGTTTACTCTCCAAAAGCTAAAAGCCTTTGTGGTCCAAGCTGATGCAACAAAGTTTAAGATGACAAAATATCTGAAAATTGGTACAATCAAAGAATTGCTTAGAATCCCAATTTATTTGCGTGGCCACAATATGTACACAATACTTGAAACTTTTGTATGGCGGAGTCCAAGGTTTCCTTTAAAAAATAAACTAAACATACATATACATACATACACACACTTAAAACACACAAAGATAAAACATTTAAATTTCAAGGACACAGGAAGAGAAATCCAAGTTCCCCCTAAAGGGGATTTTGTTTTTATAAGTTCAGAATTCCAAAAAATGCTTTTATCAGGCCTGGTTAGTTATTTTCAGAGTAAGTTTTTTTTTTTCCTTATTCCCAATTAATGTTGTAAGTTTTGTATGTACATAAGCCTGGCTGGGGTAATAGTTGGAGACTGGCAATCTGTCATTTCTTTTTCTTTTCTTTTCTTTTCTTTTCTGTTCTTTATTTTTTTTTGAAAGTTCTATTCCCCATTGTAAGGTCGGGTTCTCAAAATAAATTTGCTAGTAAGATTTCCCACAGGGACAACTCTGTGGCATGAAGTCTTTGTCTCTACCACTCCTGGAAGACTCTCTGTCACCCGAGAAAGCTGTCACAAGCCAGGAGGATGTTCCGAATTTTGGAGTTGAAAGTTTCCTCATAAGAGTTTTACTTTTATCCTGAAAAATTCAATGGAGGTAACCAAATTGAGGAAAATATTAGACCAGAATCTTACCTAACCACTCAGTCCTGAACCCAGTGTCTTCCAACTTGGACTCACTCGGGATGTCTCCACTGGGTGAATATTTTCCTCATATGTTTCCACCAGCCCCACTTTGGACATATCCTCAAGGTGGGTATTTCCTGTTATCTTTCAAACAGGCCCCACCCAGTATGTCTCCACTGGGTGGGTAATTCACCTCAGTTTCTTTCAACTGGAGGGCCACGTACCTGGATACACCGCCAGATAAAACTTAGGATCATCAACCAATATGTGAGATCCAAGAACCAGGAGAGACTCACCCAAATTCATCTGGACTCCCCGAGGAGGCGGATGGGCACAAAGGGCCACTGCTGGTACCAAGGCTCCGGTTACTCGGAGAGTTCAGGTGGAGAGAAATCTGCTGTGGTGCTTCATGGTGTCCAAAACTGTTGACTGAAATACATGTGCAGTCTAAAAGTCAAGAGTTATGTTTTATTTGGTGGGAGGACTCGAGCTGAGAGGACAGCCACACAGAACTCTATGAGGGACTGCTCCCAAGAGGTTGAGGAAGAGCTAGGATATATAGGAGCTTTACAACAAAGACCAGGTTGTTGGAACAATAAAAGATTGCTTGTTATCTAAAGAAAGCCAGGTATCTCAAGTTCAAGAATTTAGTACTTTTGTATGTATGAGAGGAAGCAAATATTTGGACTCACTGAATTCATTTTTTAGACAAGCACCTAGCTATCTCGGGCCAGTAGCCTGTCCTTTCTTATTCTGAGTCTGCTCAGACGACACCATTGTGAGTTGCTGTAGCAGCTGGGCTGCAGGCCTGTCCTAGCTAGGGGGTGGTGGCAGCCTTTAATGACTTGGTTTCAGTATTCTTTGTTTACTGTCATGGTTGCAGTATTCTCAATCACATTGTAGTATTTTTGTTCACAGACTGATTATGGATAATCTGTAACCTTGGAAAGCAACCGAGATGGAATTACTGCAGGTACCTTCTGCTTTAATAAGCCGTGTGCAAACATAAACATGGAGGAAGCATGCACTTGGATTTGGTGGTGCAGGGAAGGGTTTCTGCACATTACAGGAGAACGCAATGCAGAAATCCTTAAGTCCACCTTTCTTTACTGTAGTGGTTTCTGAGAACATTTTATGGTAATTAACCAACATTGACAAACGGCACAAATTGCATTTAAGAGCTGGCTGGCTGAAACTTGTGTATTGGACAGGTGGAATTCATAGGCAAGTGGTCAGGTGGATTGGAGAGAGATGGAGCCAAGGCCTGGGCCCAGATTCCAGTTTAAATCGCCATTTCTTCAACATAGGGCCTTGGAATAGAATTCAAATTCTATTAACCTGTTGGTGAATCTGTGAAATTGGCATGATAATATTCGTTTCATTCTGGGATTGTTGTAAGATCTAAAGAGTATTATAGCACACATGAAGCACTTAACGCACTGGCAGTTAGCAGCGTTCACTGTGTGGGGCCGCCCCGCTTAACATGTGTCAGAGCCGTAAAGGCAGCATTTGTCTGTTGAGGATGCACTTGTAGCCCCTTGGCTAGGTTATGAATTAGGTGATTTCCTTTAATCCTTGTAACTCTATGTGCCATGGGCAGTTATTTTCATGGACAGATGAGGAATTTCATGGTAAAAAGACTGTATAATTTGCCCAAAATCAGACCATAATTTTGGGTTCAGTGGCCTCGGTTCAGCATGGGCCCCTGGGCCTTCTCCCCTCTCTGTTCAGCACCAGAGCCAGATATGGAGTCGGCTCTTTCCCTGCCCAGGGTATCAGGCAGGCCGCAAGACACATCTGGCCCTGTGCTGCTTGAGCAAAAACTCCGAGGAGAGACAGTTACAAAAGGGATAAACATAAAAACAGACGACAGCAAATTGTGATCAGCTCTGAGAAGGAAAGGAACACGTCTCGCCGTGCAGAGCTGGGAGCTTTCCCGTCGTGGCTGCTCTGGGGGTGTTCATCTCAGCTAAACAAGTTCTGCTGCTGCACCAAGGCAGGAAGGCAGGGCGCGTGTGGCCAGGTAGACAGGGTCTCATTGATCGTACTCATTCCCCATTAAGCGGCAGCTTTCACGGGCACTTACCTAGTAAACAGATGTGGGCCATAATCATCACGCACTTTGCTTGGTAGTTTTATTTGCCCCAGCTTTGAGATGAGGTCATTGAACCTGGGGAGTTTGCTGCATGCCCGTGATTACCTTGCAAATACCCCAACTGTTCTTTCAATCTAGACTGGTGTGGCTGTCATGCCCCAGCCCTGTGAATGGCATCGTGTAGCTTCTCCCAAGTGGCCCAAATGACTGACATTGATATGCTTAATTCGTTGGAAATGGTATGTGGCAATAATAGAAAAAGGTAGTAAGAAATTGTTTGGAAAACTGGAAAAAACCTATTCTTCCCCAGCTGGGGGAGCGTAACCTGTATCATTCACCCTACTCACTGCCTGTCACCTCCTCCCTGCCGACTCCGTGTTCAGAAGCCACTCTGAGCCTTGGGAGAACATTTTTCCTCATGACACTTTTGACTAGGACCCGCGACATCTCTATCCCTGGTTAACTCTCTCTTCAAAGCCATTTAAATTTTTTGCAGGCTCCTCCACTCAGATGTAAGAATAGCCTCTTTAAACTTCTTGATGCAGCTCCTTAATGAAGATCTTGCGATGGAAACCTAACCAAAACTGGGATGTATGCACAGTGACTGCAACCTCAGCACATTGTGAGTTCATAATCAGAGGGGTGGGTGACTCAGGAAAGGCTTTTTTAAGGTAACAAGGGGAAAGTGAAAGGACGCAGACTGTTTGAGAAAGAAACATCTTGGTCACAGCCAACAAGACACCTGTGTTCAGGATGGGGTGTGGCGAGTGCAGAGTTCTCACAAATAAAGAAGTGATGTGATGGGAGGGAGGACAGCTGGGTACTTTATTGGGGAGAAGAAAGTGGGCTGAACATTTCCTGGTTGAACAAGAGGATTGTGACATGATGTGCTTGTATTTTGGAGAGAAGGGTTTTGTGGGGACAGGCCTAGGATTACGCTGTCTGGCTGGGGAGTCAGCACAACAGAGAAACACAGAGATCCTGGCAGACCCCAAGGCCCAAGCTGGCGAGAGGCTGCCCGCAAATTGGAGCCCTGGAGGCTGGTTCTGTCCCTTAGCTGGGGACTCAGACCTCGCTTCACAGCCCAGTCCTGTTGATACAAGAATAAAAAGCGTTGGGCATGAGAAGGGCTGTGCCCCACGCTTTCGTTTAGCCCCTGGGATGTGCCCCAACAGATTTTGTTCTTTGACTTCATGCAGTAAAGAATTCAAGAGCAAGCCAGTGTTGAGTAAAGGTATATATATTCAGAGAGATACATTGAAATGCAAGAGAAACGTCACGAGGTGTGGGGGTTTGATGCACAGATTAGAAGTAGGTACACACTCCACAGACAGTGTGGGCCTTCTCCAAAGAGGGAGAGAGATTGGTGACCGCGAGGTGGCGCTGTGTTGCTTGTTTTCTTGGGCTTGGTGGTTTCATATGCTAATAAGTAGAAGGACCAGCCCTAGGGCAAGGGGCTGGGATTCCCAGGGAGTTGGCCATTTCCCACCCTTTGACCTTTTGTGGCTATCATTGGGACTGCCATGTGCCTGGGGCATGTTATTCACCACGTTACTATTACAATGGGTGTTTACTGAATCTCAAGATCTGCTAGAAGTTAAATCTCTTCATCCTGAGCCTCAAGGCCTATTGGGGGTTGAATCCTTTAACATTTTGATGTTAATTGCTGTGGCCTTCCTTGAATGGCTGTGCTCTTCCCCTTCCATCCTGTGTCACTGTGATGACACAAAGACAGCAAAGGTCGGGCTCTACCTGTGCTCCTGCATTTAACGGCGGGAGGTTTGGGGTGGGCTTATGATGACTCTGAGTGGTGAGAAAGATGTTTCAGATTTTCCTACGTGAGACATGGGGACCTGACAGCAGCCTCTGCAGATTTATCTCACGGGCATTATCCCTTGTGTTGTTATGGAAACAACAGGCCAGCCAAGAAACAAGAATCACTCAGAGGGTTGGAGTACTCAGATTTATTACGCTGGCGCGCTCAGAGGGGCTTCTTTTCCAAAGCTCTGAGCACCTCCAAGACGTGAACATGAGGTTTTATAGGGTTAATTACAAGTATGGGGTTATTAGCCAATAAGGCTCAAACAACAAAAAGCAAGGAATCAGTACACTTAAGCTTATCAATTTGGAACAGATCCCGTTACTGACAATTGTTGTCCTTGGATTTACGTGTTAGCTTATTAGCCCAGTAAACTGACACTAAACTTCAGGTTTACCAGGTAGCTCAGCAAAACTTAGATCAGTAAACCGACACTTATCACACTTAGATTTGTGACTTAGCTTGTTAGCCGAGCTGGGGTTTTCCTTCACAGTGTCACTTATCTTTTTTATTTTTCTTTTTATCTTTTATTTAAGTATTTAATCCAAATTTAATATCAGAGTTTTTTGGGAAAGATATTTCTCTTTATCTTTTCTTTGGGGCTCTTTTGGGGAGCAGGTAATTAGATGTATTTATCTGTTAGTGGAGGCCCTGGGGCTTGAACCCAGGACCCCGTGCACGCTAAGCACACGCTCTACCACCCGCCCCATCACTTTTTGCTTTAGCTGCCAAGAATCTTACAGCTGAATTTCTAGTCGGCCTTTAACACTTGCCCTGACTTCATGTAATCCATTTTTGTGAGTTTATCTCCCCCTGGTTTCATTTAAGTATTGAATGTCCATTTTCTCTTCACTCTCCGTTTTGCCTTTTTGTTGTTATGGTTGTTAAGCTGTGTTTAAAAAAATGTTTAAATTCTCTTTTAACAAGAGTCTGAATGTAAATAAATATGTAAACAAACAGCATAAATAAATGCTTTTATATATTCTAAGCTGTTTAGTAGTTACATAAAAACTGAATTGAATATTAAAGTGATAACATTTTAAAAATATTTTTAAATTTTTTATAGATATAGCTGATTTAAAATATGATATTAGTTTCAGGTGTACAAAAATGCTCCATTTATAGTTACTGTAAAACATTGTCTGTATTCCCTGTGTTGTAAGATACATCCCTCTAGCGTGTTTACATTACATGTTGCAGTTTGTGTAAGAAAGTTGGGTAATGCAGAGTCTGGTACGTGGCTGTGTCTGACTCAGGTTCACCCTCACCCTGCCTGTCAGAGCTCAGGCCTTCACTCCTTTCTGCAGGGGAGCCAGTGGAGGCAGCTCTCATCAGCGCTGGCACCACCCTCTGAGTGGCAGTGACAGCAGTGACTGTGTGTGGACGTGCAAATTGTTGTTCCAAGAGCTTTATATGCGTTTCTGAATTTAATAATTAAAGGCCTCCTGTGAGGAAGCGTTTTAAGTTTTTAATGCATAATGCATTTTATTTTGATATTGATAGATTTCAAATCTACGGAAAATTTACAGGAGTACTACAGTAAATGCTTAGATACAGTTCACCTTAAAGGGCACTATTTGGCTTTTTGTGTCTGGCTTATTTTAACATAAAATTTCAAGGTTCATCCATATTGTAGCCTGCATCAGTACTTTATTCTTTTTGTTTGATAATATCCTTTTCCATTTTTTTTGGTTTTAGTCTATTTAAAAATATTTTCATTGAAGTCTAGTCAGTTTATAATGTTGTGTCAGTTTCTTGTGTACAGCACAACACTTCAGTTAAATAGGAACATACCTGCATTCATTTTCATACTGTTTATAAACATAAGATACTATAAGTTATTAAATATATTCCCCTGTGCTATACAGTATAAACTTGCTGTTTATTCTTTACATACTCAGTATCTGCAAATCTTGAACTCCCAATTTATTCCTTCCCACACCCTCCCCCCTCTGGTAACCATAGTTTGGTTTCTGTGATTCTGTGTCTGTTTCTGTTCTGTAGATAAATTTATCTTATTGTTTCTTTTTTTTTTTTTTTTTTAGATTCCACATGTGAGCAATCTCATATGGTATTTTCCTTTCTCTTTCTGGCTTACTTCACTTAGAATGACATTCTCCATGTCCATTGATGTTGCTGCAAATGGCATTATTTTATTATTATTTTATGGCTGAATAGTAGTCTATTGGACAAATATGCTACAACCTCTTTATCCAGCCATCTGTCAGTGGACATTTCGGTTGTTTCCATGTCTTGCTATTGTAAATAGTGCTGCTGTGAAGATTGGGGTGTAGGTGTCTTTTTGAATTAGGGTTCCTTCTGGATATATGCCCAGGAGTGGGATTGCTGGGTCACCTGGGAAGTCAAGGTTTTGTCTTTTGATGAACCCCTATACATTTTTCCACAATGGCTCCAGCAAACTGCATTCCCACCACAGTGTAGGAGGGTTCCCAATTTTCCACAGCCTCTCCAGTATTTATTGTCTGTGAACTTCTGAATGATGGCTATTGTGACTAGTGAGAGGTGATACTTGATAGCAGTTTTGATTTGCATTTCTCTGATAATGATATTGAACATTTTTTCATGTGCCTACTGGCCATTTGTGCGTCTTCATTGGAGAAATGTTTCTTTAGGACTCCTGCTAATTTTTGAATTGAATTGTTTGTTATTCTTTCTTATTAAGTGTAAAAGCTGTTTACATATTCTGGGAATTAAGCCCCTAGCCGTTTCATTTATTGCAAATATTTTCTCCCATTCCATAGGTTGGTTGTCTTTTTGTTTTGCTTACTGTTTCCTTAGCTGTGTAAAAGTTTGTAAGTTTAATTAGATCCCTCTTGTATATTTTTGGTTGTTTTTCTATTGCTTGAGTAGACTGCTCTAGGAAACCATTGCTGAGATGTATGTCAGATGTTTTGCCTATGGTTGTTTCTAAGAGGTTTATAGTGTCTTGTCTACATGTTTAATTCTTTAACACATTTTGAATTCATTTTTGTGTATGCTGTGAGGGAGTAGTCTAACTTCAATGATTTACATGCAGCTGTGCAGTTTTCCCTACACCATTTGCTGAAGAGGCTGTCTTTACTCCATTGTATGTTCTCACCTCCTTTGTCAAAGTTTCAATGACCAAAAGTTTGTGGGCCTATTCTTGGTAAATTTGTTTATCCTTTCATTGATGGATGGATATTGTTAGTAACTTTTGGCTACTCTGAATGATACTGCTATGAATATTGATGTGAAATTTTTTATGAGAATATGTTTTCATTCTTTTGGCTGTACAATTGGCCCTCCATATCTGTAGTTTCCACTACATGGATCCAGATGGCTGATTGTAAAGGGACTCGAACATCCTTGGATTATGGTATCCAGGGTGTGGGGTTCCTGAAACCAACCCCCCGAGGATACTGAAGGATGACTCTTTATGTAGGAGTGGAATTGCTGAGCCATATAACTCTAAGCTTTTGAAGAAATACCAGACTTCTCCAAAGAAGCTGCACCATTGTCCCTTTCCCCTGGCCGCATATGAGGTTTCTCTGCCTCCTGAACGACATTTGTTATTGTCCATGATTTGGTAATAACCATCCTAGTGGGTGTAAAATGAGATCTCATTTTGATTTTGATTTGGCTAGTGATGCTGAGCATCTTTTCATATGCTTATTGGCCATTTGTATATGTATCTAAATTCGTGGTAAATTTAAAAATTGGGTCTATTTTATTGTATTGTTCAGTTGTAAGCATTCATTATATATCCTGGATGCTACTCTCTTATTAGATACATGCTTTGCAAAATTTTTCTTCCATTCTGCACATTGTCTTTCACTATATTTTTTTAAACATTAAAACAATTTCTTTACAGGGGATGTAGTTAGATGTAATGATTTATTTTATTTTTCTTGCTAAGCACGCACTCTCTGACTTGAGACACCCTTTTCCCCCGTCATTTCACTTTCTTGATGATATCCTTTGTAAGAAAAAGGTTTTAATTTTGATGAAGTCCAGTTTATCTGCTTTTTTCTTCTATCAATTGTGCTCTCGGTATTGTATCCAGGAAACCAAAGCCTATCCTAGGACCA
Organism: Vicugna pacos; assembly: GCF_048564905.1. NCBI lineage: Eukaryota > Metazoa > Chordata > Mammalia > Artiodactyla > Camelidae > Vicugna > Vicugna pacos. Next base: position 28,851,778 of record NC_133002.1, read on the forward strand.
CAAAGATTTATACTGTGTCTTCTTTTAGAAAGTTTATAGGTTTAATTTTTACATTTCTGTCTGTGATCTATTTTGTTTTAATTTTTATTTGTTATATAAAATATGGGTGTTCAGATTCCAGATTGATTCTTTTGCCTGCAGATACCCAGCTGTCCCTGCACCATTTGTTGAATAGACTATTCTTTCAATGGGGTGTTTTTGGCCCCCTTGTGGAAAACTGTCTGTAAGTGTAACTTTTTCCCCCTGGGTTTTTATTGTGTCTCATAGATTTATTTATCCAAACTTATGCCAGTATCATACTGACATATTACTATAGAATTTTAGTACCCTTCAAAGTGAGTCCCCCAACTTTACTCTTCTTTTGCAAGGTTGTTTTGGCTATCCTGGGCCCCTTGCACGTCCATATGAATTTTGGGATCAGTTTTTCAATTTTTGCAAAGAAGTCAGCTGGAATTTTGCTAGGGATTCCACTGTATATGTAGATCATTTTGAGGAGTCTTAACATTTTTAATAATATTGTCTATCATTCCATGAAAATGGGATGTCTTCCATATATGTAGATCTTTTAAAATTTATTTTGGTGATACTTCAAATATTTCAATGTACAAATCTTGTAAATTTTTGTTAAATGTATCTCTCATTTTATTTTTAATGCTGCTGTAATTGGAAATGCTGAGTTTCTTATGGGTGGGACTATATATCAATCTTCTTATTTCTAGAAGTCCTTAACAGCAAATACCCTAGGTATATATTTGCTACATAAATCTATCCACAACTATTCCCCGCCCCGTGTTATAAGAAACCAAGACCCAAGTTAAGCTACCTGAACACCTATGTGGAAATGTGAAATGAGACCCTTGGGTGGGGCTTTGTGCAGATGATACTAGAGCTTATTCAGAATGGCTTCATCGTAATTTCTTTTAAACAACCCTTTCGGTGTATTTAGTCAGATATATTAAGAACATGCCCTATTGATGTGCGGAGTAGCTAAGACTATGATTTTCAAATAATTTCTAGTGAGAGTATTGATCTTGAAACCTAATTTGCATCAATCATTGAAGATTTAAGTTTCAGGAGCTTTGACTAAAGAACACCTGTCTTTAATCAATAATGACAACTAAATGCTCAAGCAACATGTAAGAGCTTGAGCAAACTGCCCCCGCCCCGTAGTGCTGGGTGGCTGCAGCTGCAACTGGAGTCAGCGCTTACCTCTCCCAGTACGCTTGTGCTGATCTGTTCAAAGGGGATCGTCCAACAGTTTGTCAGTAGTCTGTTGGACAATGTCATAAAACATTGATTGAAGGTTGCTGGAATGCAATATATTCTTAGTAATATTAATTAAGCACATATTGAGTGCTTATTGAATGATGGAATTGTCCCTCAGCCTCACATGAATATTATTTCTCATAAAACCTCACATATTTCCTTGTTATTCTCACTTTACAGATAAGGAGACTGACAATTAGGTCTCTCTTTTGGGGGGAGCTCATTATCACTGATGGGAAGTTATAAGGAAAAAGATATTGATTCATCATGAGAAAACATTTTTCTGAGGGTCAGCAAAGAAGAAGATGAACACTGAAGAAAATGATCATTGTTCTAGTGAGACAAGCCCTGGGTTGTGCGGAGTCAGCATCCCTGTCCTAGACAAGGCACGTGTAGAGCTGCGTAGTGGGTGAGGCGGCGCAGCAGCGCAGGGAACGCGGATGCTGGGGCCTTAGGCTGTGCTCAAGCCCGGTGGGGCTTTCTCGTAAAGGCAGTGGACCATCATTGACAGATTTTAAGTAGGAGAGTGGGGTGATCTCGTAGTTCACTTTTGTTTTGTAGAATGCTTAGAAACATTTAGAAGGCTTGGCAGGAGGTGATGTGATGAGTCAGAGTAGGGTGGCTGCGAGGTGTAGCAGTGTTCAAGTTTCAAGTGGTTTTCAGGCCCAGGCTTGTGGCTCAGTAGCCGTGTCAGTTTGAATGACGCACGCAAGAAAGTGAAACAATTTATCTAATCAATTGAAGCAGTGATGTACCCAATTCCCAGGACTGTTGTGGAGATCCAGTGAGATAAGGTTTGCAGTGTGCAGCGTGGTCCCCAGCACAGAGTCAGTGCTGAGTGAGTGTCAGTGAGTATCTGGTAGCTCAGGTGTGGGTGGTGGGATTCGGTGACTGAGGATATCTGGGCCCTGAAGGAGGGGTCCATTCCATTCACATCTGTGAGTGATGGGCCTGAGTTGGGGGAGGCATGGAGACCTTACCCCCCGACCAGAGGCCCTGGGCAGGACGGCTATGGGAGGAGCACCATGAAGTCAGCTCTTTGCAGGTGGAGTTGGAGGTGTCCTTGTGACATCTAAGTGCAGTGTCACGAGCTGAAAGAGGAGGTCTGGGCCCAGGCTGTGCATTTTCCCATAATGTCAACTCCTGAGGATGCCGAAGTATTGATCACTGAACGGAAGTCATACTTTACAGGACAAATGAATATTAGTATCAGCTCTGTCATCAAAGCTCACGTCTATTTATTCATCACTCAGTTTGCTAATTGGGTACTTACAGAGCTCACTTCACCGTCCTCCCGTGGGCTCAGGCTCCACAGAAAAGAGCTGGTGTGTCTCCCTCTTTTCCAGAAGAAGACACATTTAGCTTGTAGCCTTCTGTACTTTGCCAGACTTAGGATATTAGTTTGTTGGTTTAATTGTTTTTTCTGTTGGCCATGTCCTGACAGGAGAGTAATTTTACCTCATGGTCATGTTTCACTTAGCTGTTACTGAGAAGTGCTGATCTGATACATAGTGTATGTATTATATTAAATTTGTAGAGTAGTTATCATTTTTCTGTCTTTGCCCTTTAATTTTGTTTGCCCCTTCAGTGTTCTATCCTTTTTGGGGCCTTATATTTTTTTAATTAAAAAATGTCTGTTAACAGTTAAGAAAACAAAAGCAAAGAAAAAATGCAGATGAGAGCTAAATTTAGAAAATGTCTAGTGTGTTTTCTATCTCGGCAATGGAGGGTTCTAGAAACTCGTGAAAAGTTTCATTACACAAGTTCCTTAAAATGCTGGTTAAGAAATAAAACCTTCCTTCCTCATCTTTCAAGCTGCACAAATAATTGTCAAGAAAGTGAGGGGAAATTCTCAGAAGCCAAGAAAAACGAGAAAGCAGGGTTTCTGGAAGATATGCGAGCCTTAGAATCCCTCGGGTGTTGGTTCGCTCCTGAACTGATTTTCAGTTGCCTTGACAGGAGGGCAGGATGTGAGCCCCAGGCCTCTCACACTAGGAGTTGGATGGGGGTTCATATTATGGGCCAAGCCCATCCTGAGGATCTTGGTTTACTAAAGGGTGAAAGAGGAAAAAGAAAATTCCTCAAGACAAGAAAGTAAGGAAAGTCAATTTTGTTGGAAGAGGGGGAAAATAACAAATCCAAAGTAAGGATATAGTTTAAAGCTGTTCTGGCATGAGAGTGACCACAAACTCCTGGCAGAAAAGCACAGCTACTCCTTGATTGATAAGTTGTGTTTTGAATGAATCAGTGAACAGCCATTCCGAAAAAGGCCTCCAGAGTCTTGTGGATCAAGATACTGGACAGCAAACACCTCTCTTCCAAGGTCTCATTCAAATAACCAGAATGGTTTTAAAGGAAAGAAGCCATAATCATAGTTCTATTTATTGACATTTCTATATGCTACGAATTCAGAGGTGACTATGAAGTTGTCTCCTCTTTTATGGATCTTACTTTCTTTTTGGGGAGATAAAATGACATAGTTGGTTATCTTGGTGAGGGAGGTGTTAGTCTGTTGCAATTAGTCAGGAGAGGAGATTAAGAAACAGTGAAGGGTGGGTGAACTTTTTAGCTGAGGACAGTCTTGTTCACTTGGCTTTTAATTGCAGGCTCAATGAGCTGTCCCTGGAGGGAATAGATCTTACGGATGATGAACTTAGCTCAGGCCTCTTTGGAATGGACAAGTGAACCTGGAGTAAGACAGTCAAATCTGTGCAGACATTAAAGTTCACTTGAACGTGTTCCATCCCTGAGCCAAAGATAGGACAAATATGCAGCACTTCTTGAGGACAGAGGAGTGGTTTTTAAGGTTCTTCAAGAATGAATCCCAGGGAACCGAGATGGCCAGTTGTCAAACTCAGACTTTTTTCTTTGGACGGTGTACACAGCAGGGGTATTGGACTTTTATATGTTTCCATTTGTCTTTAATACATGTCTGTTGATGAGGACGTGGGCACAAGTGTTTGACACCTTGACGAGGCGATTTTGGATACCTGCCTAGAAGCATGGGCACAGTTGCTGCTGCGTCATACATCTTGCAGCCCATCCCTTTCTCCGGCTCTGTAATCACGGCAGAGTGGTTCCTTGTTGACCTGTCCATCTCCTCTGTGACATCAAACCCATGAAAAGACCGGAGCATATTAACTTGGCTTTGTTAAAGTCAAAGGTACAGATCAAATATGGAGTCAGATTTGTTCTTTCCTATTTCAGTAGTGCCATGGAGAAGGCAGTTTGGGCAGCTTTTTGTAGTGTCCTGGAGGCATTCTCTCTCAGCGTCTGGGCGCCTCTGTTGAAAACCCTTCATAGCTGTCTGGCCTGCTGGAAAAGCACTCTGCTGTTTTACCCTGAAGATGTGTTCTGTTTATAAACTCATCTCTACTCCTTGGAAAACAACTCAAGAAAAACTCAGTTGGTTTTTCACCAGCCATGGGCAGGGGTGAGATAAACCGTGTTATTATTCCATAAAATAATAGTAATAATAGTAATATTAATAGTAGTAGCAGTATTAGTAGTAATAATAATACTAATATTAATAATTATATCAAAAGAATTCTTAAAACACGACTGCACATTGGAGAGAGTCAATAAATGCTTTCTGGCTTAAATCAAAAGTGATGACTCAGTGATTCCATGGCTGCTGTATTTGCTATGCTAGTTACTCCTTTGTTCCATTACACATTTTTTTTAACTGAAAAAGAAATACAAGCAAATGGTTAAAAAAAAACTCAAACAGAGCACAAAAATACACAAGTGAAAGAAGTTTTCCCTCATCTTCTGTTCTTTTAGCCTTCTCTGGAGATGCCACTGTTTGCTAACCTTTGGGTGCTGTTCCAGATATGCTTTGCACATTCCCACATATGTATGTAAATTCCTTTAAAATTTTAGTTATTTTTAACTTAAAGTGATTTAAATCCTCAAGTGGCTTCTGGCCGGGTAATAGAACAGAACAAATCTGACTCCATATTAGATCTGTTCCTTTGAATTTAACCCTATGCTCTGTCTCCTAGGCTTCATCTTGCTTGTAAAACAATGTTGCCTAGAGCCTGAAATAAACAGGAGATCCTATTCTGAAGGCTCTGACTTTTAAGGATATTTAACACTTTTTCATTCATTAAAAGATAGCAAATTGCATAATAGAAAATAACTTTTGTTTTGTTGGAGGATTGCAGGGATCTGACCCACGCAGAGAGCTGCAAGAAGAAAGGATTCTAAGAAGAAGGAATTCCTACACTAAGAAGTTTGCAACAACCAAGCACATAGGAAAGGAGCCTGAATTGTGACTTGGGGAGATGGTTTTCCAGGACATTAGTTTGCCATCTAGGTCCACAGAAACTTGCTATTCCATGCCCCAACATCTGGTCTCCCAACTTATTGTCCTGTCCTGCACTGAGGAGAAAGAATTTCGACTTGGTAACACTCCTATCTACCTAGAAAGCTGGGCACTGGAGCTGAGTGTTATGGAAACAGGCCAGCCAAGAAAAGCACCAATCGGGGTGTTGGTGTACTCAGAAGTATTATGCCGGTGGGCTCAGAGGGGCTCCTGCTCCGAAGTTCTGAGCACCTCCAAGACGTGCACATGAGGTTTTAAAGGCTTAATTACAAGTAAGGGGGAATTAGCCAATAAGGCTCAAAGAACAAAAAGCAAGGAATCAGTATACTGGAGCTTATCAATTTGTAGTAGATCACATTACTGACACTTGTTGAGCTTGGAATTACGAGTTAGGTTGTTAGCCCAATAAACTGACACTAAACTTCAGATATATGAGATAGCCCAGCAGAATTTAGATCATTAAACCGACACTAATCACACTTAGATTTGTGACTTAGCTTGTTAGCCCAGCTGGACTTTTCCTTCACATGAGGACAGCTCTCCCACACCCAGGGAACTACTGTGAGCCCTTGATGTTTCCACTAGGGTTGGGTATGGTTTACCCAGGAGGGATGGGGACTATGCACCAACACTCAGGCAGTCTGCTCTGTCTGGGGCTCTGATCTTGTACCATCCCGCTCCCCGCCAGCCCAACACCTGGGACAGTGGAGCTAAGGCAGTGATCCTGCCTGCCTGTTTCCCAGCGTGTAAAAGGGGAATATGTACCTTTCCCAAGGTAGTTCTGAGCGACAACACCTGCGGGTGCTTGGTTCTCAGAGCAAGAGAAAACCCAGGTCCGCGTGGGGGCAATGGGTGTGATCCCCATAAGGTTTCTGCAGAAGCATCCGATGGAGGGCTGGATCAGGGAGGTAAAACTTGAGCTGCGGGACTTGAAGGGTTACAGAAGGGTACAGAGGCAGGTCTGCCGCCTAGGGGTGCCCCAGAGGTAAAGCTTTTTCTCTCCAACTCCGCTAAGACCCTCCCCTCTCCAGATCCCTCCCTACTCTCTGCTCATCGTGTCCATCTGTATCTCTCCAATTTTCCCGTCCTCTCCACCCGCTCCCATCTTCTCCCTCCCTCCCTGTCCCACCTTCTCTCACAGAACCCAGAGAGGATCGCTGGCCCTCCTGCGCATGCGCAGTCAGTGCCAAGTGGTCCGCTGGTTGGAAGCTCCATATCCTAGCCGGGGATCGGGCCCAAAGTTTTCTCAACTCTGTCGCCCGGTAGGCCTTTGGTTCCTGTCTGGGGCCGGGGCCTCTGGCTGTGGAAGTGCAAGGTGGGGGGCTCCCGGAAAAGTGCTCAGGCGGTTGCGGGAGGGCGGTCCGCCTGTCACAGTCCCCAAGGGCGCCAGTCAGCCCGTGTTCAGATGAATTGCTCAGGCCAGACCCCTCTACCCGCGCCACCTGCCCCGGCGCCCCGGCCACAGCTGCCAAGGGCCAGGTGTGCACCTGCCACCTCTCACCCAGCCGGGATCCCCTCAGTCCGCGGCTGGCGTCCCCTTCCCCTCTCCCGCCCGCGAGTCGTCTCCTCCCTGGCTTCCTCTCCTTGGCCGCCGGCCCGTTCACGCCCCTGGGAGGGCTGTGTCCGGGCGGGCGGGGACTGCGGACTCGGATGGGGCGGGGGGCTGGGGCTGGGGCTGGCCTCCGAGCAGGGCTGCAGCCCCCGTCCCTCCCCTTTCCCTCCCCCCCGGGGCAGCCCTCCTCTCCCTTTCCCGCTCCCGGAGGACCAGCTCAGTGGCGCGGGCACTGCTCCCTGGGCTGAGAGCCTCAGGCTGTAACGCCCTGCTTCTCCAGTTGGAGTCGGGAAAAGGGAGCCTCAGTGCTGAGCGAGCTTCTGTCTCCTCCCTCAGTTTTTCTGCTGCAGGTAAGTACCTTGAACACTTTCAGGTGTTATCATGGCTGTGCTTGTAGATGTCACGTGTTTTTATAGTGAGAGTGATTACAGTGGTGAAAGCAGGGCTTGTTTCTGTTAAAAATGAGCTGAAGGCATGAGGCTGTGACATCCTCCTTCCTTCCCTCTCCCAGGGTGAAAGGAGTGATCCTCGATTTTAAAAAGATAGTTACAGTCCCTAACTAGCCCAGCCCAGCTAGTGTGTGTTAAGAGGAACAGCACCACCAGAGGCCTTGGAGACCCAGGGATATTGCAGTCCTAAAGAGCTCCTGGCAGTGTTTGGTTTATTTTGGTTTTTTGTTTTTCTTAAATTGTGTGATCGACTAGTGGTATAAACAGAAAAATAATTGTCAAGAAATATTTCTTCATGTAACAGTGTTATTGTGATATAGTTCACACACCATGAATTCCATCCATTTAAATGGTACAATTCAGCAGCTTTTAGCATATTCACAGTGGTGCAACCATTATTATTCCAGAACGTTTTTATCCCTTCAGAAAGAGCAGTGGAAATTAATGACCTATCCACCCCTCCCCAGTGGTGGTTCTAAAGAAATTTCTTGGCTATTCTTGACCATAAATTCACTTGTTACATTCCAAGAAAAATCTGGTAGGAATTCTAATCAGAATTGCAATGAATCTGTCTATCAAAACAGGAAGAATTAATGTCTTTAAGGCATAAACTTCTTCTACCCATGAATATATCTCGGACCCTATCTTTTCCTCTGTCCAGAGCCGGGCCCATGGGAAGTCCTCACTACTTGTTGGGCTTGTGAATGATGAGATTCTATACATCGTTAGTTGCAGCTGTAGCCTTTCACAGAAGAGAAAAGTAACCTCAGTGAAGCAAGTGACTCTCTGATGGTCAGAAAGAGTGACAGCCAGTGCTGGAGTGATCCAGTGGACTTGGTGCTTGCAACCAGAATTCTCCACCACCTACAGCTAAGGGGATTAGAGTGTTCTTTTACTTTTTCTTAATGGCGTTGCTTTTATTTTTACTTATTTTTTAAATTATTTTTTATTTAAGTGTAGTCAATTTACAATGTTAGTTTCAGGTGTACAGCAGAGATTCAGTTATAAACATATGCATATGTATATACATATGTTTTAGATTGTTTTTAGTATAACTCATTACAAGAAATTGAATATATTTCCCTGTGTTATATAGCAGGTCCTTGTCATTTATTTTATATTTACTAATTTGTATCTGTTAATCCCCCCTTTCCTGCCTGCTAAACACAGTTTGCTTTCTATGTCCATGAGTCCATTTCTAGGAGCACCGTTTTTCCTAGTAATATATGTTCTTTGGCTGCTTTCGGTTTCAGTAATTCCATCTTATCTGTGGGCGCTTTTCTTCTGGTAGCCTTTATGTGGTTTGCACACGTGGTAATAGAGATCTGTAATTGGGAGAACTCCAGGCCTCGTGTAGTCCCTGGTACAGAGTGTCCACAGAATTGATGGTTGGACTGGGAAAAAAGCACAGTAAATGCTGGAATTTCCACTATGGTTGAGAATTCCAGGTTTCAGTAACCTGTTTAGACAACCTTAATATTGGCTGCACCCATACTGGGTAATTGGTGGAAATTCATGGTATGGTGGTGTAGAGACGGGGCCTTATATGCTTCTTCTCTTTCTATTTTCTAACACTCATTCTCCTGGGCCTTCCAGATCCTCCCCTAGAAGTGCCCAGGGCTGGCTTGGTGCCGCGCTGAGGCAATATTTGTTAATAACGCCCTTTCCTCTTCTCCTCTGAGCCTCTGTTTCTTCCTGTGCACAATGAGGGTTTAGACTAGATAAGTACTTTTCAGTTTCTTTTAAAGCCATGTTTCCTTTGAGAAACAGAAAATGCAAATTTCTCCTATCAACCCAACCCTTTAGATTTTGATAAATCCTCTAAGGAGTTACATAGCTCTTTGTGAAAAATTGATGTGAGTTTGATTCCAGGTGACACAGAAAAGACTCTTCAGGGATTTATTGCAGGGAGAGGGCATGAAAGGGGCAGTATGTGACACTTTCTAGTGTGAGCACTCAAGCAGGGACTTGGATTTAAGTACGGTGTCTGACGTGGCCTCTCTCTAATCTTGTAGAATGTGATAAACTTTTCTACCTCAGTTTCTTGATGGGTCAAGTTGGGGTGATAATATTTTAAGGCTTCTGTGAAACATTATACACATAAGACATTTGTGTCTCGGTAGAAACAAGACCTGCTAGGGATTCAGGGATTTGTTTAAAAAAAATTCTTGTCCATAGCACTCTGTCTGTGTGTATTTTGAAGTTCCTGGAGGGTGAGGGTGAGTCTAAAGTCCATTGTGGGACAGGAGGCCCCTATTTCTGCATGCCCCAGTTTACCCGCTACTCCCCAGTCCTCTTCCTCAGTCCAGGATGAAGTTCCCTAGTAGATTTACATAGAGGTCTTGTGGAAATGGCTCTTCATTTTATTGTTTCACCAAGAAGGGCTGCCATCATGATCTCTGTGGTCAGGGTTTTGAAGGGCTGCCATCATGATATCTGATAAGAATTCTATGCAATTGGGAGTTTCAATTTAATGAAAAGAAAAAAATTACAAATAGAAAATTAGAACAAGGGTGGTGACAGGTGCTCTTTTAAGTGGACACCATTAGCTTTGTTAGCTTCAGGTGCTGCGGCCTGTTGCCACGAGGACCCATCCTCTTGCTCTGAAGTTGGAGGGACTAGTGGGTTCAGTGGGAATGTTAACTGAGTGTATCTCATGGGCTGGGCATTGTCCTATTTGTACTGTGTGTTCCTTATTTGAGACAGTGAGCTCACCTAACCTCAATGACCTCTTTAAAATATTAGACTTCTTATTTTGAGATGTAATGTAGATTCCCATGTGGTAGTAAGAGATTATATGGAGAGGGCATGTGGACACTTTGCCCAGTTTTCTTAATGGTTCCAACTTGCAGTGTTGGGGTACAATTAATTACTGACTCACTAACAATTTGAGGTTTGTGTTATTGCCGTTATTTCTATTCATGATTAAACTGGGGCTTAGAGAAGCACACAGGCCTGCCCAGGTCACCCACATTGTTAGTGCAGAGTCGGGTGAACGTGGGCTTGGGATTTCCAGGCAGTACCATTATGATGGCTTGTGACAGGGAGCAGCATTCACTTTGAATGTTTATTCATTCATTCAACAAACATTTATTGAGTAATCTCTGTGGGTCAGATGCTTTCTTAGGGTTATCTGATTCTTCAGCAGTACTGAGAATCAGGTAATATTTATATTTTTAATCTGAGAAAATTAGCTCTGTGAGTTTATAAGCCACCCAAAGGAAGTATAGCTCATAAAGGAGGGATAGAACATTTGTACAGTCACCTACTTTTATGCAGGTGGTACCCTAGGCATTTTACATTTGAACACGTCTGTAATCCAGATATATTCTTCTAAGGCAAAGATTTTTTTTTAAATGAAGTATAGTCAAGTTTACAATGTTGTGTCAATTGCAAGGTGCTTCTAGACTTTTGAATTAAAAAATACACTTTCAGCTGGGTAATTAGGTGTATTTATTTGTTTCATTTTTAAAATGAGGTACTGGGGTTTGAACCCAGGACGTCATACTTGCTAAGCATGTGCTCTACCACTGAACTGTACACTCTTCCCCAAGGCAAGTTTTCTTATCCATTATTATGAAGCTTAAGGGTTCAAATAAATTGGATAGAAATCCAGATCTTTTGATCCTACTGTGGTCCTTTTCTTTATATTCTGCTGAAGGGGGTTGGGGAAAGCATTTCCTTTGTTCATTTCTTTATTCAGCATTTTTGAGCAGTGACTTTGCATCAGGGCCTTGCTAGGTGCTTGGAAATATAAAATAAGAAGTGACCCTTCTCTGCAGAGGCAGGAAGCCTAGGCCAAAAGCTGGGTAATGTGATCCGAGCTACAGTGGCCATGTGCAGACTCTGAGGACAAACTGTACCGTTGGATTTGCTTTGGCTTCCCTTGCTTTCTGGCTGGTACACACCAGGTCCCCGCAACCCAGATGGGCCCGTAGCACACAGCAGATTATGTACCTCGATCTCCTCTCCCCTCTCGGCAGGGCCTGCAACATGAGCATCCCTGACTACGTGCAGTGTGCTGAGGACCACCAGACTCGTCCCGTTGTGGTCCAATCCATAGAGATCATCTCAGAGGAGAATTTCTTTTGCATCTATCAGCTACTCACCTTGGTGAGCCATATCAGCCCATGCGGCTCACAGTGGACACACTGTATGCACTACAGGCACCACTATGTGCCCGACAATGGGTGGAGCATCTTCCAGACCCACCGCAAGGTCGTGGGCCTTGTCACCATTACCGACTGTCTCTCTGCCAAGGCCTTCAAGAAGCTGCACGTGCAGAGGGGCTGTATGGCACCTCGTTCAATGACTCTTAGCTTTTGTCTTTGTGCAGCATGGGGAGGTAGCCGAGTAGCCGCGCACCGACGTTGCCTTCAAACTAAGAGGACTGCAGGGTGGTGGAGAAGAGGATCGAGGACTTCACTGACTCACTCTTCATCTTGCTCAAGTCCAAGTGGCTGGATGGTGGCCCCAAGATATCTGGGGACAAGATCCCCCTCCTCTGCATCCCGTTTGAGAAGGAGGAATTCATGAGACTGAACACAGAGAGCAGGTAAGTTTACCTGGAGGACAGTCCACCCTGGCTGTGTGCCGGATTGCTTCCCTACATCCAGAAAGGGATCAGCAAGGAAGAAGTCTGTCTTGTAGCCAAGGGGAGGGGAGGTGCAGCCCGCCGCTTTACAGACATTTCAAAGAGAATCCGCCTTTGTTTCAGAGAGATCCTTTTAGGGTTAGTGTGGACACTTAATCCCGCTTTACAGCCAGGAACATGGTGGGAACCCTGGAGTTGCTTTCCAAGAAAGTAGCCAAAGCCACGGATGCTAGGAGCACTGGGGAGGAGGCTGGACTGAGCTGAGATGTGCTGTAGGTCAAATGCACATTAGACGCTGAGGCTTGTCTAGTAAAAGTATATAAACTATCTCTTTACTTCCTATATTGATTACATGTCAAAATGATAGTATTTAACATACAGTAGATTAAGTAAGATCTGTTCTTAAAATCACATTCTAGTATTTGTTTTTTGTTTGTTGGTTTGTTTCTTTGTTTAAAATTTTAAACGTGGCAACTGGGAAACTTTCTTTACATGGCTCTCATTTCATTTCTGTTGGGCAGCCTGTCCTGGGACAGTCTCATCCCTTTGCTTATAGATGAGATGCTGAACCCCGAGAGGCAAAACGAGGCGCGGGTTGAGCTGCTGCTGGATCCGCTGTCACCTGCCTCCCAGGCCCAACACCTTTTCAGCTCAGGCAGTCTCTTCCTGCCCGACAGCCACCATGCCATTTTAGGACATCAGAAACACCGCCAGGGACTTCTGAATGAACTCCTTATGCAGGGAAAGGCGTATCACGGTGTTTGGGACAGAGCAGGGAAATGTTCTTTCTCAGTTTGTCCCTGTGATTAAGTCAAAGGCCCCACTTTGCCTCGGAAGTACAGACGAGCTCTTCTGGGCTGCCTTCCCCCCCCACCTTCTGCTCTGTTTCCCTGTGTATCTATCGTGCTGTCCCTCGGGCAGAAGAGGGTGAGATGCCTTTGCCGAGACGTGGTCCCCTTTTCTGGGGTGAGTGAGGGAAGCTGTGTCCCCCTAGCCTACGGCCTCTGTCCTTGAGTCTGGAGAGGGCTCATGGTGGTCCCACAGGTGACGGTCAGAGGACCTGGCATGTGCTACCAGGCCCGCTTTGGAGGAGGTGCTCTGTGATTCTTGAACTTACGTAAGATCAGATCCTACTTTCTGGTTGTTGGTAAGTTGGAGGAGAAGATGCTAGAGAATTGATAAATAGAATGTCTAGACCAGCCCTGTGAGTGAAAAGCACGGGGGACCCGAGTCCCACCTGCGAGAGCCCACCTAGCAAGCTCTGGATGAATATTCTGTTCCTCCCCGGACATACCTCTATGGCTTAAGGAAGAGGAGAGGCATGTCATGGCCATGATCTGTGCTTGTCCTCACAGGGCCCTGTGATCTACATGCCCGCAATCCCCATCTACTTCTTGGAGATGAGCTGACATGTTTAGGAGCCTGGGCACTGCTGAGGGCATAGCTGCCAGCACTGTGCTACACAGAGTCTGGCTCCGTTCACCTCATCTGTCAACTCCTGCTGAGGCCCCAGACATTAGTCAAGGTAGGTTCATCAGCGAAACCTAAGCAGGGACCTTCTTCTCCCCCTGGACAGACTGGTGAGTGAGAAGTGGAAGCCTGGAGCCCTGCCCCAGACCCCACGCCAGTGCCACTTCTTTTGTCATAGGAGGCACTGGTGACATTTTTGCTCAACAAATGCTTGTCTCTGAGTCTGCAGACCCACCAGAAAATGCCAGCTTGTTTTTGCCTTTTGAAGTCTGCCCTTGGGACTTAGCGTAGTAGCCGGATGTGTACTTAGCCCACAGTGGTTCAGTGCATTAAACTTCCCTCCTTGTGGGTCTGTCTGTTCTGGTACCATAAGGGCTCAGCCAGCATCTGAACGTCAGTGAGATAACGCGGCCAGTGAGCTAGGGTCAAGCATATTCTCCTCCAGTCACTTCTACTCCATTGTTGCTTTTACTATTCCACAGTCATTAATTTTTTAAACAATGCTTTGGTGCAGGAGCAGAGCCTCATTCTCTCCTGCTACTCTTGGTGGAAGTGGGTAAATCTGTCCAGACTGAAATGCGACCAAAATTTGTAGCTCAAAAGCTGCCTCGACGCTTGTAGGTGGAATTTTGGTTAGGGGCGCTGAACACGTTGTGGTCCCCTGGCAGCGCCGCTCCCCTCAGGCCCCTGCTTTCCCTGGAGCAGGAGGTGAGGGTGGGTCTCACCATCCCCGCGTCCCTGACCTCACACACTCACGTAAATTCTTGTACATGCAGTCAAAATCATTTTTGTTCTTGTGTGTTTCTAATTTTCTCTTGTTCCTCTTTTCTTTTTTCTTTATTCCTTTTTCACTTGTACTGCCCAGTGAACATGTTGTTGCTTCTGAAAATGTGGGCTGTGCACACCCTGCATTGGAAATAGCCAGATTGCCCTCCGTGCGTCTCCATCGCTTTAAAAAGCAACAACTTAACAGCTGTTTTGATCCATCTATTATCTTAGTCATTTTTTAATTTTCTAATTTTTTGGAATATTTGCTTTGTTAGCTCATCACCCACTGGTGTTTGATACCTGTTGAAATCCTTGCTTTTGAGGAACATGTTTGGTCGTCCTTTTATTTGGTGACAAATGCGCTCTTATTAAACTTGTTTGATTGTTTTGTAGAAGTAAGATGCGATTTGATTTAGGCGGATGCTGAGGCATTCTTTTCATGGAGTATTTAAACTTGTAAGGTTTAATTCTGCAGCATTTTGCTCGATTCCTGCTTTTACACAAACGTGCTCGGCACGCGGTTCCTGGCTGTCACTGTGTGACGTGCGTGACGGCGCTTCCTGGCCGGCGGTCACTGGAGAGGAAGTGGCCGCCACGGAGGTGACAGCTGCAGGGGCCACAGTTGGAGGAAGTGGTCACCGTTTGGTTCTTTAATTTTTTTTTTTTTTACATTCAACTTCCCCGTGCCATTTACATTACTTTGCCTTCATAAAGGGGCAGAATTGGGTCTAAAATCCATGCCACTATTTTGTTCCCTTTACTAGGCTGGTTTTTCTGAGTATCAGGACAACATGGCCTTCTCCTAAGTAGCTGGCTCACCTGGATCTGTTGGACACAGGGACTGCTAAAAGGGCCGTAGCTTCCTCTCTGCTCCAGCCAGTGGGCATTCAGAGCTGGGTCTGTGGTTTGCCTCAGCAGCCGTGGAGACCTCCCTGCCTCGGCCTTTACTTTTAACCCATGTTGGCAGTAAAGAGCTGAATCCGTTTCTGTTGCAGCTGACGTCCACCACTGACGGCCGTGTCGTTAGTTTGTGTTAGTCAGTCTCCAACACCCCAGACAACCGTGAAAGAAGATGATTTGGCAGACCTAGGACCTTGGATTCTCACCCCTACCCTGGTTCATCTCACCTGGCGGAATTCTTTGGTCACCACCATCATGCTGAACATGAGGCCTTGTTTCTCCTTTCATGCTCTGGTCCAAATGTGGACACTTCATTTTTCACTGAATTTGTCTCGCTTGAGACAGGCCAGAATATCTGAATGAGTCCATCACAATCTGGGTGGGGAACAGAACAGAAGTAAGTGTCACAAGTAGATGGAGTCTAGGCTGTCCGGGTTGGCAAATGCAGGCTGGGATCTGTGAAGGCCGGGCTGTACCTTGGACACAGGCCTTTCCCGTGGCCCCTGAGAGCCCATGAGTTGACGTGATAACAGCCTTGCATGGGTTCCCTCATCTTCATCTGCTCATTGGCAAGTGTGTCTGCTAATTAGGAGCTCCCCCAGACCTTGGGCCCTTCAAAGCTCAGACCATGGGAGAACCTTGAGTCCCTCCTCCTGGGACTCCTGTGTGAGAATCCAGTGCCTTCTGAGGTGACCAGCGGCAGGAGATGCCTCCCCCTCCAGGGAGCACCCTACGGAGGACTGTTAGTGCACCATGCTGTGAGTTTGTGTGTTTCCGGCCATGGTCCCTGCAGAACTACACTTGAGATGGGCTTATTGACAGACTGATTCCAGGGCAGGGCTGGGGGGGACGGAACAGTGGAAATTGAATGTGACCTCAGACACCTCGGTGGGTGCTGGGGCTGTTACTAAAATGGGGAGTCTGGGAGATACCTGCCAGGAATGGAATTCCAGAGTAAATGGTGGACATGAGGCATTTTTAAGATGCCATTTGTCATCCAAGTTAGGACTTCAAAGAGGCACTCGGGTCGATGAGCCTGGGGCTCAGGTGAAGGAGCCGTACTAGAGATACATTCTTAGCTGCTGTTCACAGCCTTGCATGTGAATTAGATCATCTCGAGGGCTGCAGACTGAGGCTGAGGTGGGGTAGGACTGTGTCTGGATTGGAGGAAAGCCCAGACCATGCAGCTTTGGTGTGTCAGTCAGTGGCGTTTGCCATTGTCAAAGCAATGCCAGTTATCCTTAATGGGCCGGGGGCTGGGCAGGACCAGCCAGGAAGAAATCTGAAGGGAGGGTCATGGCCAAGTGTGCATCTTGGGAAGGTGCAGAGTCTGCAGGGTCCGGGAGGGTAGACTCCTCAGAAGCTAGAGTTGGAGTGAGGAGTGGGGAGAAGTTTGTCACAATCACCTGTGAGGGAGGGAGGGAGGCCTTGGGAGCCCCACCATACCGGACTCGTTTTCCCATGAACAGAAGGCAGTTAGACAGAGGATCTGAGGTGAGAAGGGATGGGCACTGGGAGGGGAGCCAACCTGGAGAATGGTGCTTGGAAAGTTCTGGAATAGTCTCCCTGAAAAATAGAGTTAAAAATACCCAGACTCTTAAGAACATTGTTAGTGACTTGGGAGGAGGCAGTTGTTTTTCTGGCCTCCTAAGGGTAAGGCATGTATCCAGGGATACACAGAAGATATGGGTAGTCTGTTTCAGGGGCTTGATCATTACCGGGGGAACAGTGCAAGTTTAAAGGGGGAGAAGGGCAGCGGAGGGAAACTAGCCAGGCCCCGTGTCAGGTACCAGTCGGCCGCCCTACTTGCGTGTTGCGTTCACATCCATGCCTCCCAGGTGGGCGGTGGCAGCCCCCTTTTGCGGTTTGGGAAGCCTTCTCAGAGGGGTTAAGGAATTGGTCCATTTAGCGGCTAGTAAATGCTGTAGCAGGATTCAAGCAGGGCCTTGTCAGACTTCAAGGGCATGTTCTCTCTACTGTTTCCAGTACTTCCCTGTTATACCTGGAATGGTGAAGTGGGTCAGTTTTGGAGCCTTTCAGAAAAAGTATGATTTAAGCGCCTCTGGACTGTTTTACAAATCTCAGCGTTGTTTGATGGTTCTGAAGCACGCAGTGATTTTCGCCCCACAGAGGTAACGTCTAACTCCTTTGTCGATGTCGTGGTTGCAAATGATGTACAGGTTCAAAACCACACTTTGCAGCTTCTGAAGGGAAACTCTCCAATTCTCCCTTGATCCGCTTTCTTCCACGGGATGTAACTGTGCTGCAGCATAGGCCTGAGCTTTCCGTATGGAGTGAGGGTTTAATATCCGATGTTAGCATAAAACGGTCAGATGAAGAAAATCGACGTTGACAATTTATTTTTGGGTTTCATTAGTCAAGATATACTATCAGTTAATGGCCCATATTACAAATGAAATTGAGTACAGGACATTGCATTTCTTCCTTTCTATTTAGAGTTCTCTTACAGAATAATGTTGCCTGCTTTGGAACATCAGCTGCACCACTCACGGCACCTATCAGTGTGTTGGTGTGATTGCACTTACAGAGTGAATGTAATCTGGGCTTCCTCAGCCCCAAACACTTCAGTGCAGAATCACGGGCTGTAGCCATCTGTTAGTCACGCAAATACTTCTAAAATTATATGATGCTAGAAAAGGAAGAAGAGAGAGAGAGAGGTTGCCTTTATCAAATTTCCTTTCAGTTCTAACTGCAAACTGTTGTTGAGCAGCTCTGGTTTCCTTTGGATATGAATATATACATTTCTTTGCATGTAACCTGGGTTTTGGACTAGAACACCAAGTTTTTGCTGTCCCCAAGCCACAAAAATAGTAGCCAAATTGGACCCGTGTGAAATAGTTTATACTATTTTCTGAGAATGTATCCTTGAATTTGGGACTTGGGCTGTGATTTTTGCTTTTTGCTTCCCCCACCCGTCTTGTAATCTCTCACTCCTTCCCACATGGCCCCCAAGGGTTCGTGGACTCAAAGGAGCGGGCAAACACCCAGTTGGTCACCATGTACTGCTGCTATAGATAGAGGCCAGACAAGACCTAAAGGACAATATCAGAGAGGACTTCCTGGAAGAAATGGGCTCTAAATTCAGTTGTGAGGACAGAGTAAGAGTCAGCCAGGAGAAGGAGTCAAGAATGTGGCTCAGGTCGCAGGTGCAGCCCGGGTAGAGGCCTGGAGGCTTTTAGCGTGGGGACCTGGGGAGAGTGCCCTGTGCGGTCCAGGGTGGAGGGAGCCCCTGCTGGGGAGGACACTGGAGAGTGTCCGTGGTGTAGGGCTTTGGAAGAAGTTGAGTTTTACTAGAACTGACACAGTAGGCAGTGAAGGGTGTCAACAGAAAGTGACCCTAAGGAAAGGTACTTCTGGTTTTGCTTCAGATATACTACAGACAAAAGGGTCGGGACGGGCGAGAGCAGGTATGTCGGTCCCTTTGAGACCCAACCCGTCATTCATTTATTCATAACACGTGCACTTCAGTGAGTCTAGGGGAGACAGAGTGTAGCCACATTAGTAAGCAAAATGTGTTTGCTTCTTGAGAACTTAGCATTGTCAGAAGTTGACTTAGCCTAGAATGTTTTAGGAAGAGAGGAACAAATTGTGGAGGTTGGAGGGAGGGAAGGCTTCCTTGGGAAACAGTCAAAATGAGCCTGGAGGCAAGTGGGAAGTAGGAGCAGGTCTGGGGGCTCCTGAGGTCACTGGGGACCTATGTCCTGAGATGAGACTGGGCGAGCAGGGTCTGGGGTGGGGCTAGAACTCTACCAGGGAGCCTCTGAAGTGTTTGAAGTGGGGTTGATGTAATCAAATTTGTGCTTTGGGAAGGCTGTCATGGCTCTGTGTATCTGTGTGTAGCAGGGAAGAGGGGGAGGGTGCCACCAACTGGGGGATCATTAGAAGACCATTCACAGGCTGGGATATGGGCATCGGGGCTACTTCGGGACGGCAGGGGCAGTGTGGATGCCGGCTTTCCTTATGTGGGGCTTGTTAGCGGGGCTGCCCTAGAGGCACCTTGTGGCTGGAAGAAAACGGATGGAGGCCGCCAGGTGGACATTCCTCTTCTCTCCTTCCAAGCCTAGTGTGATGATCTTAGCTCAGCCAACATTTGGAACAAAAGAGCTAATCTCCCGGGTTGCCCAGGCCTTTGTTGAGCTCCTTCGAGTGAGATCTGGTAGGATTTAGGTTTGTGTTCATATCTGGATGTTCACTTAGCTAGAAACGTCCTGTCATTTTGATTTCCATAGGGGTTTTTATTCCTGATAAAGACTGCTTTCTTGGTGAGAGGAAAATTAATACAGCTGTTGTCTTTTTCAAAAAACATCATATATTTTAAGAACTTTAATATTCAAAAGAATAGGAATATAACAATATTTAAGGAAGACTTTGGTGTGGTTTCTTTGCTTTCTGAGCTAATGTGGAGTTAGAGCCTTTGCATTACTTAATAGCACATCCTTGCCAGTATTTAAAGAGCTGTTAGTGAGCGCCCCAGGCCCCACCTCTCAGAATCGTTAAAGTTTGCTCTGAAATAGTGAGGTCATAAAGGTCTTGTTTTCAGAAATCAAAAGGTTTTAAATACGCACCATAGCTCCATTTATAAAATAATAATAAGTTCAAAATTAAGAAAGTGGAGGATAATTGATTTTTTTTAAGCCTAAACATAAACTTTCTTGTGCTAATGTTGCAAGTGGAAATTTTGAAAAAAAAATCCTACTGCAATATCTTCTACGTGGTATATATATATGAGTTTCACGCTTGAAAAGTAACTGCGCAGTGGTTTTCAAAGTCAGGAGCATTCCAGCTGAAATACTGGCAGTGGTGGCTGCTGGTTTTCAATGGAAGAGCCTAAATTTGCCTTCTTAGCTTTTTTTTTTTTTGTACTGAGAAGGTTGAGTAGTGCTTTGCCAGCATGATTTTCGGGCAATTTGAGGTCAGATGTCGTGTACCAGCAGTGAGATATTTCCATGCATTTTATTTTCTGGACATCACCAGGGCACATGTGGGGTTTGTGCCTGCAGGCTGGAATGCTGTAGGACTCCCTGATCCATCACCATTATGTCCTGGTGCTGCTCCAGTCAGTGAATGATTTTCTGTGACTTGGAGGTAATGTGGTCTGATGGAGATGATCAGATGTGCAGTTAAAGTGCTATTAATTGAAATAAGAGTAACCTAGACACATTGCTCTAACAATACAGGATGAGGGAGGAGGATTGGCTGAGCTGCTTGCAGTGGGGTGTCTTCTCAGGTGACTCCCTCACCGTGATTCTGCCAATATCCGCCCCAGCCCTGCACGGTAGTCCTGCCGAAGCAAGCAAGCACTTTGCTCAGAAACGCACTGAATTTCCTTGTGCCTCTGTTTGTTGGCTTTTTTTTTGAAAGCACATTTTGCCCTTTGCTTAAATGCCATCCATGCTAGTCACCTCTTACACTCATTTTTCTGGACCTCGTCCATAAATAGCTGCTGAATGGATGAACAGAATGTAGTATCTCCATGTAGTGGAACATTATTCACACTTAAGAGTGAGTAAAAAAGAAAAAAAAAGAGGAGAATGAAGAAGCCACCTGTTTTGGGAATTCCACCCTGACTGTTCAACCCACACTTTTCCCTTTGAAACCCAATCACTTATGCTCCACTCTACTCTTTTTGATAGTACTTACCACCTTCTAATAATATTTAAAGTTTTCAAAAAAAAAAAAAGAAAGAGATGCTGATACCACTTCAAAATATACAAGCCTTGATAACAGCTTGTTACTTGAAAGGAAGCAGACACAAACGGTCACAAATTGTTGATTTCAGTGATCTGAAATGCCCAGAATAGGCACATGCAGAAGCAGAGAGCAGGTGATGGTTGGAAGGGGCTGAGTGGAGGGGGATTAGGGAGTGAATGCTAGTGATAGGGGGATTCTTTTGGGCTGATGAAGTGTTCTGGAAATAGAAGGTGATGAGGGCTGCACAACCGTGATTTTGCAGAAGACTGCTGAGCGCTGTGTCTGGGAGTGCCTGTCGTTGGGGCATCTTTATTTTGTTCTCATTCTGCAATGTGAAGTGCCATCTTCTGCTGTGGTCATTCTACTCCTGTGAGTGGTGAAGGTCAGGGACTTTGTAGAGTTCTGTTCCTTTTCTCCCTCTGGCTGAGTGTAGGCAAAAAAATTTAAGCCTGAGAAAGTGCTCCATCTGCAGAAATTTCTTTCAGTTTTGCCTGGTGTAAAAATCTTGAGAGCTTTCAACCGTTGAGGCTAGTCTGTGGGGGTAAATAGCCCATGAAGCCTGGGTGAGCCCGGGAAGAGCCGGGGTTCCCTCCCAGACACGGGTGGGGATTTCACCCCCTTTCAGGCAGTGAAGGGCCCAGACCCGTGAGCAGAGTTGACAATCGTGAATATTTACGTGTATCCGCTGCTTCATCTTGGATATTAATTTCAAGCTGAGTCAGTTTGTGGCGGCAGCCTCATCCTACATCAGGAATTTATAGTATCTGCTCTTTGAGGTGAAGACCTGACAGACTTGATTATTTAACAGTCTGCCTTGAATTGATATCTCAGATTCCTTTGTGAAAAGCAAAACAGCAGAAATACAGACGTCCTTTAATGCCAATGTGGCCTGGAACAGGTTTAGTCTCTGTGCCTCAGTGGCCTTATCTGTGGGTGGGGAAGATGATAACAGTGCTTCCCTCAGAGGAGCTGGTGAGGGGAGAGTGAGAAGCACAAATGGAGGACTTACAGGAGATGCTCATAAATGACCGAATTTAGTGCTCTCCGCCTGGTGAGGCCTGAGGTGCAGAGATGTCAGAACAGAGCAGTCCTAGCCGGAACTCGATACGTGATGGTAGCTGTTATGATCAGTATCACCACTGTGGTTTATCAGGTAGTTTTAAGACTTGGTAATATGAATTCTTGAATAACGTTAAAAGACTAGACATCTCAGATCCAGTTTACATAGTCCTCAAGATTTCTTCTGAGAATTGGATGGTTTCTTCCCCATCTTAAATCTGAGATGAGTCTCTAAAAAATTCCCTATTCCTCCATCTTTTTGCTTTAATTCTCTATTTCTTAAAAAACAAAGTTTTTAGATGGAGTTACTGGGGACTGAACTGAGGGCCTCATGCATGCTAAGAACATACTCTCCCAAATGAGGTATAATCTCTTCCCTGATTTTTTTTAAAATTTACATCTTAGTTTTCAGAGGTTAGAGGCCTCTAATTCTTTTTCTGGAGACTTGTCCATGAACCTGTAAATCTACAATTAATGGACAAAATTTGGTTTATTAAAAAAAAATCTATAGAATATTCTGCAATCCATCCAAAAGGAAATTCTCATGGACTTAGAATGTTTCTCCTTTAAGGTGATATCTCCTGTTTGGTCGAGCTTAATTTATTAACTGCCATCCTCATCATCATAATGACCAAACTCGCTGTGAGTGGACACCTAACTGAGGTTAAAATGCTTTGCTCATATTTTACTTCATAGCAGGTGTTTGATTGTAGGTATCAGTGTCTCCTTTTTTGTAGCTGAGGGATTGAGAGATGGGTCAGCTTGCCCCAAATCACACACAGCTGGCGGTGGCTAGCTCGATGCTGGAATCCAGGCTGCACAGCATGAATTCTCAATTGCTCCTCTAATCAGCCTCCCGTTGAGTGTTTTCCCGAACTCCTGTGAGTCCATAAATGACCGATTTTAGCTATCTCAGCCTGATGAGGTCTTCAAAGGAGAGACACCAGTTAGAATGTGAGGCAGAGTGACATAAATTAAAATTGTACATTTTCACAAATGTTTTATTCTCAGGTAATGACTTTAAAGGTAATATTTTTTTAATTTAGTGCTTTGTGAGAACTAAAAACAAAACATTTAAAATAACTATTGTGCAAGAGAGAAGTGGTCTCTGAAAGTCCAACTGTTGCTAATGATGTTACTTGTTTTTTCTAGTGGTGTTTATTTACTGAAAAATTTCCAAACACTGAATTTGTTTTATGTAGTCTTAGTATGAAAGAAAACTTTGTCAGTGAGTATTGTAAGTAAAATTCTTACTCTTTTCTTTCCTGATGATGGATATCTTAGTTGTTTACCTGGCTTAAGTATATTTCATCATTTGTGAAATTTGAGTAATATGGTTTACCTTGTCTGACTGTGAGAGCTGGACGCCTTGTATACAAAGCACCGTATAGGTGCTTAATAAAAATGTGCTGTCACAGTGACTGATAGTTTAGAAGTATCAACTCTGAATACTAAAAAGTGTAGCTTATTTCTGATGCATATTCAATATGTATATATATGATATACATTAATATGGCTTAAAGAAACTAGGATTCAGTTTTTTTATAAGTGCAGTATGAAGCTTTATTGAAATCTGTGTCATTCTAGTGAGACAGGGACTACTTAAATTGCCTTAAGCAGACGACCTTGAAGATTATTTACACAGAATGTGTATTGTTACAGCTCAGAATTCATGTTGCCGTGTAACCATCCATCAGACATTTAATTTCTCGGGATTCTGACCAGAACCATTAAGTTTAGAAAAATCCACATTGATTATTTTCAGGGAATAAGCTTCTCTCTTTTGTGATTAAAGAATATTTTGATTTTTTTCTGCACTCTTTTCAGGTTTTAAAATTTCAAAATTTTGATTTGACATGTCACTTTTTTAATAGAGAGAATAAAGCTCATGCTGTTTTAATATGTGAATAAATGTTTCTGTATTTCAACAAACTTGTATCATTTCCTGGCTCTTTGAGAACTATTTTGCAAGATACTTAGATTACCTACTGTTGGAAAAATACAGACGTGACTTCTATGAATATAGGCGTAGTACAGTTCGGTTGGTTTTTGCTACAGTGCAAGACATGAGGACTAGGAGAGCTTTGCTGCTGATTGCCAGGAGGACAGATCTCAGGTCTCAGTCTCCCCTCATGTAAAATGAAGTGGCTGGACTGGAATCTTTCCACTTCTAAGATGAATTTCCATGAGCCTATGTCTTTTGTTTATATTTAGGAGTATTAGCAATATCAGATTAAATACTGAATACCCGTCCATTCCCCCGAAGCAAAGTGCAGTATATGCTACATAAGCTTCTAGTTATCTGATTCTCGTTTCTCATCCTACAGTCAATTTTTGTGTTGCATGTTTCCCGGCAACCTGGAAGGTCTTTTTAGCCATAGGTGGCGCTGTTGCAACTTTTTACAGTTAATTTTTCTGTTTGTAAAATAAGGCTTAAACAATGTGATTTTATTTTGATTTCTTTGCTTAATGCTTCAGAATAGCACAATGTCCATTATGTCTTTCTACCTGGAAAAATTTTTCTGCTTATATCATAGTTTTATTCTGTTATCTCGCTGTGAACATTTCAGACTTGCTGTGCAAACAATGGCAAAATCGGCCTTTTCTTCTAGTGTTAGAAACCAGTGAGCCGGGATTTTATAAAACAGCTAGAAGCTGCCTCTGGAGCACCATAAAGCTGAAAAGTGTGTTGAGTTCCCTGAGTATTGATCCCGCCGCTGTGTGTTAATTGGTGGCAGTTGATTTGGTACATATATGAAGGGGTGTAGTTTCTTGACTTGGGTTTGCCTGCACGTGCTGCCACTGAACCACGTGATCCTGAGTCAGCTCGTTCTGAGTTTTCCCCTTGTCTGTGAGAAGGGGACGCTCATATCTGCTTTGTAGAATTGTGAGAATTAGTAATTATGTAACGTGTTTAACACAGTGGGTACGTCAAGAGAGCTCATAAACTTTAGCTGCTGTTTTGTGTGAAGCCATCATTTTATAGTCTTTGGTAATTACAAAGAAACAAGAAAATAAGAAAAGCTGATTTTATGATGAAAGATATTTGAGGAGGTTCCATAATTCCTACACCCATAATTTAGCATCAGCAGAGTCAGAACTGTTACACAGTCGCCCTGGACCAACGTTAAGCCACAGAAATTTTTGTTACTTCATATATGTTGGGGCCTAAGGGGAACCAATACTTATACACATGTTGTCTCCAGCAGCCAACTGAGAGATGACACAAAAGAGTAGGCAGGCGTTAAATGTCTTCTTTGTTACTGATGAAGCCACGTTCTCCATGAACTTCAGGGCTGTGGGTAAATGAGTGTCATGATACTGTGTCCCAGAAGTAGAGACTCACCCTGTCCCAGGTATCTCTGGGCCACAACAAGCCTTCCCTTGAGAGAATCTGCCCCATCATGCACAGGGCTGTTCTGCCATGGAGCTGAGCATCCAGGGTGCTTCCCTAGGGTGGCCAACACTGGAGGGAAAGGAAGGGTTTCACATGCCCTGCTTGTCTCCCTGGAATCACAACTCAATCTGTTAATGTGAGGAGGGCTAGCTGTGGGCCAGGGGTCAGGGCTGTGAAGGGAGTAGCACTCTGCATGGCCCAGAGGAGTGGGGAGGAGGTATCCCTTCCATCAGTTTAAACAGGTGGTGGGATGGAACAGAAGGGTGCACCCCAAGAGTTTATAAAAGGAGAAATAAAAATTTCCTTTGGGTATTAGTCTAGCCAGGAAACACAGAAGATGATTAGGAAGGAGACTTGTAAACCACTGTAATATTAATTTGACATTTGTTGAGCACCAAAAATGTGCTACATTCTTTTCTGAGCGTTTTACAGAAATGAATCCTTCAATCTTGTCAACAAGCGAGTAAGGAAGGTTTGATTGTTATCCCAGTTTTACAGTGTGGAAATTGAGGCACACAGAGGGTAAGTTGGCCAAGGTCACAGAACCAGTAAGTGGCAGAGCAAGTATTTTAACCCTGGCTGTATGGTATTGTGGCTCCCAGAATGGGCTTTGGGTGTTTAGATGTATCTGCATCCCTCGATTTCTGTACGTCTGTGCCTCAATTAGCCCAGAAAGGACAGGGAAAGGAGAGTTACACAGGTGCTCACAGTCGTGTCTCGGCAACTGTCCACGAAGAGTGCACCGTGATTAGCATTAATTGTTTTCCAGGCAGCAGATCTGTTGGTATAACAGAAATTTAGTCCATTGAATTAATCTAGAAATCCTTCCTGCTCTGCTTCTGTCCACACTTGCCATGTGACTGCCTGCCCGTGATTGTGCCATGGAGGAGAACATATACTCATGGTAGAACTCTGATATTGCAGTCTGGTTCATAGTTTCAGGTCTTCTGTTACATTAATAAGTTAAATTTCTGGTTTTCTTGTATCAGTGTCTCATGAGTTTGGTTAATGTGAAACCAGTCCATGGGAGCCCAGGGGTTATGACGGTATAAATTTTTAGCAAGTTGTGGCACTTCTAGCCGTGCAGACCTGACTAGGGGATGTACGCCTTTCTCACTGATTTCTCCCAACAGCAGGGTCCTCTCACGGATGTGAGGCTGGGAGCTCTCTGAGTAGCTCAGTCAGAGGCCAAGTCCACCAATCAGAAAATGATGAAGTACCTGGAAGTGGGTTTAATAAAAGTAAAGGGCTTCCAGGTAGTCTGATGGGCCGTTCAAGAAATTTGGTGAAAAGCTGTCCACTGTCTGTGGTTTAGCTTCTTCTTTGCTGTTGAAAAGTCTGGAGTAGATGAAGGGATTTTAAAAAGCAGAAAGGAGTGATTTCAGGTGGTACGTCCACACCGGTGAGAAGTGATGGATGACCGCCTGTGTGAGGCACAGAGTCTTACAAACTTCATAAAACAGCTTCAAATGCTCTGCCATCTGAGTGCACTTCATATGGGGTCCAGTTCATCACTGGTCACGCTGTGAGGGCAAGTAACTGACGATGGCAGAAAGGACATGGAGGCATCAAAAAGGTCTCAGTCATGTTCCCTGTTTAAACAATGTGGCACAGTGTATTATATTTGAGCTGGTTTTTCACTGAACAGTTTTTAGTGTTTTCTGGGACTCCCCAGTGCCCCAAGGTTCCATGCAGCTGGGTGTCCCCTCATAGCAGCTCCGTCAGCGCTTGCCCTGGGCTGATGTGGTGTCACGGGAAGCAGGACGGTCAGCGTCCCCAGCTCCTCTGAGCTCCGTCTCGTCATCCGCAGAGCCTGGTTTCTCATCCGTGTCTACTTAGTAGGGTTGCTGAGAATCACACGTGATGGTTATCAGGTGTGAATTCTGGTTGTCTCTGCGATTGGCAAATAGCCAATAATTGATAGAAACTCTTGTTTTTTTATTGTAATTGTGTCTCCTAGATTGCAGTGGTTTTTAGTCTGCATTTTTTATAACTTTACTCATTTTTAAATATGCCCTTATTTTATTTATATTTTTTGCGGTACGGGGGACTGAAGCCAGGACATTGTGCATGCTATGTAGGTTCTCTACAACTGAGTAATACCCACCCTCCTTGTCTGCACTTAAAAATAAATATTGCAATACACAAAATAGCTCTTAAACTCCATCATGGGACCTGGTCTCTGTATAGGCAATTGAACACGTATACTATTTCAATAAGAATAAATGCTGTTGAGACATACGTTTCTGAATCTGTTAATGTGCTTAAAAGCGATCATAGCTAGTGATAAACACGAGACTTGGATCCAGTACTTCTTAGGGTATGTTTTGCCATCATGGGAAATTACATTCTACCGAGAAGGCTAATTGGGTCTCTTTGATATTTGGATGCTTTAGCAGGTGATCAAGGCTTTCCAAAGCTGACAGTTTTGTATTTTAGACTAACTACAAAGTTATCTTCTAGAAGATGGAAATCATAACCTTGTGAATTTCCCAGTAATCCAGGGGGTATGTGTCTGTGTCTGTGTCTGTGTGAACGTTTGTGTGTGTGATTTCAGGAATGTAGAAATAAGTTCCATATAGACTTCTGATATCTTTCTCTTCCAGTTCAAGGTATAAGCATATACTTACAGAAATAAATTGATTTTCTTTTGTCATTTGGCATATTGGCGGGAATAAGAGGTTCTCATACTTGTTTCAGAAGGGTTGGGAAGCATGAGCTTAGAAAACGGGAGGAGAAAGAGGCAGGGAGACACTTCACACTTTGTGCAGGATATGAGAAACAGTAGCTTTTCTTTTCTCTTTTCTTCTAAAGCAAACTGGCACTGAATTGTAACACACTATTACTCAGAATTGCTTTTCTAATCAGATACAAGTGCCTCAGATTTTTCAAGGCAACATGAATGATGAAATGTGTTTTAGCATTTATCTTTAAAAGTAGTTTTATTTCTCAAGTAAAAGACTATAGCCTGTTTCTTCCAGCGTCACAAGAAATTCTCATTGATCTATGTACATGTTCTATGTGCTTATTTTCTTTGGGTTTTTTTTTTAAGTGCTTGTTTCATTGTGGTATGAATGAACGTTTAAAATTTCCGGATTTTGATCTTTAGAAAATGCTGATTTATCAGAACTGTTAAAAACCTGATTGTTCTTTGGTCCTTGTTTGGTGGGGCACCCTGTTGATTAATCTTGTCTGTTAAAGAGAGAAATTCTTCCTCTAGCCTGCAGATCATTAAGTATATGGTTTGCAGTATGCCTTTAAATTTCATTGAATGCATTGAACATGATTGTCCAGTGAATTTTGAGTTGACTCATAGTAATGACTTTGCTTTGTTTCTGTGACTTTTACTCCCCACAAGAGCTTGAATTCTCTGTTGCATTTTGTATACGTGTTCTTCACAGTGGAAGACATTTTTTACAGAGGTGGTTTTTCCTAACACCTCTGAATGCCTTCTGTAATTGATACAACAAAAATCTGTTATTTCAATGCTTAATTATTTCATAAACTAGTTTTTGGCTTAATCAGAAACAATGACAGAGTGATAATAAAAAATAGGAAATCTTTCCTTCCTTTGAAGAATAGAAATCAGGTGGTCAGGCTCACCCATGCATTGTGCCTGACACACTTAATCTCATGTCATTGTGTATCATGATTCGGAGATGGAGTTGCTTCAGGTTTATTGATTTTTGTTTTAACATTTGTTTTGAATTCTTTCTCCAGGCTTATGTATCCTGTTGGGTTTGTTGAAACTGTAGAAGGGAAACAAAAGCTTTTTTTGGTTTCCGGAGGCCTGAGTTGCTGATGATAAAGAGTTGAGGGTGGGCTGAGGAACAGAGTGACACTCCCTCTGCTCCCAGCTGAAATTGATGAACAATGAAATCAATTAAGTGTATCGGTATTTGACCAATAGAAGTTAGCGAGCCCAAACTGGCTAGTTATGCCCAAAGAAAGTACTGAATTCACCTGCAGAATTAGGTGCTTTACCAAGAAGAAGCAGCTTAGAGCAATCAGAAAAATCAGTCCTATGATGAGATATAAAATAAATATAATATCTTTTATTTCTGAAACTTTTCTACGTTAAGTTGTGTAGAGCTAAAATTAAGTTTCAAGCACCAGGAGTTAACAGTGTGGGTGGTTCTGTATGATCATTATTCAGGAATGTGCCTAGACTCTGCTAGAGTGGCTGAAGCTGGCAGGAAAAGACCCAGAGCCAGGATTTGTCACCCTAGGGTGTCCTTCATAATGGTTCCATGTGGGAGCCCATGATTGGGTTAACAAATTTTAACAGACCCCAGCCGCCTGTCAAATTTAAGAAGAAAACGTATGCTTAGTAACTGCTTTGCAAGCAGGGCCCTGTGCATACTCACTCCTGTCTCCTTGCCTTAAAAAGCAGAGATAATGCTTTGCTTGCGTAGATGAGGTTTTAGATAGCACTCTGCTCATCGCAAAGCAATGACCCAGGCCCTCAGCTATAAAGGCTGGGCTTGTGTGCAGCTAGATACTCTATTATCCCCCAAACAAGGACCTAGCTGGTCTGGTGGTCTGCTTTGTAATTCACATGTCTAAAGAATGTATCTTGTTCCCCTCACCCCATGACTTCCCTAAAGGTAAACTAAGCCTTTGTACTCATGGTGGATTCTACAATCTCTGTCTCATCCTTCTTTCCCCAAGTTCCTGCTTACTATCACTCAACTGTTAATGACGTTTTCCTTTGATTATACACAATAAATATGGGAGCATTTGAGAGGCTCGCGGAGTTGGGTCCCTACACCCTCTCGCTTTCTTGACTTTTTCCACAGAGTCTTGAGTATTCATTCCCTGTACGTAAGACTTCTGCCAGCCAGAACCCACAGTTCCAGGTGAGAAGGATGCAGGCTTTATCTCTCCTACCCGAGGGAGAGAGAGTAGAAAATTGAGATCTGCTCTTCCGCAGTCCCTTCCTGCCCCAGCTCTACTCCAGTTCACCTGCAGCCTTCTGGCCTCTGCTCACAGGGCCTCTGTCCCAGGACTGACAGCAGCCTTTTCTTCCCTGGTAAACATTTCCTGTGCCTTTTAGAAGTTGGTCTCTTCTGTGCAATACAACCCTGGCAGATGTGATGGTGGTAAGCGTGCTGGTGGGCAGTCACTTGGGGACTGCCAGGAGCCATGCTGATTCTCCTGAGTCTCACATTCGGGGTTACAGAACTGTCGAGCAGCAGAGGAAGCCCTTTAACGTGAGGCCAGCTCAGCATTGCATCACTTTCATTTTATTTTTGAATTTTCAGTGGAGAAATTATTTGTAGCAAACTGTTCCAGATTTTTGGCTGCCTGCTTTCCTCACCACCATTTCCTTGTTGGCTCTGGTGCTTGTTTTAAGAACCAGGTTTCTTCTCTGGTTATTTCTAGCAGCTGGGCTTGCCGAATCCTTGATCTGCATTTGAAGCAGAATGCTTCTTCGTGATGTCAAGCTGATTTTCCTATTTCTGAATATTTCGTGTACACTCAGCAACCCTTTCAAGTGAAATGCTCTTGTCCAATTCTGTTAACCCACATTTGCCGATCTCCTGCTTTCATGCTGAGGGCAGTTTCTTCTTCCTGTAATAAAAGTTAGCAATTTGCATTTACTATTTGAAGGTTCTGGCCCTAGGTGCTTTTGTCCTTAACAGTTTTAATACAATTCACCCATTAAAATGTACAGCGGTTTTTACTCAATGCCCAGAATTGTGCATCGCAGTCAATCTTAGAATATTTTCATCCCCCAACAGGAAGCCCTGTATGCACAAGCAGTCATTCCCATCTTCCTCATCCTCCCCCAGCCCCAGGCAGCCACTGTTCTCTCTCTGTGGATTTGCCTGTGCTGGACATTTCATGTAAAACAAGTTATTTCATGTAAATGGAACTGTCTATTGTGACTGACTTCTTTCACACTGAGTAACTTTTTCAATGTTTTTCCAGGTTGTGGCCTGGGTCAGTACTCTATGCTTTGCTATTGCTGAATTATATTCTACTGTATATCCGGGCCCCACTGTTTACCCATTCATCAGGTGATAGTCATTTGTGTTGTTTCTGCTTTTTGGGTGTGAAGAGTAATGGCGCCATGAATACTCCTGTAGGAGTTTTTATGTGGACATTTGTTTTCAGTTCTCTTACTTGGGTGACCAGAGAGCAGAAATGCTGGGTCATTCATAAACCAAATGTTCAACTCTCTGAGGACCTGCCAGGCTGTTTTCTAAAGTGGCCACGCTGTGTTACATCCTCACCAGTAAGGGCTGCGCGCTCCGCTTCCTCTGTGTCCTCTTTAGTGCTTGTTACACTTTTTTTTATTATAACCTATTGTAGTGAGTGTGAAGCGGTTTCTCCTAGTGGTTTTGACTTGATTTCTTTTACAGCTAATGATATTGAACATCGTTTGATTGTGCTTATTGGCCATGTGTGTATTTTCTTTGAAAAATACATTTTCAGATACTTTATTCACATTTTAATTGAGTTCTCTTTTTCTTGTTGAGTTGTAGGAGTTTTTTCTTTTATTTTATCTGAATACTTAATCAGATAAATAATTTGAAAAAATTTTCTCCTCTCTGTTGTTTTTTCACTTTCTGGATGGTGTCCTTTGAAGCAAATTTTTAACATTTGATGAACTCCAATTTATCACTGTTTTCTTTGTTCCTTGAGCTTTTGGGGTAATATTTAAAATCTGAGGTATTTTATTTAAACTTTTATATAAAAAATAACTTAATTCTCAAGACCGTTCTAGGAGATGGGTGCTGTGGTTGTCCACAGTCTATGGATAGGAGACTGAGGTGCAGAAAATTTCACTGAAATATCAGTGTCATAGCTACCCAGTGCTGTGGGATTTCAGACCCTCATGTTTGTCCCCAGCATTTGTGATCTTCACCACCATGCTCCACTACTGCCTGGAATCGTTAATGAAAAAGATTTCCTTTTTTGATTTCTTGATTGTTTGTTTTCTCATTGGGGAACTCACCTCTTCATTTTCCTTGTAGAGATCTGTGTAGGTTTATTTTAGGTCTCACGTACTTATTTATTACTCAGGCTCCAGTGATGATTGTGCCTAGTTGATCTAATCAATTCATGCTCAAGTCTTTCCTGCTCATGACACTAAAAAGAGAGTCATGATTTACATAATGCTCAAAGAAGAATGTACTTGAGTGATTTTATTTTTCTAACCAATCAAACCAATCAAATAAAAACCCGGTGTTGGAACAGATTATTAGCCCTGCAGAATAGGGTCACTGTCTTCCTTGTGTTTCATTTCTTTTGTCACAGTGTCTGGATAGTGCCTTGCTGTCCAGCAGTTTTGTGAGTATACGGTGCTCGTGAATCATTGTAAGGAAAGAATTTTGACAACAGACTGTGTTGTTCATTTCACGAGGGAAAAGATCATATAGAAATACTGCTCAGATTTATTTTAAAATTAAGCTTGGTGTTTTGAGAAGGGTTCAAGAAACCATACAAAAATCTTTTTCACTAATTTAAAATCTATCTTAGACACATTATGCTTACATAGCAGAGTAACTTATCAACTAGCCTTGACAAGAGGAGTGTATTATTGAATATCTATTTTAGTTGAAATATTCTACCTGGGATAAAGTAATCAGTGCCCATAAATGAACAAATATGTTCGTATTTCTATGCAACATGGGAGCAGACTTCATATCTTTCTATATAATATATATGACTGTGTGTTTTAATCTGTCTGTCAGTGTTTTTATAGTTTTTCAGCAATGTTGTAACTTTAGGATTCTTCTAAGGAAACCACCCCCAATTCTAGTGCAGTTTGTACTGTGTATCCTGTCTTATGCATGGGATTCCACTGTCCCCTCTGTGAGGAATTTCCTCTCCTATTGAGTTAGTAGCAGAGTTAAAGGAACTATGATTTCTAGGCCTTTGATCTCCATGTGTTTGCAGTTGGCTGTCAATCAAGATTTTCCCTTTCTTGAGTTTTCATTGTTCAATTAGAATTTTGGAAATAACAATTAATATGTTGCAACACTCTCCCTAGAAACTTGATGTGTTTGTGCTTTTCAGGTACCAATTTAGGAAAATGTAAATGCACTCTTGTTTTTAAATAGTCCTTTTTCACTAGATATTTGTTTTCTTCTTTATAGTCAAAATATTTTTTTCCCAATGAATGAATCGGTTTGCATGTTTTAAAAAATACCTTACTTTTTATATTTCTTATTCTAACAGGTATATTCATTGTACAGAATTTAGAAAATAAGGATAAACACAATTATAACTTAAAAATGGCCTCTAATCTCACCTGGAGGTACAGTTGTAAGGTTTGAAATTGAGAATTACAAGTCCTCTCAAATTGTTCTTCTATTTCAACTATGGTTTGGTTACTGAGATCCTCGAATTCCCATATGAATTGTAGCAGCAGATAGTCAGTTTCTGCAGAGCAACCCACTGGGATTGTGATCGAGTCAACGTTGAATATATGGATCGCTCTGGGGAGCACTGCCATCCCAAGAATGCTGTCATTTGATCCAGGAATGTGCGTGGTGTGTCTGTCCAGGTATTTAGGTCTTCTTTAATTTTTTTTCAGCATTGCATAGAGTTTACATTGGATTATTTTACTATATTTTTTGCCTTTATACTGAGGACAAGTGTGCAAGGAACCGGGATCAGAAGTGTATTGGAGCTCCGCAACTTGCTGCCACCGGACGCTGTGCTCTTGCTTCGCCCACTGTACAATGTTGCACAAAATAGGACCTAAGTAACTCTCTCTTGAAAGAATGATTATATGATTGCTGGATGATGCTTGAGAGTCCTCGTGATGATGTCTTTTTCCCAGAATTTCCCCTCTTCTTAACTATGCCCTTTCTCTTCCTTTCCTCCAGCCTGTGTTTCAGCCTGCCTGTGGCATTGATTTTCCTTGTCTGTGGACTCTTCCTTTCACTAGTTCATGATAATGTTACATGTGAGATGTGGAAACTTGCTAGATGTCAAGAAAGAGCAAATCCATTGTATGCTAATATTTTTAGAGTGTGTTATTGTTTTATCGATTGAAATTAAATCAGGCTGACCCATTGAGCCATCCCCTGAGCTCTTTTTGCCTTCCTACAGGTGATACTGTTCTCGTTGCTACATGTGCCCTTCCCCCAGTCATGGTTTTGGAGTTGAGTAAGTCACCATCACTGGAGCCCTCTCTTTAAATGATGAAGAGAACATTTGCTCTTTCTCCCTGTTTGGGGACTTGGATGAGATGAGGTAACAGATAAAGAATGGAGCCCCACCTCATTCTGACCCCCGCTCTTTCCGTTCCTTTCTCCAGGGGAAGAGTACAATACAAAAATATAAAGATTGTGAGCTAATGAGATAGACAAGACAACCGATCATTTATTAAATACCCTTTCATGCCAGAAACAAATGTATTATACACACAAAAAGCACATAAAATACGGTACTACTTTGGTTACAAACGTGGGTCCGAGTTCAAGTCCGGGTCTGGAGTGACAAGTCCTGTGAGATGGAGAATTGGTGGGTCGGCTTAGCCTCTCCTGGACTTGTTTTCTGTCCTGCAGAGATGGGGCTCGCTAGGCGTCCCTCCCCCGTAGAGGTGCTGAGGGCTGTAAAAGACGCGTGTAGGCAGACCGAGCACAGCTGCTCTTTCCTCGTAAGTGCAGGATAGCATAGCTTTTGCGGTGACGGCTTTATGACCACACCGTGTAGACTCTCAGTGCTCCAAAGGGATGCCTTGCGGATTGGAGATGGGATTCTCACTTCTGTAAATACCCAAGGATTGTGTTATTGGGCCTTGCTGATTTGACTCTATTCTTTAGAAAGTACATAATGTAGATATATTTTTCAAACATGCATGCTTTTTGTCTTTTATTATTTATATTTCTACCCTCTCATCTCTTGGTGTGACTTTTCATGGAATCCAGGAAACAGTCCTAAGCTACCTGCCTCTTCACACTTCTCCGTGGTGGTTTCCTTCCCTGACTAGAAGAGGGTTTTGCATAGGTAATTTTGATTGCTCCCCTTCTCTTGGAGACTCTCTGTTTGTCTGCCCATCTCTCACCTGTCCTTCTGTCCATTTCTCTACCCACTCATTCTTCTGACTTGTTCCAAGAAGCATTTCAGGCAGCTTACAGAAGAACAGATACCAAGTAAACACGTGAGAAAATGGGGCCAAGTTCATACAGTGAGGCTAGGAGTTGAGCCTGTGTGAGATTTGCAGGCGTGAGACACACGCCTCTGCCTTGTGACTTATAAGATAGACAGCATCAATGTGCCTGAAGCTCCCAGCACACACAGGGAAACAGGGTTTGTGGAAGATGCTCATTGGCTGTGAAATAAATAAGTGGCTTAGTAGAAGCCCAGCTTTTCCAAATACTAAGGATTAGGAGAATATTTTAGTGTCTTCCAAAATCAAAGTATTGCATCTTTTCTTTTTCAGAGTTTTATGTATAGTTGGTTTACATTCTATACCTGGAAATTTCTCCAAAACTTCTGCCCACGTGAGTCCCATGACTCGGGAATGGGGTGGTTCTGCTCATTGACGGGTGTTGGCCAGAAACGGAAAATGGCAGCCTCAAAGGAGCCTGGGATTTATCAGTTATGTTTTTTCAGTGCTGTAGATTTCAGAAAATGCTTTCACCATTTCTCTCCATCTGAGGCAGCAGCATGCTCTCTTACCAGCATCAGAAGCTCAGGGCTACGGGATGGTGGGGTTTGACTGCACTGACGTGAAGACAGCTGAGCTAGTCACTGCAGGCTTGGTGCTTTCACGTAGTGCATTTCATGTTCTTTAATTGGTTTCAACAAGTAGTTAATTAACTGAGTTAATTAACATTTAATAAATATGATGCTTTTTTGAAAAGACAGTCATAGGCAGAATATAAGTTGTGAACACTTTAAAAACGGTTTCATTACTGAAATTTCAGTAGGGAAGATTCAGTTTATCTTATTTACGCCTCTCTTTAAAAGTAACAAAGAAACAAGACAGAAAAAGCAGAGGATGATTTCTATTCTTCCTCTCGGCTTGCAGGTGCCTTCACCTCCAGTGGCATCCATCCAGACACCAGCACTGACACTGGCCGTGCTCAGAATTGCCTCAGCCCTGAAGACACAACTGACAAATAGAAGGGGGGGTGCCCTGTTACAGGGGGTGCTGTCACTTTGTGGGTCCTTATGTAACTGCGTGGTGTTATTCAGGATCGCCCTTTCTACACTGCGTGACGGTGCTGTGGTGTCTCCTAGTTATTTGTTTCTGTAAGTACTCGTGTGTTTTTTCCAATATGTGGTACTAGACATCAAAAAATGCTTTTTTCAGGTGAAAAATAGTGTGTATTTAATATAAAAGTCTGAAAAAAGTGTCAAAAGTGTCTATCTTGTTCCCAGTACTCAGAGATAATAATTAACACTTTAAAATCTATTTTCTGTTCTTTTCATCAGTGTGTATTACCTCTGTCATAAAAACCAGCGAGCACTGTGTGCCTGTTTACTGTATGGAGACCTCCATTTTCCATTCGGCTTATTACACATTTTTCTACAATATTCTATCTCCACTGGCATGATTTTTAATGACCAGTATAGCATTCTGTCTTGTGGAGGCATCGTCCATTTTACTTTGGACTTAATTAAATAAACTTTTAAACTCCAAGTATACTTATCTGAAATACTGAAAAGAGAACTGTGGTGGTACCGAAAGTCCCCTACTTCCCTTCCCCTTATTTCCAGAGAGTAAAAACTGCTGACAATGTGGAGTATGTATTTCATGACCTTTATGCCTATGTCATATATATATACACATACATCACGAATATGAGAAATCTATGTATATGTGAGTGTATATATGCTTTATTGAAAAATAAGGCCATACTATATGTTTTCTGCAGCTCGGTTTATTCACTCAGGTATATATCATTGAGTTCTTCCCCCTCTAGACTCACCCGGTCCTTTCAGATAGAGTAGAGGGTTTTCCTGATGTGCAGGTTTATTCTCTTGTGTAAGGACACCTTTCGTGGGAGAGTACTGTGGACAAGGCCTTGGACCACGCCGAAACGCCGGAACTTAAGTGCCCACAGCTCGCCGTGATTTACCGCATCATTGTCTTGATGGTAGACACTTAAGTTTTCTCCATCTTCCACTGTCAGAAAGGGTGTTTGACTGGAATCCTTCTTATACAAACATTCCTGTGATCTTGTATGAGTATTTCTTTAGTTAAAGTTTCTGGAAATTTAGTCCTTGGATGTGACAACTACATAAATCACAGGCTCCTTTCAAGTGAATCTAGAAATTCCTTCTCCTGTGGGGAATGAAAAGATGTAGAATAACTTATGTAACCAATTCTCTATCGCTGGATATGATTTCACTTCAGCTTTTCTTCTCACCATTTTAAACAGTGCTGTGTAAATGCTCTGATGAGTACATCTATTTGAACTGATTTTTTCTAAATGAAACAATTCCTAAAAGTGGAGTTCAGCCTGTGTGTACACACGTTTTTCAGAGTTTACATATCCATTGACATGTCGTCCTCCAAAAGATCGCTCACAGTTTGTTCTCTCAAAGATGGACACTAGCTAGAATATCTTTTAAAAATATGTGCCAATATGATGAGCAAAAGTGCTTTTTCATTGTTTTAATTTACACTTGAAGACCAGTGAGGTATTGAGCATTTTTCACTCATTAGCCATCTGACTTTTAAAAAGTGAATGATCTCTTTTGTCCGTTGAACACATTTAAGTGAGGGAGCTTCTTGTTGCTTTGTGACAGCTCTATGTATATTATGAACATTAACCCCTTGTCTTCATCAAGATGTATCAGAGAGCTTTTCCTTGTAATTTTTTGCCTTTCATTTTGTTCAGTAGGTTCATTTTTGTTGTGGCCCAAAATAATCTTAAGATAGTAAATGTCTTCTTTTTGGGTTTTATTCTTGATATTATTCTTAGAAATGCTTTCTTATAATGGTATAAATTTCTTCTGTAGGTTTTTTTAATCTCTAAGATGGAGATGATTATGGTACTTGTTATAGTGAGGAGAAGTTGAATTAATATGAGCAAAGAATTATATTCGCTGTTATTAGTACTTTCTAATATTCACATCACTTTCTGTAATTTTTCTTGCGGTCAATATGACTGGAATAGAATTTGTTCTTTCCAGGGGATTCTCTGATTGTCCCAAGACAATTATTGAATTCATACTTTGCTTGTTAACTTGAAATCCCACCTGTAAAGAATACTTATGTACACTAGAGTCTCTTTTTGAGCTCATGGTTTATTTCTGTCAATCTTACCTTCTTACTCTAGCACTATATCTTACATATTGTAAAAATTTATTTAATATCTGACAGTGCGATTTTTTTGATTCTCTTTACCATCCCAAATTTTCTTGGCTAGTATTATGACTTTATTATTCCTGAAGAATTCTAATATAATTTTTCAAGTTAAAAAAAAAAAGAAGTGTTGTCATGGGATTTTTTAGTAATTTTGAATTATCTTTAGGAGAACGTACGTTCTTTCAAAACTGCTTTCCTCCATACAAAATGTTGATGTCTCTACTTTCACACCTCTTACTTTACCCCTCAGTACAGTCCTGTACTTTCTCCATGTACAACATGGGCATTGTTTTTGAGTTTATTCCAGATTATTGTTGATGATTTTGTTAATTTTTTAAGTGAGAATTTTTTGCTATTATATTTTTTAACTGTTAAAACTGACACCTAGGAAGGAAGATTCGGTTTGTAAATACTCACTTTGTGACTTCTCATTTAAAATTGTAAGTTTTAAGTACTTGTTACAGAATCCTTTCTTTTCTGTTTTTAAAAATTTGTTTCCAAGATTCTCAAAATGGTCATAGCAAAGTAGTATAGGTGAGGAGACAGATGGAGAGAGGTAGTGTGGCTCATGTACAAACTGTGAGCACTTTCATGGCTGCCTTTATGCTGGAAAAGCTGATAAACAGTCCAGCTTAAACCAGGGTGGCTTTGTATGCAGTTGAAAGCCAGCTTTCCTGCCTGGTGAAGCCTGGTGGGCATGGCAGGTAGATGATCAAGGTCGAATGGAGGTTATTGGCTGCACAGAACGCTGTGTCTGAGAACTGGAGAATATCACCATGGGAAATGCTTGGTGCCAGGAACAATGCAGAGGAGCTGGGGACCCTGTGTGTTAAGGATTTTCCAGCCCTGGGAGTGGGAAGATCAGACTCTGCATTCAGATCTGAGTTTGAATTCATCCTCTTTAGTTTACTTGTCCTCTGACTTTTGTCAAGCTATATACCCTCTTTCAC
The DNA here is from genome assembly GCF_048564905.1 of Vicugna pacos. Classification (NCBI taxonomy): domain Eukaryota; kingdom Metazoa; phylum Chordata; class Mammalia; order Artiodactyla; family Camelidae; genus Vicugna; species Vicugna pacos. The sequence continues at coordinate 28,891,507 of NC_133002.1, forward strand.
TTCCTGTTTTCTTATCTCTCAAAATAGGAGAATTACAGCCTGCTGCTAGATTGTTTGGTCAGGTTAAATAATTAGTGTCTATAAGATGCCACGTACAGTCACAAGCTCAGTGAGAAATGGGCTGTCGGCTGTTCTTCTGCAACTCAGTGCTTGACAAGACATGGGGGAAAGCCAGTCCCTAATTTGTGTGTGATGAAAGTAGGAACAAAATTAATGACTTGCCTTTCCCTAGCAGTACTCTTACAGCTTTGCTTCATTTACTTCTTTCCTCCTTTCCTTTCCCCTTTCCCATCCTCCAACAAAAGAGCCTGAGACTCTCTCAGAATACTAGATTCAAATTAATTTAAAGGTTGGCTCATCCTCATGAAATGATAATAACATAAAGAAAATCTGTGCACATCCCAGAATACATTGTATTTGATTTACACACACATGCGTGCACACACACACACACACAATCAGCCTCCCTCCCACTTGCAGAGGGAGAAGGACCACTTTTTCTGAGTTTTCACTCACTGAGCGTGAGAACAGTGTCTCTTACACAGACGTTCACCAGGCTTCGTGCATGGTGTTTTTAATTGAATTTCTGCTTTGTAGCCATAGATATAGTCTCCTAATAGAAGAGAGAAAGTGGAGACATAGACATTCTGCTGAGATATTGGTGTCATCATAATTTAGTTGGAAAGGACTTAAGACAGAATAGAGTCGTAATATTTTATGGGTGAGAATCCATGGTGTTGTAACTTGGACAAGAACCTGGACCTTCTGCCATCTTGTCCACAAGGGTGAAGAGGCAACTGGGCAGGGAATGGTAGGGATCCTTCTTGCTTGAGTTCCATGTTCTTGCTAGTTTTCATTGCTCAGCTGCCTTTAGTTTAGGTCCATGAGGCCTCTCATGGGAAGGTCACTCTGTCCTGATAGATTGAGTTTCTTATCAGCAAAAAGCTCTGGACCCACTCATATTTCCCAGAGTTTTCTGCTGACCTGCTGACACTTTATATAATTGAGACCTAAGAAACTACTGAATATAAAATACTTATTGTTATGTTTGCCCTCGAGTTCCATAGGAATGGGGTGCTGTCTCAGGCTGTCTAAAGCCAGATCCGAACAAAGATAGGGTGACAGGTTGTGCTGCTGTTTCTCCACAGTCGAAGGGGATTACCACCTTAGCTTTATATTCAAGGCAGATGAGTTCAAATCTTGCCTTTACCAGTTATTATCTTTGTGAATTTGGGGAGAAACTGTACTTTTTTGTGTCCAAATTTGTTTATCTGTAAATAAGTTCAGTATTTATTTTAAGGTTTCTGTTTTAGAATTGAATGAGCTAATTCCCTCATTTATACCTAAAATAGCGATCGCATGGTTCTATGCTGGTGCCTTGGTAGTTGATTACTAAGGGACACGGCAGTGAGAATGGGGGTGGGGGGCCCCTGGATAATAGAGCTTATATTCCAGGATATGCTTGTAAAAGACTGGATGTGCAGTGGATTTTTAGTAAATATCTACTCCTTTCCTAATCTGCATTGATTGTGTATATATCTTTATACTAATATATGAACAATTTTTATTGCAATTTAAATATCTTTGTAGTATTTACAATATCTAGCTATAAAAATACGTGAAATAAAATGATTTGAATTTATTTTCTTTTCAATAAGCAAAACAAAATAAAATAGAAAATAAAAAGTTTTGAAGGAGTAGAAATAATTTTATTTCTGTGGAATCAATTCCTTATAATAAGTTTTTTGTTCGTGTTGTTAAAAAGCATATAAAATTGATAGGTTGTGACATACTGGAAATGAGGAAATAGTGGAGACGTACTACCTCTAAGGCAGTCAATTTGTTACCTAGTCCAAACTCATTCTGCTTGCTGCATGACAGGCCAATAAATCGGGAGATGAGATGTTGGAGTAAGGAAAAGAGACTTTATTTGAAAAGCTGGCAGGCCCAGAAAATGGCATATTGTTATCCAGTAGAACTCTCTTCCCCAGGGCAGAATTCAGTCTCCTTTTATACCAAAAAGGGGCGGGGATGTGGCTGGTTGTTGCAAACTTCTTGTTGTATGAATTGTTTGTCCTTGAAATCCTTTGTTCCTGCAGCTGTCCATGTGGGTCAAATTATGGTGCCCCCGTATAACCTCCAAAAAAAAGAAAGTTTATTCAGTATTTTACAACTTGCCATCTATACATAAGTGTAGAAGAGCAAATATTCTTAAAGATCAGAGCCCGGAGAATAGGCCCTCCTGGATATTTCAGGCTAAAGGCAACTTTCTTTTACAAAAGGTGCAGAAACATCAAGTCTGAGCCTAGAAAACAAGGTACAGGATTAAAGCCAAACGAACACATCTAACATGGAGTGAAATTTGTTCTTTCTATTACAATTTCTTTTTCTCCCTCATAAATAATTTTACTAAGAAACATGAGTAATTTTTAAATTTTTGCTTCTTAATAAAGGACTACAAGTATATTTTAGTGAGCAGGGATGCTGTGCGTGCCTTGGGGTCACAGCAAACTCTTATTGGGGGTGGTCGACCCTGCAATATGCCTGATGCCCCGTGAGTGTTGGTGAGGGTCCCCCTAACCAGGGGCTCTCTTCAGGAACCACCATATGGGCGTTGACCTCTGGCACCTCTTTTTCAGCTGCAGGAAATTTTTTCAGATTCTATGATAGAAAAATCACTCCAGCTGGGGATAATCAGGGAATAAAGGAAGAGGAAATGGGCTTGAAGTAGAGTAGAAGAGAAGGACAGAAGCTCAGGGAGCCTGGGGGCTTGGCAGCGGGGCCTCAGGGGAGAGAGGAGCAGAGGTGTGGATGGGACCGGCTATGGAACCAGCTCCTGCTGCTTTCCCTGCACCCAAGCCACACAGCTTTTAATAGGGCCCAGGACTCTCTCCTGTCTGGATGTCACTCTGGGCAGAACCTTGAGAGTCGAAGGTAAGCGGTGGGCAGCACTCACCTAGGGGGTCACTGAGGAATTTGTTCAAGTCCACATTGACTTTTCCAGTCATGTGCCTTCACCTGTTCTTTATCTCAGGATCTGAGAAGCAGAAGCAAGGAACTCAGGGAGAGATCCAGGAAGATATCTGACTGTGTTAAGAGACGACAGTCACAGTGACACTGGGAGGGAAGACACTTGCAGCAAAGTAAAATAAATTCACAACTATTGCATCAGAGCTGCAGGTGTGAGAGAGCCTAAGCCTGTCTCAGAGTGCAGGGGACAAGCGGAATGGAATGGTAAAATTAACACTGACAATTGAAATTTTGTTAAATAGCCTGCTACTTTTAATTTTATCACTTGAATGTATGCAGGTGTATTTCTATGAGAATTTATAGGTTCACACAACCCCACCAGCCCGTCTTGCCCCCATGGGGGATGGGATTTCTCAAGCACAGTGCCCCTCCTGCTTGCTTGGGCCATGCTGCGGGTCCTCGCCTGGGGCCGGACTGCTACAGGACACTGAGTCCCCGAGGCACGGCCTGGGATACATGACAGGAACATCTGTGCTCTTGGCTGATGGCCTCCATTTCCCCCTGCAGTGTAAGAATGCCGGTGACTCAGTTAGAAGCCTGCATCCAAGCCATCCTTCCGTGTCATCACCATCTAGAAGCGGTGCCTGAATCTTCTGAATTTCTGCAGAATGTGGTTTACAATCACCTTCAACAAGTGAGTGTGTGTCCTCTTTCAAGTGGAGGAATTACTGCCGTTTTCCTGGAACTTACCACTAGTCCATCTGATTTTTCTGTGCTAGGATTCAGTATGGCCTGCTAATAACTCTGCAGTCAGATCTAGAAACCCTGATGAAGAGGATTATTTATTTTCTTCCTTTATATGATAGTATTTTACTTTCAAAATTCTTAGTTTTCAGTTCTTGGAGGAATTTTTTCGGGGGTTGGAGAAACAACTTTGCTCTTACCATCTTTGTTACCTTTTGCTCTATGCGTCTCACCTGTCTTCTGTCACTTGTGAGGCGGTTCCATTTGTGACCCTGTCCGGGTTGTTCATAGTATAAAACATAAAATCTGTAAAAGTACAGTCCCTTTTTCTCCGAAGACATTCCACAAATACTCCTTTAATCGGGGTGTGGTTTTAAGAAGACACAAACATTAGAATATATACTTGCAGGTTGCCAGTGCAAAATCCCCAAATTAATAGTCGAGCTCAACATCTAAAATCTTTCTAATGTACCATGGATTTGTATGGATAAGTGAATTAGTTTGCTAAGAACTCAATCCTCCCAAGCTGATGCTCTGCCAGATGGTGGGGCCGAGGAACGAGGGCGTGTCCTGCCCTTCCTGAGCTGATATTTTCATGGCAAAGACCTTCACCAGGTGAAGAAATTGAAGTTTCTTCTAAGAACAGTGGGTCTGAAAAGAGTCCAAAAAGCGTGGGAGTGACACAATCCCATTTGTCTCAAGTAGGGGAGAGTGGCTGTGGGGCACTTGGGAGACTCATGAGTCCTGGTGGGCAGTGTTGTTGGCTTCCACTTGAGCGGTGGGACGGTCAGTGCGTAAAAGCGAACATATTGAAGGCATGTTTAGATGGTAAAGAGGAAAGGGTCAATGCTTTCTGTGAAGGTAGGATGGAGTAAGGCCCAGGTTTCTGGGTGGATTAATGAGTTAAATAATGGTCCTGCTGTGTTCTGAGGAGGGAAAGCTGCAGAGGGAGTTCTGGGGGAAAACTGATGAGTTCAGCTGTTGGTAAAGTGAAAGGCTCTTAGATGCGTGGTCTGGGAGCTCTGGTAAGAGCCAATAGTGAGTAGGGGGCGGGGAGAGAGACTTTCAAATCATTTTGTCTTGTGAATATACATGTAAGAATGAGTAATGACACAACCCCTCTATATTCTGGATTTAAAAGCCAGTAACATTTTGCTATATTGACTGCAGGGGTTCTTAATTTTTTAATAGAAATAAAATAAATAGAAACAAAATAGTGGAGTTAATGAATATCTTAGAGTTGATGTGTGCCCTTGTATGTATTTTCATACCTCATCTGTTTATAAACATACTCTACAAAAAGTTAACTTGCTTAGCATAAGAGTTAAACAGAGGGACGTGACACACTCTGTTGGTGGTTCAAGGTGATTTCTTAGGTAAATTATGTAGCCTCTCTCTGCCTTAGTTGCATCTTCTGTGATGGCCCCCGGGCCCCTCATCACAGCTGATTTCCTAGACTAGATGTTGGGAGGGAGGCTGCTGAAGGGAGTAAGAGGTGGCAACTGCTAGGGTCACTGAAGAGAGAGACAAAAACAGATTAAAGCCGAGAAACTGAGTGCTAATACCCTCAAAGGAGAAAGAATCCCTCAGTTTTTTGAGCCACTTAGCGTAAGGGAAAGAAAATCATGTGGATACAAAGCTCTTGAGCATATGAGTATTGTGGGTGGGAGGGTTTCATCAGAAAAGGTTTGAGAAAAGGCCTTTTGGTTTCCCTTTACGTTTCCAGTAAGGATGAGGCGCAGAAGAAAAACCACCCGCTTCACTGTAGAAGGTGCTGTTTTGTGAGAAACTGACCAAAGGTTGGAAACCAGTCATCAGTGGTGCTGGCAAAAGAAGAGACTTCTGGATTGGGTGGGGCACTTGCTGTGACTTCCAGGTGACCTGCTGGCTGGGGGCTGTGAGGCGGGCAGTAGGTTTGCAGTGTGACCTGGGCATAATCTCTGGCATTGAGGCTGCTGTTCTGACTAGCATAGCTGGGCAGACACCGTCCTAATGGGGCTGCTCGGGATGAGGTCTGGGACACCTGCCGTGCTGAGGGCGAGAGGAGAGCTCTCCTGAGGTTGTGTCCCTGTGAAGATTAGAAACGTCCTCCTGCAGGGGAGGAAGAGCCTCTGAGCAGCATGCCAGATGCACAGGCAAGGCCAGCCTGAGCATGGAGATTTCAGGAAGCCGGAATTCATACAGGCCCAAACAGCCTTGTTCCTGAGAAACTGGAGGGAAAAGATGCTGCAAAAGCATGCTAAGTTCAGACACTGTGGTGTGTCATGAGTGATAGGAAAAGACTGTTCAGGCAGCCACGAGAGAACCCTGTGGGTGTCCCAGTTGGGCGTCACACAGGAGGGAGGAGCAGAGTTATATACTGTGTCACTTATTAGCTGTGTGACTTTGAGCAATATCACCCCACCTCTCTCTATATATATCTACATCTGTAAAGTGACACAGTGACAAGCTCGTGTCATCAGAATGCTTAGTTTAGCTCTGATCCCCTTTGTCCAGTCCTGTCAGTGCTGCCCTGCAAGGTTCTGCAGCGGCTGCTCTTGCCCTGCGATGGGAGGGCATAAAAGGGCATTGTAGCACCCGAGGGCAGGAAGGGGTTGCTTTAAAAGCAGACATGTAGCCTCCTGCAGCTGCAGACCTGCAGGCAGTTTGGTTTATATTCTTGGAGAGGACTTTGGAGGCCTTTGCATTGACTTAAGACATGTTTTCCCTTGGGGACCTGATTTGCCTTTGCAGATTATTGTTGAAGATTTGGGCTTCTGGCAAAGCTGTTTTCAGAGATGGGTATATACGTAAAATATCATATAAAATAAAATGATTTATTTAACGTGTGCGACTTTGCAGCTGTTGGGAACAGCTCTGTTGGCCTGGTCCCCACGGAGGACACCAAGGATCAGCAGAGCATGCGGGAGGGAAGGCAGCCTGCAGTGCTTCTGCGGGGGGTTCTCCCCAGCATGGTGCTCTGCAGAGTTGACACTTCTCTGAGTTTGGTTGCCAGAGGAGCAGACAGCAAAGTAATGAGTTCTGGAGGGATTGTATAATGACAGGAAGAAATAGGAACCTGGAGATTTTCCGGACTAAAACACGCTTTTGGTTCCTGATTCAGTGTGTTCCATTACAGAATTGATGAGTTGTGTCTATTCTGGAACGTCATTGAAATAAACGTTCAGCCTAAATGTTAAGGGCTTTGATTTATTTGGCTGGAGGACTCGAGCCGGGATGACAGCATCTCAGATCACTCTGAGGGACTGCTCCCAGGAGGTAGGGGAGGAGCTAGGATATATAGAATCTTTACAACAAAGACCAGGTAATTGGAACAATAAAATATTGCTTGTTATCTAAAGAAAACCAGATATCTCAAGTTCAAGTATTTACTGCTTTTCTATGTATGGTGGGAAGCAAACATTTGGGTCATTGAATTCATTCCTTTGGCAAGCACCTGGCTATCTAGGGCCAGTATCCTGTCCTTTCTTGCTCTGAGTCTGCTCGGAGGGCACCACTGTGAGTGGTTGAGAGGCCGGGCTGCAGGCATGTTCGCTGGGGGTTGGCAGCAGCCGCTTTTGACTTGGATTCAGCATTCTTTGTTTACTGACATGGTTGCAGTATTTTCATGCACATTGTAGTATTTTCATTCACAGTGTTCCCCCTTGGTCCTAAATTCGACCAATATTTTGAGAGACATTTCATGACGAATTTTGTCCCACGGTGCTAGGATGGCTCATTCCTAGTTCAGGTGAAGAATCTTCTGAGTTGCCATTCAAGGTGTTAGTTTTTTTATCAGGCCCTGTTGATACTAAAAGTTCTCTGGATCACCTGTCTTACTAGTCTATTATGATCCAGGAAGTGTTTAACCTTCTTTGCTCATTTCCATACCTAGAATCACACTATTATATTTATTTTATTCAGGGTTATAAATTTTACCTGTTTCTTCAAGATGTTTAGCCATCATCAATCTTGTGGGCCTAGTTACACATTGGGAAATGTAACAGACAACAATTTTATAAAATAGACAGGATATAAGTAATAAAGCTAGTAACGTTAATAAAGTCATGAGTAAGAATTTAATAGTCGAGAAGTTGTATTTTTGGGTTAAAATTTTGCTTGTGTTTCTGAGTTTGATCCTATGAGAAAGTTCATATTTATGGTCAGGGTCAGAGCAGGTATTAATTGGCCAGGTGAAATCTCCCACCTTGTAAGATCAACAGTGGCCTAAACAGAACTATAATTTCTTTTTAGAATAACGTTTCTGAGGGCTATCTAGTTAGAGCCTTGGAGTAGGGAAACCCACCAAGGTAACACAGAAGTACTAGACATAGGTAATTTATCATAAACTTAACAAGTGGAGTAGTTCATAATCAAAGGTTGGAGAAATTATCAAAGTAATTTTTATACAGTCCTGGTCCGGTGTCTTGGGTCAGCTGTCTGGCTCAGATGTCGTCTTCTTCTCATCCTGGTCTGGAAGCTTTTTCTCCATTTGGGCATTGTTTTAAGGTGAGCAGCGCTCTATAGGCCCGTGCACTGCAGGGGATGTTTCAGATAGGAAATTAATGCGAGACTCCGTTTCCTTCAGCTTTGGTTTGTATGGTCTAGTTAAGAGTACCTGAAAAAGGGTCTTTCCATTCAGGTTGGAGACAGTTCTTTAAGTCATGCCTGTTGCAGTATGTATAATCCCCTGGCTGCAGGTCATGGGGCATTGGAACTTTACCCAAGGATAGATTACTGAGCTTCAGAAACAAACCTAGAGTATTCTTTTCATAATTCAATTAAACTGTACAGTAAAGTGACATAACAGCAAGGAATGATCTGGGAAGTGTCTTAGTAAATATGGACCTCAATTAACAAAACTAGAATTTAATATCCACTAAAATATAATTTTTTTCTCTCTAAAGTTACCCTCAGTTTTCTCAAATATAGCCAAATCAAGATTAATTTCTTTACAAGTTAAATCTGATTATTTGATCATATAGGCTTTTTAAATTGACTGTGTTGGAAGTTTTAGTACGGAGTCTCAGGGTAGAATGTTAATAAGGTTTTCTAAGACCAAGAAAGCCACGTCAAGGCTTTTCATGGATTTTTGCCTTACAGATTTAGGTAAATTCTTTTCCCTTTAAAATCCTTAAAATACCTTTATACTCCTATATCTCTTAGGAGATGATCTCTCTAATTTGTCTGATAGAGCCACTGGGGACCTCAGTATTTTTAGTCTTTTGAGGGATCAGATAGAGAGAAAAGATAACTGTTCCAAGTCTGTATACATAGGTATAATTTATCAAATTGCTGTGAACCATAACTAGCTTAAGGAGAAGAGATTCTTTATGTCTTGGAAACAGGTTAAAAGCCACTAGTATTTGAAACAAAATCAAAAATTATAACCATATTCACCAGGTTACTCAGTCCCATGTAACTAATTCTTTTAATGAGAGTTTTCATTAGAACTTTAAAATTTCTTACCCAGTTTAGTTCAGTGCTGTAGTTTGAAATTTATTAGAAATCAGTAAATCTCCTTGAAGAGAAAGCATTTTGCAAAACCATCAGAAGAAAACAATTAACTGTCTATAAATGATAAAAGATTTAAAAGCATGGTTAAACACCGTTACACTATAATCAATAAAGAAACCTGTTCACTATACCCATAATTATCACTGGTAACATTTCAGATAAACCAGAATTTTAGGGAGTCCATATAATTTCTACAATACCTATATTAATAATATTTCTCATTCAATATAACCTTAGAAGTTTTATGATTCATTTGACAATTCCATGTTATTTAAAATGCCAAATGAAAGTTTATAGTTAAAAATCTCTCTTTGGGATGTTTCAGGGGCCTTCTGTAGCATCCCAAACTTATCTAGAGATTAAAAGAATTTTAATTAATTAAATTAATTTTAATGTAATTAATTATAATTTTATATTTGGGGAGTTTTTTGAATGATTTCAGAACACTTGATCAGATAAACATATAGATCACTGTAAAGTAGTACTAATTCATTAACAAGAAAATATGTCAAAGGTAAAGGCAGAACAGGTCAGCTAAGAGGTATAAGAAGTTTTACAATCTGTTACTGAAGGTGGATTAATATTTTAAGAAAATTTTTTCCTCTTAACAGAGAGAAAACCAAATCTAATCTTGTACCAGCTTACTTCTAAGATTCATTTACGTTGCCCAATTTGATTCTAAACTTAGCCAATTCTGACCTCGTACAAAACTTTCCTCAGGGTTCCTTTTCCACAAGCCTTCCACAGCTTTCTATACTTATATTAGTGTGTCCCTTATTTTGTCTTCCATTCAGAAGTAACCAGCTTCAGGAGAAAGTCACAATTTTTCATTAACAAAGTATAATTCCATTCTTACATCTTCCTTTACACATTTATATTACTTTCCTAGGATACTGAGATCATTCCCTTACTAATAGAGACCATTTCTGTGTGGCACCAACCATTGATTAATATTTCTAAACACCTTTAGTTTCACTGTAAGAGGAAGTTAAATGTTAAGTAATTCATATTTCAATCTTATTTTATCTGACAATGGCATAGATATTTAATAAAATCTTGTCATTTAACTTAATTTAGCACAACACTAGAATTTAAAGATATCAAACATTTAGAGATTATTTTAAGCATACATTTTAAAAATATATTTTAAATATTTACCCAAAGCTCTCATCTCATTTGCATTTAATTTACTTAAAATTTTACCACAGCACATTACTGTTATTTTTTTTTGACAAATCTGCAACAGATATAACAGGATCTTATTTGACTTTCATTAAACCTAGGTACAGTAAAGGTATTATACATAATATTGATGACTTTAAAGATGTCTATATTAATTAGAACATACTTAAACTAAACAATATCAAATATTATCTTAATATTGAATATTTTCCAATTCACATGACGCTGAAAGTCAATTTGTTAAGTTTTTATTATAAAAATACTTAATTTTTAAGCTCGTATATTTTTACATCAATTAAGCAGAGCTCTTTGACTTTGAATTTTTTTTTTAGCAGTAGAAATATCTCACTTCTATAATCTGTATGCAGGCTTATAAAAAGACAAAAGCTAGAGATCTCATAGATTCACTTAAAAACTTACTTATAAGATATTTATAATAATAGTTGGAGTAAGCTGAATTTGCTTGCTCAAATCACTAAGGCTTACTATTTATGAAACAGATAGTTAAGATTTCTTCACAAAGTCTGAAGGACCCGTCAGAGTTCTGAGTTCTAAAATGCCAAAAATTTCTTGGCCTCAAGTTTTATTTCGTTGAGCTAATTAAGCTCAGTCCTAGGTCACTGTTTGTTGTATTTATATTTCTGATCTTCAAGACAAAGACACTCTCTTCCATGTCCCCAGAGAACTGCTCTGTCACCCAGACCCAATTTTATCTCCTTAATTGGCATTTTTGTATCAGTGAGAAGAGCTGTAAACAAAGAATTCCATGTAATAAAACTTTAAGGTTTTCTTTATTATGTCTTCCAAAGCTTGCATAAGGCATTTATTAAGGTCTCTTTTCCTTGAGTTATAAGTTAAACCCAGGGTAAACCTATATTTTTTTATTAGCCACTCAAATTAGTTTTTAGTTTTACGTTATATTGGATGGCTCATGTAACTATATTGGTTTCCTTTAATTTGTTCAATTAATATTTTCAGAGGGACAGATATATGCCCAGCCTTATAATACCAAGAAGGGGAAGCGTTTTTCCACTGAAACATATCTATCCCACAACATAAGCAAAAGGTTTATATAAAGACCATTTAAATATACCAATTTCACAAACTTTTATCTCAATTTTATTAAATCTTATAACTTTAATTTTTATATTTATTAAGTTTAATCAATAATTCTTATTTCTAGAAGGAGTGCCAGAAACCTTTTTTTTTGTGTGTTTGCATTATATATAATTTTATAGAAGTCTCTAGGATGCCCAAGTTTCAGCCAAAGAGCTTAGGCCCTTCTCGATTTTTAATTTCATTAATTGGTCTGTTGTCCCAATCATTGATCAAGTATTTCAGTCTACATATAAATATATTTTAAACTGTGGTAAATAAAACGGACTTGTTTAAAGTTTATTGTTGGGGGGGAGTAGGTGATCTCTTTGGCCCTTTTTTTTTTTTAACTTTACGTAGTGTAGTATCAAAACCCTGTATGTAAATCCAAAAATGTCCATTTTATTTATCTCATTCAAAATAACCATATAAAAATATTTATCGTTTTGGGATAAGCTACTTATCTGTTTTTTCGACATTTTTACAATCAATTTTCCAGTTATTCAACCTACATAACATTAATTATTCTAAGTTTTTATTAGCATCCCTAGAAACATTTATCAGAAAGGAAAAACACAAATGTAGCTTTTCAAACCAGTTATTTTTTTTATCTGAGTTCTTAGGTTAACCATTAGATATATTTTTCTGCATTTAAACTTTATTTTAATAGGTACCAATAAAACAGCTGTTTATAATGAGATCTCTTTAAACTTTCACCAATTAAAAAGTTTTTCCAAATTAAAAAATCCATCATATGGCCATCAAATTATATACAAATATATATATATATATATTTGTATATATATATACATATATATATATACATATACATATATATATATACACATATATATATATAAATATATATATAGTGATTTTAAACCAATAAGATGAAGAGGCCCTTCCACATGAGAGTCGGGGTGTTGCCTAAATAAAATTCAAAGGTTTAATCTCCAAAAGCTTAAAGCCTTCGTGGTCCAGGCTGATGCAGCAAAGTTTAAGATGGCAAAATATCTGAAAATTGGTACAATCAAAGAATTGCTTAGAATCCCAATTTATTTGTGTGGCCACCATATGTACACAATACTTGAAACTTTTGTACGGCAGAGTCCAAGGTTTCCTTTAAAAACTAAACTAAACATATATATACTTACATACACACACTTAAAACACCCAGAGAAAGATAAAACATTTACATTTCAAGGACACAGGAAGAGAAATCCAAGTTCCCCCTAAAGGGGATTTTGTTTTTATAAGTTCAGAATTCCAAAAAATGTTTTTATCAGGCCTGGTTATTTTCAGAGTGAGTTTTTTGTTTTCTTATTCCCGATTAATGTTGTAAGTTTTGTATGTACATAAATCTGGCTGGGGTAATAGTTGGAGACTGGCAATCTGTCATTTCTTTTTCTTTTCTTTTTTGTTCTTTATTTTTTTTGAAAGTTCTATTCCCCATTGTAAGGTCGGGTTCTCAGAATAAATTTGCTAGTAAGATTTCCCACAGGGACAACTCTGTGGCATGAAGCCTTTGTCTCTACCACTCCTGGAAGATTCTCTGTCACCCGAGAATGCTGTTACCAGCCAGGAGGATGGTCCGAATTTTGGAGTTAAAAATTTCCTCAGAAGAGTTTTACTTTTATCCTGAAAAATTCAATGGAGGTAACCAAATTGAGGAAAATATTAGACCAGCCACTTACCTAACCACTCAGTCCTGAACCCAGTGTCTTTCAACTTGGACCCACTCGGGATGTCTCCACTGGGTGAGTATTTTCCTCATATGTTTCCACCAGCCCCACTTTGGACATATCCTCAAGGTGGGTATTTCCTGTTATCTTTCAAACAGGCCCCACCCAGTATGTCTCCACTGGGTGGGTAATTCACCTCAGTTTCTTTCAACTGGAGGGCCACGCACCTGGATACACCGCCAGATAAAACTTAGGATCATCAACCAATATGTGAGATCTGAGAACCAGGAGAGACTCAGCAAAATTCATCTGGACTCCCCGAGGAGGCAGATGGGCACAAAGGGCCAGTGCTGGTAGCAAGGCTTCGGTTACTCGGAGAGTTCAGGTGGAGAGAAATCTGCTGTGGGTCCCTTCATGGTGTCCAAAACTGTTGACTGAAATACATGTGCAGCTTAAAAGTTAAGAGTTTTGTTTTATTTGGCGGGAGGACTCGAGCCGGGATGACAGCCTTTCAGAACTCTCTGAGGGACTGCTCCCAAGAGGTTGAGGAAGAGCTAGGATACATAGGAGCTTTACAACAAAGACCAGGTTGTTGGAACAATAAAAGATTACTTGTTATCTAAAGAAAGCCAGGTGTCTCAAGTTCACGAATTTAGTGATTTTGTATGAATGGGAGGAAGCAAATATTAGGACTCACTGAATTCATTTTTTAGACAAGCACCTAGCTATCTCAGGCCAGTAGCCCGTCCTTTCTTATTCTGAGTCTGCTCAGAGGACACCATTGTGATTTGCTGCTGTGGCTGGGCTCCAGGCCTGTCCACGCTGGGGGGTGACGGCAGCCTTTAATGACTTGGTATCAGTATTCTTTGTTTACTGACATGGTTGCAGTATTCTCAATCACATTGTAGTATTTTCGTTCACAGACCGATTATGGATAATCTGCAACCTTGGAAAGCAACCGAGATGGAATTACTGCAGATACCTTCTGCTTTAATAAGCCGTGTGCAAACATAAACATGGAGGAAGCATATACTTGGATTTGGAGGTGTAGGGAAGGGATTCTGCACATTACAGGAGAACGCAATGCAGAATTCCTTAAGTCCACCTTTCTTTACTGTAGTGGTTTCTGAGAACATTTTATGGTAATTAAACAACATTGACAAATGGTGGCACACATTGCATTTAAGAGATGGCCGGCTGCAAACTTGTATATTGGACAGGTGGAATTCATAGGCAAGTGGTCAGGTGGATGGGAGAGAGATGGAGCCAAGGCCTGGGCCCAGATTCCGGTTTAAATTGCCATTTCTTCAACATAGGGCCTTGGAACAGAATGCATACTCTCTTAACCTGTTGGTGAATCTGTGAAATTGGCATGATAATATTCGTTTCATCCTGGGATTGTTGTAAGATCTAAAGAGTATTATAGCACACATGAAGCATTTAACACACTGGCACTTAGCAGTGTTCACTGTGTGGGGCCGCCCCGCTTAGCGTGTGTCAGAGCCGTAAAGGCAGCATTTGTCTGTTGAGGATGCACTTGTAGCCCCTTGGCTAGGTTGTGAATTTGCTGATTTCCTTTAATACTTGTAACTCTGTGTGACATGGGCAGTTATTTTCATGGACAGATGAGGAATCTCAGGGTAAAGAAGACTGTGTAATTTGCCCAAATTCAGACCATAATTTTGGGTGCAGTGGCCTCTGTTCAGCATGGGCCCCTGGGCCTTCTGCTCTCTCCGTTCAGCACCAGAGCCAGATATGGAGTTGGCTGTTTCCCTGCCCAGAATATCCAGCAGGCCGCAAGACACCCCTGGCCCTGTGCTGCTTGAGCAAAAACTCCGGAGGAGAGGCAGTTACAAAAGGGATAAACATAAAAACAGACGACAGCAAACTGTGATCAGCCCTGAGAAGGAAAGGAACACGTCTCGCCGTGCAGAGCTGGGAGCTTTCCCTTCTGGGCTGGTCTGGGTGCGTTCATTTCAGCTAAACAAGCTCTGCTGTTGCAGCAAGGTAGGAAGGCAGGGCGCGTGTGGGTAGGTAGACAGGGCCTTATTGATCGTACTCATTCCCCATTAAGTGGCAGCTTTCACGGGCACTTACCTAGTAAACAGATGTGGGCCATAATCATCACGCACATTGCTTGGAAGTTTTATTGACCCCAGCTTTGAGATGAGGTCATTGAACCCGGGGAGTTTGCTGCATGCCCGTGATTACCTTGCAAATGCCCCAACTGTTCTTTCAATCTAGACTGGTGTGGCTGTCATGCCCCAGCCCTGTGAATGGCATCGTGTAGCTTCTCCCAAGTGGCCCAAATGACTGACATTGATATGCTTAATTCGTTGGAAATGGTATGTGGCAATAATAGAAAAAGGTAGTAAGAAATTGTTTGGAAAACTGGAAAAAACCTATTCTTCCCCAGCTGGGGGAGCGTAACCTGTATCATTCACTCTACTCACTGCCTGTCACCTCCTCCCTGCCGACTCCGTGTTCAGAAGCCACTCTGAGCCTTGGGAGAACATTTTTCCTCATGACACTTTTGACTAGGACCCGCGACATCTCTGTCCCTGGTTAACTCTCTCTTCAAAGCCATTTAAATTTTTTGCAGGCTCCTCCACTCAGATGTAAGAATAGCCTCTTTAAACTTCTTGATGCAGCTCCTTAATGAAGATCTTGCGATGGAAACCTAACCAAAACTGGGATGTATGCACAGTGACTGCAACCTCAGCACATTGTGAGTTCATAATCAGAGGGGTGGGTGACTCAGGAAAGGCTTTTTTAAGGTAACAAGGGGAAAGTGAAAGGACGCAGGCTGTTTGAGAAAGAAACATCTCGGTCACAGCCAACAAGACACCTGTGTTCAGGATGGGGTGTGGCAAGTGCAGAGTTCTCACAAATAAAGAAGTGATGTGATGGGAGGGAGGACAGCTGGGTACTTTATTGGGGAGAAAAAAGTGGGCTGAACATTTCCTGGTTGAACAAGAGGATTGTGACATGATGTGCTTGTATTTTGGAGAGAAGGGTTTTGTGGGGACAGGCCTAGGATTACGCTGTCTGGCTGGGGAGTCAGCACAACAGAGAAACACAGAGATCCTGGCAGACCCCAAGGCCCAAGCTGGCGAGAGGCTGCCCGCAAATTGGAGCCCTGGAGGCTGGTTCTGTCCCTTAGCTGGGGACTCAGACCTCGCTTCACAGCCCAGTCCTGTTGATACAAGAATAAAAAGCGTTGGGCATGAGAAGGGCTGTGCCCCACGCTTTCATTTAGCCCCTGGGATGTGCCCCAACAGATTTTGTTCTTTGACTTCATGCAGTAAAGAATTCAAGAGCAAGCCAGTGTTGAGTAAAGGTATATATATTCAGAGAGATACATTGAAATGCAAGAGAAACGTCACGAGGTGTGGGGGTTTGATGCACAGATTAGAAGTAGGTACACACTCCACAGACAGAGTGTGGGCCTTCTCCAAAGAGGGAGAGAGAGTGGTGACCGCGAGGTGGCGCTGTGTTGCTTGTTTTCTTGGGCTTGGTGGTTTCATATGCTAATAAGTAGAAGGACCAGCCCTAGGGCAAGGGGCTGGGATTCCCAGGGAGTTGGCCATTTCCCACCCTTTGACCTTTTGTGGCTATCATTGGGACTGCCATGTGCCTGGGGCATGTTATTCACCACGTTACTATTACAATGGGTGTTTACTGAATCTCAAGATCTGCTAGAAGTTAAATCTCTTCATCCTGAGCCTCAAGGCCTTTTGGGGGTTGAATCCTTCACCATTTTGATGTCAATTGCTGTGGCCTTCCTTGAATGGCTGTGCTCTTCCCCCTTCCATCCTGTATCACTGTGATGAGACAAAGACATTAAAGGCTGGGCCCTAACCGTGCTCCTGCATTTAATGGCGGGAAGTGTGGGGTGGGCTTATGATGACTCTGAGTGGTGAGAAGGATGTTTCAGATTTTCTCACGTGAGACATGGGGACCTGCCAGCAGCCACTGCAGATTTATCTCAAGGGCATTATCCCTTGTGTTGTTATGGAAACAACAGGCCAGCCAAGAAACAAGAATCACACAGAGGGTTGGAGTACTGAGATTTATTATGCTGGCAGGCTCAGAGAAGTTTCCTTTCCAAAGCTCTGAGCACCTCCAAGATGTGCACATGAGGTTTTATAGGATTAATTACAAGTATGGGGCTATTAGCCAATAAGGCTCAAACAACAATAAGCAAGGAATCAGTACACTGAAGCTTATCAATTTGGAACAGATCACGTTACTGACAAATGTTGACCTTGGATTTTCGGGTTAGCTTATTAGCCCAGTAAACTGACACTAAACTTCAGATTTACCAAGTAGCCCAGCAAAACTTACATCAGTAAACCGACACTTATCACACTTAGATTTGTGACTTAGCTTGTTAGCCCAGCTGGGGTTTTCCTTCACAGTGTCACTTATCTTTTCTATTTTTCTTTTTTGCTTTTTTAAAATATTTAATCCAAATTTAATATCAGGGTTCTTTGGGAAAGAAATTTCTCTTTTTCTTTTCTTTGGGGCTCTTTTGGGGGGCAGGTAATTAGATGTATTTATCTGTTAGTGGAAGCCCTGGGGCTTGAACCCAGGACCCCGTGCACGCTAAGCACACGCTCTACCACCCGCCCCATCATCTTTTCTTTTTGGTTTAGTTGCCAAGAATCCTACAGCTGAATTTCTAGTCAGCCTTTAACACTTGCCCTGACTTCATGGAATCCATTTTTATGAGTTTATCTCCCCCTGGTTTCATTTAAGTATTGAATATCCATTTTCTCTTCACTCTCAGTTTTGCCTTTTTGTTGTTATGGTTCTTAAGCTGTTTATAAAAGAATTGTTTAAATTCTCTTTTAGCAAGAGGCTGAATGTAAATAAATATGTAAACAAACAGCACAATTAAATGCTTTTATACATTCTGAGCTGTTTAGTAGTTACTTAAAAACTGAATTGAATATTAAAGTAATAGCATTTAAAAAATATTTTTTAATTTTTTATAAAAATATAGCTGATTTAAAATATGATATTAGTTTCAGGTGTACAATAGATGCTCCATTTATAGTTACTGTAAAACATTGTCTGTATTCCCTGTGTTGTAAGATACATCCATCTAGCGTGTTTACATTACATGTTGCAGTTTGTATAAGAAAGTTGGGTAACGCAGAGCCTGGGACGTGGCTGTGTCTGACCCAGGTTCACGCTCATCCTGCCTGTCAGAGCTCAGGCCTTCACAACTGTCTGCACGGGAACGAGTGGAGGCAGCTCTCATCAGTGCTGGCACCACCCTCTGAGTGGCAGTGACAGCAGTGATTTTGTGTGGAGGTGCAAAGTGTTTTTCCAAGAGCTTTATATGCGTTTCTGCATTTAATAATAAAAGCCCTCCTGTGAGGAAGCGTTTTAAGTTTTCAATGTATAATACATTTTATTTTGATATTGATAGATTTCAAAACTCTGGAAAATTTACAGGAGTCGTAAAATAAATGCTTAGATAGAGTTCACTTTAAAGGGCACTATTTGGCTTTCTGTGTCTGGTTTATTTTAGCATTAACTTTCAAGGTTCATCCATATTGTAGCCTGAATCAGTTCTTTATTCTTCTTGTTTGATAATATCATTTTCCATTTTTTTTCATTTTTGGTCTATTTAAAAATATTTTCATTGAAGTCTTGTTAGTTTATAATGTTGTGTCAGTTTCTTGTGTACAGCACAACACTTCAGTTAAATAGGAACTTACCTGTAGTCATTTTCATACTCTTTTTAAACATAAGTTACTATAAGATATTAAATTTATTCTCCTGTGCTATACAGTATAAACTTGCTGTTTATTCTTTACATACTCAGTATCTGCAAATCTTGAACTCCCAATTTATTCCTTCCCACACCCTCTCCCCACTGGTTACCATAGTTTGGTTTCTAAGTCTCTGTGTCTGTTTCTGTTCTGTAGATATTTTTTTTCTTTCTTTCTTTTTTTTTAGATTCCACATGTGAGCAATCTCATATGGTATTTTCCTTTCTCTTTCTGGCTTACTTCACTTAGAATGACATTCTCCAGGTCCATTGATGTTGCTACAAATTGCATTATTTTATTATTATTTTATGGCTGAATAGTAGTCTATTGGACAAATATGCTACAACCTCTTTATCCAGCCATCTGTCAGTGGACATTTCGGTTGTTTCCATGTCTTGCTATTGTAAATAGTGCTGCTGTGAAGATTGGGGTGTAGGTGTCTTTTTGAATTAGGGTTCCTTCTGGATATATGCCCAGGAGTGGAATTGCTAGTTCATATGGGAGGTCAATATTTTGTCTTTAGAGGAACATCTATACAGGTTTCCACAATGGCTCCACCAAACTGCATTCCCACCACAGTGTAGGTGTGTTCCCAATTCTCCAGAGACTCTCCTGTATTTATTGTCAGTGAACTTCTGAAAGATGGCTATTCTGACTGGTGAGAGGTGACACTTGATTGCAGTTTTGATTTCCATTTCTCTGATAATGATATTGAACATTTTTTCATGTGCCTACTGGCCACTTGTACGTCTTCATTGGAGAAATGTTGCTTTAGGACTTCCGTAAATTTTTGAATTGAATTGTTTGTTTGTTTTTCTTATGAAGCATAAAAGCTGTTTACATATTCTGGGAATTAAGCCCCTAGCAGTTTCATTTATTGCAAATATTTTCTCCCATTCCATAGGTTGGTTGTCTTTTTGTTTTGCTTACTGTTTTCTTATCTGTGTAAAAGTTTGTAAGTTTAATTAGATCCCTCTTGTATATTTTTGGTTGTTTTTCTATTGCTTGAGTAGACTGCTCTAGGAAAACATTGCTGAGATGTATGTCAGATGTTTTGCCTATGGTTGTTTCTAAGAGGTTTATACTATCTTGTCTACATGTTTAAGTCTTTAACACATTTTGAATTCATTTTTGTGCATGCTGTGAGGAAGTAGTCTAACTTCAATGATTTACATTCAGCTGTTCAGTTTTCCCTACACCACTTGCTGAAGAGGCTGTCTTTACTCCATTCTATGCTCTGACCTCCTTTGTCAAAGTTTCAATGACCAAAAGCTTGTGGGCCTATTCTTGATAATTTTGTTTATCCATTCATTGATGGGTGGATATTGTTAGTAACTTTTGGCTACTCTAAATGATACTGCTATGAATATTGATGTGAAATTTTTTATGAGAATATGCTTCCATTCTGTTGGCTGTACATTTGGCCCGCCATATCTGTAGTTTCCAGTACATGGATCCAGATGACTGATTGTAAAGGGACTCAAACATCCCTGGATTATGGTATCCAGGGTGTGGGGTTCCTGAAACCAACCACCCAAGGGTATTGAGGGATGACTCTACATATAGGAGTGGAATTGCTGAGCCATGTAACTCTAAGCTTTTGAGGAAATACCAGACTTCTCCAAAGAAGCTGCACCATTGCCCCTTTCCTCTGGCCGCATAAGAGGTTACTCTGCCTCCTGAATGACATTTGTTATTGTCCATGTTTTGGTTATAACCATCCTAGTGGGTGTAAAATGAGATCTCATTTTGTTTTTGATTTCCCTAGTGATGCTGAGCATCTTTTCATATGCTTATTGGCCATTTGTATATCTATTTAAATTCATGGTAAATTTAAAAATTGGGCCTATTTCCTTGTATTGTTCAGTTGAAAGCATTCGTTATATATCCTGGATACTACTCTCTTATTAGATAAATGCTTTACAAAATTTTTCATCTATTCTGCACATTGTCCTTTCACTATATTTTTTTTAAACATTAAAACAATTTCTTTACAGGGGAGGTAGTTATCTAATGATTTATTTTATTTTTCTTGTTAAGCATGCACTCTCTCACTTGAGATACCCATTTTCCCTGTCATTTCACTTTCTTGATGATGTCCTTTGTAAGAAAAAGGTTTTAATTTTGATGAAGTCCAGTTTATCTGCTTTTTTCTTCTATCAATTGTGCTCTTAGGTTTGTATCTATGAAACAAAAGCCTATCCTAGGCCCATAAAGATTTATTCTGTGTTTTCTTTTAGAAAGTGTATAGGTTTAATTTTTACATTTCTGTCTGTGATCTATTTTGAATTAATTTTATTTGTTATATAAAATATGGGTGTTCAGATTCCAGATTGATTCTTTTGCCTGAGTCCTCCAACTTTACTCTTCTTTTTCAAGGTTGTTTTTGCTGTCCTGGGCCCCTTGCACGTCCATGTGAATTTTGGGATCAGTTTTTCAATTTTTGCAAAGAAGTTAGCTGGAATTTTGATAGGGATTCCACTGAATATATAGATCACTTTGAGGAGTCTTAACATTTATAAAAATTTTGTCAATCATTCCAAGAAAATGGAATGTCTTCCATATATGTAGATCTTTTAAAATTTATTTTGGTGATACTTCAAAAAGTTCAATGTACAAATCTTGTAAATTTTTGTTAAATGTATCTCTCACTTTATTTTTAATGCAAAGGCTGAGTTTCTTATGGGTGGGACTATATATCAATCTTCTTATTTCTAGAAGTCCTTCACAGCAAATACCCTAGGTATATATTTGCTACATAAATCTATCCACAACTATTCCCCGCCCTATGATATAAGAAACCAAGACCCAAGTTAAGCTACCTGAAAACACATATGTGGAAGTGAGAAATGAGACCCTTGGGTGGGGCTTTGTGCAGATGGTACTGAGAGCTTATTCAGAATGGCTTTTTCTTAATTTCTTTTAAACAACCCTTTCAGTGTATTTAGTCAGATACATTAAGAAAATGCCCTTTTGATGTGTGGAGTAGCTAAGACTATAATTTTCAGATAAATTCTAGTGAGAGTGTTGTACTTGAAACCTAATTTGCATCAATCTTTGAAGATTTATGTTTCAGGAGATTTGACTAAACAACACCTGTCTTTATTCAATAACGAGAACTAAATGCTCAAGCAATATGTAAGAGTTTGAGCAAACTGCCCCCGCCCCGTAGTGCTGGGTGGCTGCAGCTGTAACTGAGTCAGCGCTTACCTCTCCCAGTATGCTTGTGGTGATCTGCTCTAAGGGGCTCGTCCAACAGTTTGTCAGTAGTCTGTTAGACAATGTCATAAAACATTGATTGAAGGTTGCTGGAATGTAATATATTCTTATTAATATTAAGTAAGTACATATTGAGTGCTTACTGTATGATGGAATTGTCCCTC
This sequence comes from Vicugna pacos, assembly GCF_048564905.1. NCBI lineage: Eukaryota > Metazoa > Chordata > Mammalia > Artiodactyla > Camelidae > Vicugna > Vicugna pacos. The sequence goes on from NC_133002.1 coordinate 28,913,845, forward strand.
AGCCTCACATGAATATTATTTCTCTTAAAACCTCTCATATTTCCTTGTTATTCTCACTTTACAAATAAGGAGACTGAGAATTATGTCTTCTCTCTTTTGGGGGGAGCTCATTATCAATGATGAGAATTTGTAAGGAAAAAGCTATTGATTCATCATGAGAAAATATTTTTGTGAGAGTCAGCAATGAAGAAGATCAACACTGAAGAAAGTGATCATTGTTCGAGTGAGACAAGCCCTGGGTTGTGCGGAGTCAGCATCCCTGTCCTGGACACGGTATGTGTAGGGCTGTATGGTGGGTGAGGTGGCGCGGCCACGCAGGGAACGCGGATGCTGGGGCCTTAGGCTGTGCTCAAACCCGGTGGGGCTTTCTCCTAAGGGCAGTGGACCATCATTGACAGATTTTAAGTAGGAGAGTGGGGTGCTCTCGTAGTTCACATTTGTCTTGTAGAATGCTTGGAAACATTTAGAAGGCTTGGCAGGAGGTGATGTGATGAGTCAGTGTAGGGTGGCTGCGAGGTGTAGCAGTGTTCAATTTTCAAGTGGTTTTCAGGCCCAGGCTTATGGCTTAGTAGCCGTGTCAGTTTGAATGACACAGGCAAGGAAGTGAAACAATTTATCTAGTCAATTGAAGCAGTGATGTACCCAATTCCCAGGACTGTTGTGGAGATCCAGTGAGATACACTGTGCAGTGTGCAGCATGGTCTCCAGCACAGAGTCAGTGCTGAGTGAGTGCCAGTGAGTATCTGGTAGGTCAGTTTAGGGTGGTGGGACTCGGTGACTGAGGATATCTGGTCCTTGAAGGAGGGGTCCATTCGCATCTGTGAGTGATGGGCCTGAGTTGGTAAACGCAGGGAGACCTTACCCCCCGACCAGAGGCCCTGGGCAGGACGGCTATGGGAGGGGCACCGTGAAGACAGCTCTTTGCAGGTGGAGTTGGAGGTGCCCTTGAAACATCTACGTGCAGTGTCACGAGCTTAAATAGGAGGTCTTGGCCCAGGCTGTGCATTTTCCTAAAATCTCAAGTCCTGAAGACGCCGAAGTATTGATCACTGAAAGTGAAGTCATACTTTAAAGGACAAATGAATAGTAGTATCATCTCTGTCATCAAAGCTCACGTCTATTTATTCATCACTCACTTTGCTAATTGGGTACTTACAGAGCTCACTTCACCGTCCTCCCGTGGGATCAGGCTCCACAGAGAAGAGCTGGTGAGTCTCCCTCATTTCAAGAAGTAGACACATTTAGATTGTAGCGTTCTGTACCTTGCCAGACTTAGGATATTAGTGTGTTGGTTTAATTGTATTTTCTGTTGGCCATGTCCTGACAGGAGAGTAATTTTACCACATGGTCATGTTTCTATTAGCTGTTACTGAGAAGGGCTGATCTGATACATAGTGTATGTATTATATTAACTTTGTAGAGTAGTTACCATTTTTCTGTCTTTGCCCTTTAATTTTGTTTGCCCCTTCAGTGTTATATCCTTTGTGGGGCCTTATATTTTTTTAATTAAATAATGTCTGTTAGCAGTTAAGAAAACAAAAGCAAAGAAAAAATGCACATGAGAGCTAAATTTAGAAAATGTCTAGTGTGGTTTCTGTCTCGGCAATGGAGGGTTCTAGAAACTCTTAGAAACCTTCATTAGACAAGTGTTATAAAATGCTGATTAACAAATAAAACCTTCCTTCCTCATCTTTCAACCTGCACAACTAATTGTCAAGAAAGTGAGGGGAAATTCTCAGAAGCCAAGACAAACGAGAAAGCAGGGATTCTGGGAGATACGTGAGCGTTAGAAGCCGTGGGGTGCTGCTTGGCTTCTGGACTTATTTTCAGTTGCCTTGACAGGTGGGCAGGAGATGAGCCCCAGGCCTCTCAAAATAGGAGTTGGATGGGTGATCATATTATGGGCCTAGCCAATCCTGAGTATCTTGGTTTACTAAAGGGTGAAAGAGGAAAAAAAATTCCTCAAGGCAAGAAAGTAAGGAAAGTCAATTTTGTTGGAACTAGGGAAAAATAACAAATCCAAAGTAAGGATATAATTTAAAGCTGTTCTGGCATTAGAGTGACAACAACCTCCTGGCAGAAAACCACAGCTACTCCTTGATTGATAAGTTGTGTTTTGAATGAATCAGTGAACAGCCATTCCGAAAAAGGCCTCCAGAGTCTTGTGGATCAAGATACTGGACAGCAAACACCTCTCTTCCAAGGTCTCATTCAAATAACCAGAAAGGTTTTAAAGGAAACTATCAATAATCTGAGTTCTATTTATTGACATTACTATATGCTAGGAATTCAGAGGTGACTATGTAGTTGTCTCCTCTTTTATGGACCTTACTTTCTCTTTGGGGAGACAAAATGACATAGTTGGGTATCTTGGTGGAGGGAGGTGTTAGTCTGTTGCAATTAGCCAGGAGAGGAGATTAAGAAAACAGTGAAGGGTGGGTGAACATTTTAGCTGAGGACAGTCTTGTTCACTTGGCTTTTAATTGCAGGCTCAATGAGCTGTCACTGGAGGGAATAGATCTTACGGAGGATGGACTTAGCTCAGGCCTCTTTGGAATGGACAAGTGAACCTGGAGAAAGACTGTCAAATCTGTGCAGACATTAAAGTTCACTTGAACGTGCTCCATCCCTGAGCCAAAGATAGGACAAATATGCAGCACTTCTTGAGGACAGAGGAGTGGTTTTTAAGGTTCTTCAAGAATGAATCCCAGGGAACCGAGATGGCCAGTTGTCAAACTGAGACTTTGCTCTTTGGACGGTGTACCCATCAAGGGTATTGGCCTTTTATATGTTTACATTTGTCTTTAATACATGTCTGTTGATGAGGACGTGGGCACAAGTGTTTGACACCTTGTCGAGGCGATTTTGGATACCTGCCTAGAAGCACGGGCACAGTTGCCGCTGCGTCATACATCTTGCAGCCCATCCCTTTCCCCAGCTCCGTAATCACGGCAGAGTGGTTCCTTGTTGACCTGTCCATCTCCTAAGTGACATCATAACCCATGAAAAGACCGGAGCATATTAACTTGGCTTTGTTAAAGTCAAAGGTACAGATCAAATATGGAGTCAGATTTGTTCTTTCCTATTTCAGTAGTGCCATGGAGAAGACAGTTTGGTCAGCTTTTTGTAGTGTCCTGGAGGCATTCTCTCTCAGCTTCTGGGCGCCTCTGTAGAAAACCCTTCATAGCTGTCTGGCCTGCTGGAAAAGCACTCTGCCTATTTTACCCTGAAGATGTGTTCTGTTTATAAACTCATCACTACTACTTGGAAAACAACTCAATAAAAACTCAGTTGGTTTTCCACCAGCCATGGGCAGGGGTGAGGTAAACAGTGTTATTATTTCATAAAATAATATTAATAATAGTAATTGTGATATTACTAGTAGTAGTAGTAGTAGTAATAATAATAATAATAATATTAAAAGAAGTCTTAAAACAGGACTGAGCACATTGGAGAGAGTCAAAAAATGCTTTCTGGCTTAAATCAAAAGTGATGACTCAGTGATTCCATGGCTGCTCTATTTGCTAAGCTAGTTACTCCTTTGCTCCATTACACATTTTTTTTAACTGAAAAAGAAATACAAGCAAATGGTTAAAAAAAAAAAACTCAGAGCACAAAAATACACAAGTGAAAGAAGATTTCCCTCATCCTCTGTTCTTTCAGCCCTCTCTGGAGATGCCACTGTTTACTATCCTTTGGGTGCTTTTCCAGATATGCTTTTCACATTCCCACCTATGTATGTAAATTAGTTTAAAATTTTAGTTATTTTTAACTTAAAGGGATTTAAATCCTCAAGTGGCTTCTGGACGTGTAATAGAAAAGAACATATCTGACTCCATATTAGATCTGTTCCTTTGAATTTAACCCTATGCTCTGTCTCCTAGGCTTCATCTTGTTTGTAAAACAATGTTGCCTAGAGCCTGAAATAAACAGGACATCCTATTCTGAAGGCTCTGACCTTTAAGGATATTTAACACTTTTTCATTCATTAAAAGATAGCAAATTGCATAATAGAAAATAACTTTTGTTTTGTTGGAGGATTGCAGGGATCTGACCCACGCAGATAGCTGCAAGAAGAAAGGATTCTAAGAAGAAGGAATTCCTACACTAAGAAGTTTGCAACAACCAAGCACATAGGAAAGGAGCCTGAATTGTGACTTGGGGAGATGGTTTTCCAGGACATTAGTTTGCCATCTAGGTCTACAGAAACTTGCTATTCCATGCCCCAACATCTGGTCTCCCAACTTATTGTCCTGTCCTGCACTGAGGAGAAAGAATTTCGACTTGGTAACACTCCTGTCTACCTAGAAAGCTGGGCACTGGAGCTGAGTGTTATGGAAACAGGCCAGCCAAGAAAAGCACCAATCGGGGTGTTGGTGTACTCAGAAGTATTATGCCGGTGGGCTCAGAGGGGCTCCTGCTCCGAAGTTCTGAGCACCTCCAAGACGTGCACATGAGGTTTTAAAGGCTTAATTACAAGTAAGGGGGAATTAGCCAATAAGGCTCAAAGAACAAAAAGCAAGGAATCAGTATACTGGAGCTTATCAATTTGTAGTAGATCACATTACTGACACTTGTTGAGCTTGGAATTACGAGTTAGGTTGTTAGCCCAATAAACTGACACTAAACTTCAGATATATGAGATAGCCCAGCAGAATTTAGATCATTAAACCGACACTAATCACACTTAGATTTGTGACTTAGCTTGTTAGCCCAGCTGGACTTTTCCTTCACATGAGGACAGCTCTCCCACACCCAGGGAACTACTGTGAGCCCTTGATGTTTCCACTAGGGTTGGGTATGGTTTACCCAGGAGGGATGGGGACTATGCACCAACACTCAGGCAGTCTGCTCTGTCTGGGGCTCTGATCTTGTACCATCCCGCTCCCCGCCAGCCCAACACCTGGGACAGTGGAGCTAAGGCAGTGATCCTGCCTGCCTGTTTCCCAGCGTGTAAAAGGGGATTATGTACCTTTCCCAAGGTAGTTCTGAGCGACAACACCTGCGGGTGCTTGGTTCTCAGAGCAAGAGAAAACCCAGGTCCGCATGGGGGCAATGGGTGTGATCCCCATAGGGTTTCTGCAGAAGCATCCGATGGAGGGCTGGATCAGGGAGGTAAAACTTGAGCTGCGGGACTTGAAGGGTTACAGAAGGGTACAGAGGCAGGTCTGCCGCCTAGGGGTGCCCCAGAGGTAAAGCTTTTTCTCTCCAACTCCGCTAAGACCCTCCCCTCTCCAGATCCCTCCCTACTCTCTGCTCATCGTGTCCATCTGTATCTCTCCAATTTTCCCGTCCTCTCCACCCGCTCCCATCTTCTCCCTCCCTCCCTGTCCCACCTTCTCTCACAGAACCCAGAGAGGATCGCTGGCCCTCCTGCGCATGCGCAGTCAGTGCCAAGTGGTCCGCTGGTTGGAAGCTCCATATCCTAGCCGGGGATCGGGCCCAAAGTTTTCTCAACTCTGTCGCCCGGTAGGCCTTTGGTTCCTGTCTGGGGCCGGGGCCTCTGGCTGTGGAAGTGCAAGGTGGGGGGCTCCCGGAAAAGTGCTCAGGCGGTTGCGGGAGGGCGGTCCGCCTGTCACAGTCCCCAAGGGCGCCAGTCAGCCCGTGTTCAGATGAATTGCTCAGGCCAGACCCCTCTACCCGCGCCACCTGCCCCGGCGCCCCGGCCACAGCTGCCAAGGGCCAGGTGTGCACCTGCCACCTCTCACCCAGCCGGGATCCCCTCAGTCCGCGGCTGGCGTCCCCTTCCCCTCTCCCGCCCGCGAGTCCTCTCCTCCCTGGCTTCCTCTCCTTGGCCGCCGGCCCGATCACGCCCCTGGGAGGGCTGTGTCCGGGCGGGCGGGGACTGCGGACTCGGACGGGGCGGGGGGCTGGGGCTGGGGCTGGGGCTGGCCTCCGAGCAGGGCTGCAGCCCCCGTCCCTCCCCTTTCCCTCCCCCCCGGGGCAGCCCTCCTCTCCCTTTCCCGCTCCCGGAGGACCAGCTCAGTGGCGCGGGCACTGCTCCCTGGGCTGAGAGCCTCAGGCTGTAACGCCCTGCTTCTCCAGTTGGAGTCGGGAAAAGGGAGCCTCAGTGCTGAGCGAGCTTCTGTCTCCTCCCTCAGTTTTTCTGCTGCAGGTAAGTACCTTGAACACTTTCAGGTGTTATCATGGCTGTGCTTGTAGATGTCACGTGTTTTTATAGTGAGAGTGATTACAGTGGTGAAAGCAGGGCTTGGTTCTGTTAAAAATGAGCTGAAGGCATGAGGCTGTGACATCCTCCTTCCTTCCCTCTCCCAGGGTGAAAGGAGTGATCCTCGATTTTAAAAAGATAGTTACAGTCCCTAACTAGCCCAGCCCAGCTAGTGTGTGTTAAGAGGAACAGCACCACCAGAGGCCTTGGAGACCCAGGGATATTGCAGTCCTAAAGAGCTCCTGGCACTGTTTGGTTTGTTTTGGTTTTTTGTTTTTCTTAAATTGTGTGATAGACTAGTGGTATAAACAGAAAAATAATTGTCAAGAAATATTTCTTCACGTAACAGTGTTATTGTGATATAGTTCACACACCATGAATTCCATCCATTTAAATGGTACAATTCAGCAGCTTTTAGCATATTCACAGTGGTGCAACCATTATTATTCCAGAACGTTTTCATCACTTCAGAAAGACCAGTAGAAATGAATGACCTATCCACCCCTCCCCAGTGGTGGTTCTAAAGAAATTTCTTGGCTATTCCTGATCATAAATTAACTTGTTACATTCCAAGAAAAATCTGGTAGGAATTCTAATCAGAATTGCAATGAATCTGTCTATCAAACCTGGAAGAATTAATGTCTTTATGGCATAAACTTCTTCTACCCATGAATATATCTGGGACCCTATCTTTTCATCTGTCCAGTGCCTGGCCCATGGGAAGTCCTCACTACTTGTTGTACTTGTGAATGATGAGATTCTATACATCGTTAGTTGCAACTGTAGCCTTTCACAGAAGAGAAAAGTAACCTCAGGGAAGCAAGTGACTCTCTGATGGTCAGAAAGAGTGACAGCCAGTGCTGGAGTGATCCAGTGGACTTGGTGCTTGCAACCAGAATTCTCCACCACATACAGCTAAGGGTATTAGAGTGTTCTTTTATTTTTTCTTAATGGCGTTGCTTTTATTTTTACTTATTTTTTTAAATTATTTTTTATTTAAGTGTAGTCAATTTACAATGTTAGTTTCAGGTGTACAGCTGAGATTCAGTTATAAACATATGCATATGTATATCTATGTTTTAGATTGTTTTTAGTATAACTCATTACAAGGAATTGAATATAGTTCCCTGTGTTATACAGCAGGTCCTTGTCATTTATTTTATATTTACTAATTTGTCTCTGTTAATCCCCCCTTTCCTGCCTGCTAAACACAGTTTACTTTCTATGTTCATGAGTCCATTTATAGGAGCACCGTTTTTCCTAGTAATATATGCTCTTTGGCTGCTTTCAGTTTCAGTAATTTCATCTTATCTGTGGGTGCTTTTATTCTGGTGGCCTTTATGAGGTTTGCACACGTGGTAATAGAGATCTGTATTTGGGACAAATTCAGGCCTCTGTAGTCCCTGGTACAGAGTGCCCACTGAATTGATGCTTGAACTGGGAAAAAGGCACAGTAAATTTTGGAATTTCAACTATGGTTGAGAATTCCAGGGTTCTATAACCTGTTTAGACAACCTTAATATTGGCTGCACCCATACTGGGTAATTTGGTGGAAATTCATGGTATGGTGATGTAGAGACAGGGCCTTGTATGCTTCTTCTCTTTCTGTTTTATTACACTCATTCTCCTTGGCCTCCCAGATCCTCCCCCAGAAGGGCCCAGGGCTGGCTTGGTGCTGCGCTGAGGCAATATTTGTTAATAAGGCCCTTTCCTCTTCTCATCTGAGCCTCCGGTTCTTTCTCTGCACAATGAGGGCTAAGACTTGATAAGTACTTTTCAGTTTCTTTTAAAGCCATGTTTCCTTTGAGAAACAGAAAATGCAAATCTCTCCTCTCAGCCCAACCCTTTAGATTTTGATAAGTCCTCCAAGGAGTGACATAGCTCTTTGTGGAAAATGAATGTGATTGTGATCCCAGGTGAAACAGAAAAGACTCTTCAGAGATTGATTGCAGGGAGAAGGCAGGAAAGGGGCATTATGTCACACTTTCTAGTGTGAGCACTGGAGCAGGGGCTTGGATTTAAATATGGTGACTGACGTGGCCTCTCTCTAATCTTGTAGAATGTGATAAACTTCTCTACCTCAGTTTCTTGATGTGTCAAGTTGGGGTGATAATATTTTAAGGCTTTTGTGAAACATTATACACATAAGCCATTTGTGTCTCGGTAGAAACCAGACCTGCTAGGGATTCAGGGATTTGTTTAAAAAAAAAAATCTTGTCCATAGCAGACTGTCTGTGTGTATTTTAATTTCCTGGAGGGTGAGGGTGGGTCTAAAGCCCATCGTGGGACAGGTGGCCCATAGTTCTCTGTGCCCCAGATTACCCCTTCCTCCCCAGTCCTCTTCCTCAGTCCAGGATGAAGTTCCCTTGTAGATTTACTCAGAGGTCTTGTGGAAATAGCTTTTCATTTTATTGTTTCACCAAGAAATTCTGCCATCATGATCTCTTTGGTCAGGCTTTGAAGGGCTGCCATCATGATATCTAGTAAGAATTCTATGGAATTGGGAGTTTCTATTTAATGAAAAGAAAAAAAAATTACAAATAGAAAATTAGAACAAGGGTGGTTTCAGGGGCTCTTTGAAATGGACACCATTAGCTTTGTTAGCTTCAGGTGCTGTGGCCTGTTGCCACGAGGACCCATTCTCTTGCTCTGAAGTTGGAGGTACCAGTGGGTTCAGTGGGAATGATAACTGAGTGTATCTCATGGGCTGGGCATTGACCTATTTGTACTGTGTGTTCCTAATTTGAGACAGTGAGCTTACCTAACCTCAATAACCTCTTTAAAAAATTAGACTTCTTATTTTGAGATGTAATGTTGATTCCCATGTGGTAGTAAGAGATTATATGGAGAGGGCTTATGGATCCTTTTGCCCAGTTTTCCTTCATGGTTCCATCTTGCAATGGTGAGTTACAATTCATTACTGACTCACTAACAATTTGAGGTTTGTGTTATTGCCCTCATTTCTATTCATGATTAAACTGGGGCTTAGAGAAGCACACAGGCCTACCCAGGTCACCCATTTTGTTAGTGCAGAGTCGGGTGAACGTGGGCTTGGGATTTCCAGGCAGTACCATTATGATGGTCTGTGGCAGGGAGCAGCATTCACTTGCTTGTTTATTCATTCATTCAACAAACATTTATTGAGTAAACTCTGTGGGTCATATGCTTTCTTTGGCTTATCTGATTATTCATCACTACTGAGAATCAGGCAATGTTTATATTTTTTAATCTGAGAAAATTAGCTCTGAGAGGTTATAACCCCCCCAAAGGAAGTATAGCTCATTAAGGAGGGATAGTACATTTGTACAGTCACCTCCTTTTATGCAGGTGGTACCCTAGACATTTTACATTTGCAAACATCCGTAATTCAGATATATTCTTGTAAGGCAAGGATTTTTTTTTTAATTGAAGTATAGTCAAGTTTACAATGTTGTGTCAATTGCAAGGTGTTTTTTGAGTTTTGAATTAAAAAATACTTTTTCAGGAGGGTAATTAGGTGTATTTATTTGTTTCATTTTTTAAAATGAGGTACTGGATTTTGAACCCAGGACCTCGTACATGGTAAACATGTGCTGTACCACTGAACTATATCCTCTTCCCCTAGGCAAGTTTTCTTATCCATTATTATGAAGCTTAGGGGTTCAAATAATTTGGATAGAAATCCAGATCTTTTAATCCTACTGTGGCCCTTTTCTTTATATTCTGCTGAAGGGGTTTGGGGAAAGCATTTTCTTTGTTCATTTTTTATTCAGCATTTTTGAGCAGTGACTTTGCATCAGGGCCTTGCTAAGTGCTTGGAAATAGAAAATAAGAAATGACCCTTCTCTGCAGAGGCAGGAAGCCTAGACCAAAAGCTGGGTAATATGATCTGAGATACATTAGCCATGTGCAGACTCTGAGGACAAACTGTACCCCCGGATTTGCTTTGGCTTCCCTTGCCTTCTGGCTGGTACACACCAGGTCACAGCAACCCAGATGGGCCCGTAGCACACAGCAGATTATGTACCTCCATCTCCTCACCCCTCTCGGCAGGGCCAGCAACATGAGCATCCCTGAATACATGCAGTGTGCTGAGGACCACCAGACACTTCCCATTGTGGTCCAACCAATGGAGATCATCTCAGAGGAGAACTTCTTTTGCATCTATCAGCTACTCACCTCGGTGAGCCATATCAGCCCATGCGGCTCCCAGTGGACATTCTGTATCCACTACAGGCACCACTATGTGCCTGAGAATGGGTGGAGCGTCTTCCAGACACACCGCAGTCGTGGGCCTTGTCACCATTACCAACTGTCTCTCTGCCAAGGCCTTGGAGAAGCTGCACGTGCAGAGGGGCTGTATGGCACCGGGCTTAATGACCCTCAGCTCTTTGTCTTTGTGCTGCATGGGGAGGTAGCCGAGCAGCCGTTCACCGACGTGTCCTTCAATCTACGAGGACTGCAGGGTGGTGGAGAAGAGGATCGAGGACTTCACTGAGTCACTCTTCATCTTGCTCAAGTCCAAGTGGCTGGATGGTGGCCACAAGAATTTTGGGGCAAGATTCCCCTCATCTGCATCCCTTTTGAGAAGGAGGACTTCATGGGACTGGACACAGACAGCAGGTAAGTTTACCTGGAGGCCAGCGCACCCTGGCTGTGTGCCGGATTTCTTCCCTACATCCAGAAAGGGATCAGCAAGGAAGAAGTCTGTCTTGTAGCCAAGGGGGGAGGGAGGTGCAGCCCGCTGGTTTACAGACATTTCAAAGTGAATCCGCCTTTGTTTCAGAAAGATCCTTTTAGGGTTAGTGTGGACACTTACTCCCGCTTTACAGCCAGGACCATGGTGGGAACCCTGGAGTTGCTGTCCAATAAATTAGCCAAAGCCACTGCTGCTAGGAGCACTGGGGAGGAGGCTGGACTGAGCTGAGATATGCTGTAGGTCAAATGCACATCAGACTCTGAGGCTTGTCTAGCAAAAGTATATAAACTATCTCTTTACTTCCTACATTGATTACATGTCAAAATGATAGTATTTTGCATACAGTTGATTAAGTAAGATCTGTTCTTAAAATCAGTTTCTAGTATTTGTTTTTTGTTTGTTGGTTTGTTTCTTTGTTTACTATTTTAAACGTGGCAACTGGGAAACTTTCTTTACATGGCTCTCATTTCATTTCTGTTGGGCAGCCTGTCCTGGAACAGTCTCACCCCTTTGCTTTTGGATGAGATGCTTAACCCCGAGAGGCGGAACGAGTCGCTGGTTGAGCTGGGGCTGGAGCCGGTGTCTCCTGCCTCCCAGACCCAGCACCTGTTCGGCTCAGGCCCTCTCTTCTTGCCCGACAGCCACCATGCCAAGTTAGGACATCAGAAACACCGCCAGGGACTTCCGAATGAACTCCTTATGCAGGGAAAGGCGTATCACGGTGTATGGGACAGAGCAGGGAAATGTTCATTCTCAGTTTGTCCCTGTGATTAAGTCAAAGGCCCCACTTTGCCTCGGAAGTACAGACGAGCTCTTTTGGGCTGCCTACCCCCCCACCTTCTGCTCTGTTTCCCAGTGTATCTATCGTGCTGTCCCTCGGGCAGAAGAGGGTGAGATGTCTTTGCCAAGAAGTGGTCCCCCTTTGCTGGGGAGAGTGAGGGAGGCTGTGTCCCCCCGTCCTACGGCCTCTGTCCTTGAGTCTGGAGAGGGCTCATGGTGGTCCCACAGGTGACGGTCGGAGAACCTGGCACATGCTGCTGGGCCCGCCGTGAAGGCAGTCCTCTGTGATTCTTGAACTTACCTAAGATCAGATCCTACTTTCTGGTTGTTGGTAAGTTGGAGGAGAAGATGTTAGAGAATTGAAAAAAAGAATGTCTAGACCAGCCCTGTGAGTGAGAAGAGAAGTGGACCCGAGTCCCACCTGCGAGAGCCCACCTAGCGGTCTCTGGATGAATTTTCTGTTCCTCCCAGATATACCTGTATGGCTTAAGGAAGGGGAGAGGCTTGTCGTGGCCATGATCTGTGCTTGTCCTCACAGGGTCCTGTGATCTACATGTCCGCACTCCCCTTCTGCTTCTTGGGGATGTGCTGGTATGTTTAGGAGCCTGGGCACTGCTGAGGGCATAGCTCCCAGCACCGTGCTACACCGAGTCTGGCTCTGTTCACCTCACCTGTCAACACCTGCTGAGGCCCCAAGCATTAGTCAAGGTAGGTGCATCGGTGCAACGTAAGCAGGGACCACCTTCTCCCCCTGGACAGACTGGTGAGTGAGCATTGGAAGCCTTGAGCCCTACCCTAGCCCCCACGCCAGTGCCTCCTCTTTTGTCATAGGAGTCACTGGTGACATTTTTACTCAACAAATGCTTGTCTCTGAGTCTGCAGAGCCACCAAAGAATGCCAGCTTGTTTTTGTATTTTGAAGTCTGCACTTGGGACTTGGCGGAGTAGCCGGATGTGTACTTAGCCCACAGTGTTTGAAACTGTCACCATTGATTACCCAGAACCTCGTGTTCCAGGCATGGCTCCCGGCATCAAAATACAGCAGCGCATTAAATCTCCCTCCTTGTGGGTCTGTCTGTCCTGGTACCATAAGAGCTCAGCCAGTATCTGAACGTCAGTGAGATAACGCGGCCAGTGAGCTCGGGTCAAGCACATTCTCCTCCAGTCACTTTTACCCCATTGTTGCTTTTAGTATTCCACAGTCATTAGTTTTTTAAACAATGATTTGGTGCAGGAGCAGAGCCTAATTCTCTCCTGCTACTCTTGGTGGAAGTGAGTAAAACGGTCCAGACTGAAATGCGACCACAATTTGTAGCTCAAAATCTGCCTAGACGCTTGTAGGTGGAATTTGGGTTAGGGGCGCTGACCACGTTGGGGTCGTCCGGCAGCACCGCTCCCCTCAGGCCCCTGATTTCCCTGGAGCAAGAGGTGAGGGTGGGTTTCACCATCCCCGCGTTCCTGGCCTCACACACTCACGTAAATTCTTGTACATGCTGTCAAAATCATTTTTGTTCTTGTGTGTTTCTAATTTCTCTTGTTCCTCTTTTCCTTTTTCTTTATTCCTTTTTCACTTGTACTGCCCAGTGAGCATGTTGTTGCATCTGAAAATGTGGGTTGTGCACATCCTGCATTGGAAATAGCCAGATTGCCATCCGTGCTGTCTCAATCGTTTTAAAAAGCAAAAACTTAACAGCTGTGTTGATCCATGTATTATCCTCATCATTTTGTATTTTCTTAATTTTTGGAATATTTACTTTGTTTGCACATTACCCACTGGTTTTTGATACCTGTTAAAATCCTTGCTTTGAGGAACCTGTTTGGTCCTCCTTTTATTTGGTGGCAAATGCGCCCTTATTAAATTTGTTTCATTGTTTTGAAGAAGTGAGATGCGAATTGATTTAGGCGGCTGCTGAGGGATTCTTTTCATGGAGTATTTAAAATTGTAAAGTCAAATTCTGCGGCAACTTGCACGATTCCTGCTTTTATACAAACGTGCTCGGCACGCGGTTCCTGGCTGTCGCTGTGTGACGTGCGTGACGGCGCTTCCTAGCCGGCGGTCACTGGTGAGGAAGTGGCCGGCTCGGGGGTGAGCATCTGCAGGGGACGCTGATGGAGGAAGCAGTCACCGTTTGGTTCTTTAATTTTCTTTTTTTGCATTCAACTTCCCCGTGCCATTTACTTTACTTTGCCTTCATAAAGGGGCTGAATTGGGTCTAAAATCCATGCCACTATTTTGTTCCCTTTATGAGGCTGGTTTTTCTGAGTATCAGGAATACATGGCCTTCTCCTAAGTAGCTGGCTCACCTGGATCTGTTGGACACAGGGACAGCTAAAACGGCCATAGCTTCCTCTCTGCTTCAGCCAGTGGGCATTCAGAGCTGGGTCTGTGGTTTGCCTCAGCAGCCGTGCAGACCTCCCTACCCAGGGATTTACTTTTAACGCATGTTGGTAGTAAATAGCTGAATCCGTTTCTGTTGCAGCTGACGTTCACCACTGACGGCCATGTCATTAGTTTGTGGTAGTCAGTCTCCAACACCCCAGACAACCGTGAAGGAAGATCATTTGGCCGACGTAGGACCTTGGATTCTCACCCTCACCATGGTTCATCTCACCCGGTGGAAGGGCGTGGCCACTACCATCATGCTGACCATGAGGCCTTGTTTCTCCTTTCATGCTCTGGTCCAAATGTGGACACTTCATTTTTCACTGAATTTGTCTCACTTGAGACAGGCCAGAATATCTGAATGAGTCCATCACATTCTGGGTGGTGAACAGAACAGAAATAAGTGTCGCAAGTAGATGGAGTCTAGGCTGTCCGGGTTGGCAATTGCAGGCTGGGATCTGTGATGGCCGGGCTGTACCCTGGACACAGGCTTTTCCCGTGGCTCCCGTGAGCCCAGGAGTTGGAGTGAGAACAGCCTTGCCTGGGTTCCCACATCCTCATCTGCTCACTTTCAAGTGTGTCTGCTAATTAGGAGCTCCCCCAGACCTCGGGCCCTTCAAAGCTCAGACCACGGGAGAACCTTGAGTCCCTTCTCCTGGGCCTCCTGTGTGAGAATCCAGTGCCTTCTGAGGTGGCCAGTGGCAGGAGATGCCTCCCCCGCCGGGGAGCACCCTACGGAGGACTGTTACTCAGTGCACCATGCTGTGAGCTTGTGGGGTTCCGGCCATGGTCCCTGCAGAACCACACTTGAGATGGACTTATTGTCATAAATAACAGGACTGATTGCAGGGCAGGGCCGGGGGGAGGGAAGAGTGGAAATTGAATGTGACCTCAGACATCTAGGTGGGTGATGGGGCTGTTACTAAAATGGGGAGTCTGGGAGATACCTGCCAGGAATCGAATTCCAGAATAAATGGTGGACATGAGGCATTTTTAAGATGCCATTTTTCATCCAAGTTAGGACTTCAAAGAGGCACTCGGGTCCATGAGCCTGGGGCTCAAGTGAAGGAGCCGGACTAGAGATACACGTTGGGAGTCGTCATTCTTTGCTGGTGTTCACAGCCTTGCATGTGAATTAGATCTTCTCGAGGGCTGCAGACTGAGGCTGAGGGGGGGCAGGGCTGTGCCTGGGTTGGAGGAAAGCCCAGACCATGCAGCTTTGGTGTGTCAGTTAGCGGCGTTTCCCATTTTCAGAGCAATGCTATTTATCCTTAAGGGGCCGGGGGGTGGGCAGGGCCAGCCAGGAAGAAATCTGCAGGGAGGGTCGTGACCACATGTGCGTCTTGGGAAGGTGCAGAGCCTGCAGGGTCTGGGAGGGTAGAGTCCTCAGAAGCTGAAGTTGGAGTGGGGAGTGGGGAGAATGTAGTCACAGTCACCTGTGAGGGAGGGAGGGAGGCCTAGGGAGTCCCCACCCTACCGGACTCTCTTTCCCATGAACAGAAGGCAGTCAGACAGAGGATCTGAGGTGAGAAGGGATGGGCAAAGGGAGGGGAGCCAACCTGGAGAATGGTGCTTGGAAAGGTCTGGAGTAGTCTCCCTGAAAAATAGAGTTAAAAATACCCAGACTCTTAAGAACATTGTTAGTGACTTGGGAGGAGGCAGTTGTTTTTCTGGCCTTCTAAGGGTAAGGCATGTATCCAGGGATACACAGAAGATACGGGTAGTCTGTTCTGGGGGCTTGATCATTACTGGGGGAACAGTGCAAGTTTAAAGGGGGAGAAGGGCAGCGGAGGGAAACTAGCCAGGCCCCGTGTCAGGTACCAGTCGGCCGCCCTACTTGCATATTTCATTCACATCCATGCCTCCCAGGTGGGCGGTGGCAGCCCCCTTTTGCGGTTTGGGAAGCCTTCTCAGAGGGGTTAAGGAATTGGTCTGTTTAGCGGCTAGAAAATGCTGTAGCAGGATTCAAGCAGGGCCTTGTCAGACTTCAAGGTCATGTTCTCTCTACTGTTTCCAGTACTTCCCTGTTATACCTGGAATGGTGAAGTGGGTCAGCTTTGGAGCCTTTCAGAAAAAGTATGATTTAAGTGCCTCAGGACTGTTTCACAAAGCTCAGCGTTCTTTGATGATTCTGAAGCACGCAGTGCTTTTCGCCCCACAGAGGTAACGTCTAACTCCTTTGAAGATGACGTGGTTGCAAATGATGTACAGGTGCAAAACCAGACTTTGCAGCTTCTGAACGGAAACTCTCCAGTTCTCCCTTGGTCAGCTTTCTTCCGCGGGATGTACATGTGCTGCAGCATAAGCCTGAGCTTTCCATATGGAGTGAGTGTTTAATATCCAAAGTTAGCATAAAACGGTCAGATGAAGAAAACCGACGTTGACAATTTATTTTTGGGTTCCATTAGTCAAGATATACTATCAGTTAATGACCCATATAGCAAATGAAATTCAGTATAGTACATTGCATTTCTTGCTTTCTATTTAGAGTTCTCTTACAGAATAAGGTTGCCTGCTTTGGAACATCAGCTCCACCACCACGGCACCTATCAGTTTGTTGGTGTGATTTCATTTACAGAGTGAATCTAATCTGGGCTTCCTAAGCCCCAAACACTCCTGTGCAAAATCACGGACAGTAGCCATCTGTTAGTCACGCAAATACTTCTAAAATTATATGATTCCAGAAAAGAAAGAAGAGAGAGAGAGAGATTGCCTTTATCAAATTTCCTTTCAGTTCTAACTGCAAACTGTTGTTGAGCAGCTCTTGTTTCCTTTGGATATGAATATATACATTTCTTTGCATGTAACCTAGGTTTTGGACTAGAACACCAAGTTCTTGCTGTCCACAAGCCACAAAAATAGTAGCCAAATTGGACCCGTGTGAAATAGTTTATACTTTTTTATGAGAAAGTATCCTTGAATTTGGGACTTGGGCTATGATTTTTGCTTTTTGATTTCCCCATCCTTCTTGTAATCTCTCACTCCTTCCCACGTGGCCCCCAAGGGTTCGTGGTCTTATTAGGAGCAGGCACCCAGTTGGTCTCCATATATTGCTGCTATAGATAGAGCCCAGAAAAGACCTAAAGGACATTATCAGAGAGGACTTCCTGGAAGAAATGGGCTCTAAATTCAGTTGTGAGGACAGAGTAAGAGTCAGCCAGGAGAAGGAGTCAAGAATGTGGCTCAGGTCGCAGGTGCAGCCCAGGCAGAGGCCTGGAGGCTTTTGGCGTGGGGACCCGGGGAGAGTGCCCTCTGCAGTCCACGGTGGAGGGAGCCCCTGCTGGGGAGGACACTGGAGAGAGTCTGGGGTGTAGGGCTTTGGAATAAGTTGAGTTTTACTAGAACTGACACAGTAGGCTGTGAAGGGTGTCAACAGAAAGTGACCCTCAGGGAAGGTACTTCAGGTTTTGCTTCTGATATTCTACAGACAGAAGGATCGGGATGGGCGAGAGCAGGTATGTCTGTCCCTTTGAGATCCAACCCGTCATTCATTTATTCATAACACGTGCACTTCTGTGAATATAGGGGAGAGAGGGTGTAGCCACGATAATAAGCAAAATGTATTTGCTTCTTGAGAGCTTAGCATTGTCAGAAGTTGACTTAGCCTAGAAAGCTCTAGGAAGAGAGAAACAAATTATGGAGGTTGGAGGGAGGGAAGGCTTCCTTGGGAAACAGTCAAAATGAGCCTGGAGGCAAGTGAGAGGGAGGAGCATGTCAGGGGACCCCTGAGGTCACTGGGAACCTGTGTACTGAGGTGAGGCTGGGCAAGCAGGGTCTGGGGTGGGGCTAGAACTCTAACAGGGAGCCTCTGAAGCATTTGAAGTGGGGTTGATGTTATCAAATTTGTGATTTGGGAAGGCTGCCGTGGCTCTGTGTGTGTAGCGGGGATGAGGGGGTAGGTGCCACCAACTGGGGGATCATAAGAAGACCATTCACAGGCTGGAATATGGACATCGGGGCTACTTGGGGACGGCAGGGGCAGTGTGGATGCCGGCTTTCTTTATGGGGGGCTTGTTAGTGGGGCCGCCCTAGAGGCACCTTGTGGCTGGAAGAAAACTGATGGAGGCTGCCAGGTGGACTTTCGTCTTCTCTCTTTCCCTTCCTTGTTTGATTATCTTAGCTCAGCCAACATTTGGAACAAAAGAGCTAATTTCCAGGGTTGCCCAGGACTTTGTTGAGCTCGTTCAAGTGAGATCTGATTGGATTTAGGTTTGTGTTCAGATCTGGATGTTCACTTAGCTAGAAACGTCCTGTCATTTTGATTTCCATAGGGGTTTTTATTCTTGACAAAGATTGCTTTCTTGGTGAGAGGAAATTTAAAACAGCTGTTGTCTTTTTCAAAAAAATCATCTTTTAAGAATTTTAATATTCAAAAGAATACGAATATATAAAATATTTAAGGAAGTCTTTGGTGTAGTTTCTTTGCTTTCTGAGCTAATGTGGAGTTAGAGCCTTTGCATTACTTAATAGCACATCCTTGTCAGTATTTAAAGAGCTGTTAGTGAGCGCCCCAGGTCCCACCTCTCAAAGAATCGTTAAAGTTTGCTCTGAAATAGTGAGGTCATAAAGGTCTTGTTTTCAGAAATCAAACGGTTTATAATACACAGCATAACTCCATTTATAAAATAATAATAAGTTCAAAACTAAGAAAGTGGAGGATAAATGATTTTTTTAAAGCCTAAACATAAATTTTCTTGTGCTAATGTTGCAAGTGGAAATTTTGAAAAGAAAAATCCTACTGCAATATCATCTATTTGGAATACATATATGAGTTTCACGCTTGAAAAGTATCTGCACAGTGGTTTTCGAAGTCAGGAGCATTCCTGCTCAGATACTGGCAGTGATGGTTGCTGGTTTTCAATGGAAGAGCCTAAATTTGCCTTCTTAGCTTTTTGGTTTTTTATAGTGAGAGGGTTGAGTAGTGCTTTGCCAGCATGATTTTGGGGCAATTTGAGGGCAGATGTCGTGTACCAGCAGTGAGAAATTTCCATGCATTTTATTTTCTGGACATCACCACGGTACATGTGGGGTTTGTGCCTGCAGGCTGGAATGCTGTAGGACTCCCTGATCATTCACCTTTATGTCCTGGAGCTGCTCCGGTCAGTGAATGATTTTCTGTGGCTTGGAGATAATGTGGTCTGATGGAGATGATCAGATGTGCAGTTAAAATGCTATTACTTGAAATAAGAGTAACCTAGAAACATTTCTCTAACAATACAGGATGAGGGAGGAGGATTGGCTGAGCTGCTTGCAGTGGGGAGTCTTAGTTGACTCCCTCACCGTGACTCCTGCCAATATCCACCCCAGCCCTGCACGGTAGTCCTGCCGAAGCAAGCAAGCACTTTGCTCAGAAACACACTGAATTTCCTTGTGCCTCTCTTTGTTGGATTTTTTTGAAAGCACATTTTGCCCTTTGCTTAAATGCCATCCATGCTAGTCACCTCTTACACTCATTTTTCTGGCCTCGTCCATAAATAGCTGCTGAATGGATGAACAGAATGTAGTATCTCCATGTAGTGGAACATTATTCACATGTAAGAGTGAATAAAAAAGACAAAAAAGAAGAGGAAAATGAAAAATGCCACCTGTTTTGGGAAGTCCACTTTGACTGTTCAACCCACACTTTTCCCTTTGAAACCCAATCACTTATGCTCCACTCTACTCTTTCTGATAGTACTTACCACCTTCTAATAATCTTTAAAGTTTTCAAAAAAAAAAAAAAGAAAGAGATGCTGATACCACTTCAAAATGTACAAGCCTTGATAACAGCATGTTAATTGAAAGGAAGCAGACACAAATGGCCACATATTGTTGATTTCAGTGATATGAAAAGCCCAGAATAGGCACATGCAGAGGCAGAGAGCAGGTGATGGTTGGAAGGAGCTGGTTGGAGGGGGATTAGGGAGTGACTGCTAGTGACAGGGGGATTCTTTTGGGGTGATGAAGTGTTCTGGAAATAGAAGGTGATTAGGACTGCACAACTGTGAGTGTGCAGAAGACTGCTGAGCACTGTCTCTGGGAGTGCCTGTTGTCGGGGCATCTTTATTTTTTTCTCATCCTGCAATGTGAAGAACCATCTTCTGCTCTGGCCGTTCTACTCCTGTGAGTGGTGCGGGTCAGAGACTTTGTAGAGTCATATTTCTTTTTTCCCCCTGGCTGAATGTAGGCAAAAAAGATTTAAGCCTGAGAAAGTGCTCCATCTGCAGAAATGTCTTTTAGATTTGCATGGTGTAAAAATCTTGAGATCTTTTAATCGTTGAGGCCAGTCTGTGGGGGGAAATACCCCATGAAGCCTGGGTGAGCCGGGGAAGAGTCGCGCTTCTCTCCCAGACACGGGTGGGGATTGCACCCCCGTTCAGGCAGTGAAGGGCCCAGACCCGTGAGCAGAGTTGACAATTGTGAATATTTACGTGTATCCGCTGCTTCATCTTGGATATTAATTTCAAGCTGAGTCAGTTTGTGGCGGCAGCCTCATCCTACATCAGGAATTTATAGTATCTGCTCTTTGAAGTGAAGACCTGACAGACTTGATTATTTAACAGTCTGCCTTGAATTGATATCTCAGATTCCTTTGTCAAAAGCAAACAGCAGAAATACAGAAGTCCTTTAATGCCAATGTGACCTGGAACGGGTTTAGTCTCTGTGCCTCAGTGGCCTTATCTGTGAGTGGGGAAGATGATAACAGTGCTTCCCTCAGAGGAGCTGGTGAGGGGAGAGTCAGAAGCACAAATGGAGGACTTACAAAAGATGCTCTTGAATGACCGAATTTAGTGCTCTCCGCCTGGTGAGGCCTGAGGGGCAGAGATGTCAGAACAGAGCAGTCCTAGCCGGAGCTCGATCCGTGATGGCAGCTGTTATGATCAGTATCACCACTGTGCGTTATCAGGTAATTTTAAGACTTGGTAATATGAATTCTTGAATAATGTTAAAGGACTAGACATCTCAGATCCAGTTTACATAGTCCTCAAGATTTCTTCTGAGAAATGGATGGTTTCTTCCCCATCTTAAATCTGAGATGAGTCTCTAAAAAATTCTGTATTCCTCCATCTTTTTGCTTTAATTTTCCATTTCCTAAAAAACAATGTTTTTAAATGGAGTTAATGGGGACTGAACTGAGTGCCTCATGCATGCTAAGCACATACTCTCCCAAATGAGGTATAATCTCCTCCGTGATTTTTTTTAAAATTTACTTTCTTAGTTTACAGAGGTAAGAGGCCTCTAATTCTTTTTCTGGAGACTTGTCCATGAACCTGTAAATCTATAATTAATGGACAAAATTTGGTTTATTAAAAAATCATTAGAATATTCTGCAATTCATCCAAAAGGAAATGCTCATTGACTTAAAATGTTTCTCCTTTAAGGTGATTTCTCCTGTTTGGTCGAGCTTAATTTGTTAACAGCCATCCTCATCATCATAATGACCAAACTCGCTGTGAGTGGACACCTACCTAAGGCTAAAATGCTTTCCTCATGTTTTACTTCATAGCAGGTGTTTGATTGTAGGTATCAGTGTCTCCTTTTTTGCAGCTGAGGGATTGAGAGATGGGGCAGCTTGTCCCAAATTACACGCAGCAGGCTGTGGCTAGCTCGGTGCTGGAACCCAGGCTGCACAGAATGCATTCTTAATTGCTCCTCTTATCAGCCTCCCGTTAAGTGGTTACCCGAACACCTGTGACTCCATAAATGGCCGAGTTTAGTGATCTCAGACTGATGAGGCCTTGAAAGGAGAGACACCATTGAGAAGTTGAGACAGAGTGGCAGAAATTAAAATTGTTCATTTTCACAAATTTTTAATTCTCAGGTAATTACATAAAAAGTTATTTTTTTTATTTTAGTGCTCTGTAAGCACTAAAAACAAAACATTAAAAATAATTATAGTGCAAAAGAGAAGTGAGCTCTTAAAGTCCAACCACTGCTAATGATGTTGCTTGTTTTTCTCTTGTGGCCCTTTTTGACAGAAATACTTACAAAGACTGAATTGGTTTTATGTAGTTTTAATATGGAAGAAAAGATTGTCAGTGAATATTGTAAGAAAAGTCTTTACTCTTTTCTTTCCTGTTGATGAATATGTACGTTATTTTCATGGCTTAAGTACATTTCCTCATTTGTGAAATTTGAGTAATATCGTTTAATTTGTTTGACTGTGAGAGGTAGATGCCTTGTATACAAAGAACCCAAGAGGTGCTTAATAAAAGTGTGCTGTCACAATGACAGATATTTTAGAAGGATCAACTCTGAATACTAAAGAGTGTCGCTTATTTCTGATACATATTCAATATGTATTTGTATGATATATTTGAATATGGTTTAAAGTAACAAGGATTCATTTTTTTTTTTGGTGTAGTATGATGTTTTAATGAAATCTGTATCATTCTAGTGAGACAGGGACTAGTTAAATTGCCTTAATCAGATGACCTTGAAGATTATTTACACAGAATATTTATTGTTACAAATCAGAATTTATGTTGCCGTGTAACCATCCACTCAGACATTTAAATTCGTGGGATTCTGACCAGATCCGTTAAGTTTAGTTAAATCCATATTGATCATTTTCAGGGAATAAGCTCCTCTATTTTGTGATTAAAGAAAATTTTGATTTTTTCTACATTCTTAACAGGTTTAAAATATCAAAATATTGATTTGACATGTCACTTTTTTAATAGAGAGAATAAAGCTCATGCTGTTTTATTATGTAAATAAATGTTTTTGTATGGCAACAAAATTGTATGATATCCTGGCTCTTTTAGTATTTTGCAAGATACTTAGATAACCTACTGTTGGAAAAATACAAACGTGAATTTTATGAATATAGGCCTAATACAGATCTGTTGGTTTTTGCTACAGTGCAAGACATGAGGCATAGAAGAGCTTTGCTGCTGATTGCCAGGAGGACAGATCCCATGTCTCAGTTTCCCCTCCTGTAAAATGAAGTGGCTGAACTGGATTCTTTCCTCTTCTAAGATGAGTTTCCATGAGCCTATGTCTTCTGTTTATATTCAGGAGTATTAGCAATATCAGATTAAATACTGAATATCCCTCCTTTCCCCCGAATCAAAGTGCAGCATGTGCTACATAAGTTTTATTCATCTGATTCTCGTTACTGATCCTACAGGCAATTTTTGTGTTGCATCTTTCCCGGTAACCTGGAAGGTCATTTTAGCCATAGGTGGCACTGTTGCACCTTCTTACAGTCTTAACTTTCCTGTTTGTAAAAGAAGGCTTAAACAACGTTATTTTATTTTGATTACTTTACTTAATGCTTCAGAATAGCCCAATGTCCATTATGTCTGTCTAACTGGAAAAGTTATTCTGCTTATATCTTAGATTTATTCTGTCATCTCACTGTGAACATTTCAGACTTGCTGTGCAAACAATAGCAAAATCGGGCTTTTCTTCTAGTATTAGAAACCAGTGAGCCGGGATTTTATAAAACAGCTAGAAGCGGCATCTGGAGGACCTTAAAGGTGAAAAGTGTATTGAGTTCCCTGAGTTTTGACCCCGCCGCTGTGTGTTAATTGGTGGTAGGAGATTTGGTACATATACGAAGGGGTGTAGTTTTTGATATGGTTTGCCTGCACGCGCTGCCACTGAGCCACTTGAGCCTGAGTCAGTTCGTTTTGAGTTTTTCCCTCGTCTGTGAGATAGGGACATTCGTATCTGATTTGTAGAATTGTGAGAATTAGAAATTATGTGCAGTGTTTACCACAGTGTGTATGTCAAGAGGGCTCTTAAACTTTAGCTGCTGTTTTGTGTGAAGCCATCATTTGAGAGTCTTTGGCAATTACTAAGAAACAGGAAAATAAGAAGAGATGGTTTTATGATGAAAGATATTTGAGGAGGTTCCATAGTTCCTATACCCATAATTTAGCATCAGCAGAGTCAGAACTGTTACACAGTCGCCCTAAACCAACGTTAAGCAACAGAATTATTTGTTACTTCATATATTTTGGGGTTTAAGGAGATCCAATACTTATACACATGTTGTCTCCAGCAGCCTACTGAGAGATGACACAAAAGAGTATACAGGCGATAAATGTCTTCTTTGTTACTGATGAAGCCACGTTCTCCATGAACTTCAAGGCTGTGGGAAAATGCGTGTCATGATACTGTGTCCCAGAAATACAGAATCACCCTGTCCCATGTAGCTCTGGGCCACAGCGAGCCTTCCCTTGAGAAGACCTGCCCTTTCATGCACAGGGCTTTCCTGCCATGGAGCTGAGCATCCCGCGTGCTTCCCAATGGTGACCAACACTGGAGTGAAAGGAAGGGTTTCACATGCCCTGCTTGTCTCCCCAGACTCACACCTCACTCTGTTAGTGTAATGAGTGCTAGCTGTGGGCCAGAGGCCAGGGGTGTGAATGGAGAAGCACTCTCCATGGCCCAGAGGAGTGGTTAGGAGACATCTACTCCCTCAGTTTAAACAGGTGGTTGGATGGAACATAAGGGTGCTCCCCAAGAGTGTATAAAAGGAGAAATAAGGATTTTATTTGGGACTTAGGCTAGCCAGGAAACACATAAGATGATTAGAGGGGAGACTTGTAAATCACTTTGATATTAAGTTGACATTTGTTGAACACCCAAAATGTGCTACATTCTTTTCTGAGAGTTTTACAGAAATGAATCCTTCAATCTTCTCAACAAGCGAGTAAGGAAGGTTTGATTGTTATCCCAGTTTTACAGTGTGGAAATTGAGGCACACAGAGGGTAATAAAGTTGGCAAAATCACAGAACTAGTAATTGGCAGAGCTGGTATTTAAACCCTGGCTGTCTGGTTTTGAGGTTCCCAGAGATGGGCTTTGGGTGTTTAGCATTATCGGCATCCCTGAATCTTTGTACCTCTGTGCATCAGTTAGCCTAGAAAGGACAGGGAAAGGAGTGTTACACAGGAGCTCATAGTCATGTCTTGGCCACTGTCCACGGAGAGTGCACCGTGATTGGCGTTAATTGACTTCTGGGCAGTAGATCTGTTCGTATAATAGAAATATAGTCCATTGAATTAATCTAGAAACCCTTCCTGCTCCGTTTCTGTCCATGCTTGCCATGTGACTGCCTGCCCGTGATTGGGCCGTGGAGGAGAAAATGTACTCATGGTTGAACTCTGATATTTCAGTCTGGTTCATAGATTCACGTCTTCTGTTACATTAAAAAGTTAAGTTTCTGGTTTTCTTGCATCAGTGTCTCATGAGTTTGGTTAATGTGAAACCAGTCCATGGGAGCCCAGGGATGATGACGGTATAATTTCTGAGCACGTTGAGGCACTTCTACCCGTGCAGACGTGGCTGGAGGATGTCCAGCTTCCTCACTGATTTTCCCCAACAGCATGGTCCTCTCCCACCCCTGGATGTGAGGTTGGGAGCTCTCTGAGTAGGCCAGTCAGAGGCCGAGTCCACCAATCAGAAAATGATGAAGTACCTGGAAGTGGGTTTAATAGAAGACAAGGGCTTCCAGGTTGTCAGATGGGCTGTTCGAGTCCATTTGGTGAAAAGCTGTCCACTGTCTGTGGTTGAGCTACTTCTTTGCTGTTGAAAAGTCTGGAGTAGATGAAGGGATTTTAAAAAGTAGAAAGGAGTGATTTCAGGTGGTACGTCCACACCGGTGAGAAGTGATGGATGACCGCCTTTGTGAGTCATAGACAGTCTTACAAACTTCATAAAACAGCTTTAAAAGCTCTTCCATCTGAGTGCACTTCATATGGGGTCCAGATCATCACTGGTCACACTGTGAGGGCAAGTAACTGATAATGGCAGAAAGGACACGGAGGCATCAAAAAGGTCTCAGTCACTTTCCCTGTTTAAAGGATGAAGCACAGTGTAATATATTTTAGCTGGTTTTTCACTGAAAAGTTTTTAGTGTTTTCTGGGACTCCCCAGTGTCCCAAGGTTCCATGCAGCTGGGTGTCCCCTCAGTGCAGCTCTGTCAGCGCTTGCCCTGGGCTGACACGGTGTCACGGGGAGCAGGACGGTCAGCGTCCCCGGCTCCTCCGAGCTCCGTCTCCTCATCTGCAGAGCCGGGTTTCTCATCCGTGTCTACTTAGTAGGGTTGCTGAGAATCACACGTGATGCTTCATGTGTGACTTGTGGTTGTCTCTGTGATTGGCATATAGTTAATATTTGATAGAAACACTTGTTTTTTTAGTATAATTGTAGCACCTAGATTGCAGTGGTTTTTAGTCTTCATTTTTTATAACTTTATTCTTATTTTTAAATATGCACTTATTTTTATTTATTTTTTTTGGAGGTACTGGGGACTGAAGCCAGGACATTTTGCATGCTAAGCAGGTTCTCTACAACTGAGTAATACACACCCTCCTTTTCTGCACTTGAAAGTAAATATTGCTATACACAAAATAGCTCTTAAACACCATCATGGGACCTAGTCACTGTATAGACAATTGAACACGTATACTATTTCAATAGGAATAAATGTTTTTGAGACATACATTTCTGAATCTGTTAATGTGCTTAAAAACGATCATAGGTAGTGATAAACACGAATCTTTGATCCAGTACTTCTTAGAGTCTGTTTTGCCATCAAGGGAAATTACATTCTACAGCGAAGGCTAATTGGGTCTCTTTGATATTTGGATGGTTTAGCAGATGATGAAGGCTTTCAAAAGCTGACAGTTTTGTATTTTAAAGTAACTACAAAGTTACCTTCTACAATTTGTAAGTACTAAGCTTGTGAAGTGCCCAGTAATCCAGGGGGTATGTGTCTGTGTCTGTGTCTGTGTCTGTGTCTGTGTCTGTTTCTGTGTGAACGTTGGTGTGTGTGATTTCAGGAAGGTAGAAAGAAATTCCATATAGACTTCTGATACCTTTCTCCTCCATTTCAAGGTGTTGGCATATATTTACACTAATAAATAGATATTCAGTTGTCATTTGGCATATTGGGAATAAGACTTTCTCATACTTGTTTCAGAAGGGTTAGGGAGCATGAGCTTAGGAAATGGGAGGAGATAGAGGCAGGGAGGTTCTTTAAACTTTGTGCAGAATTAGAAACAGTAACTTTTCTCTTTTCTTCTAAAGCAAACTGGCACTGAATTGTAACATACTATTACTCAGAATTGCTTTTCTGATCAGATACAAGTACCTCAGATTTTTAAAGGCAACATGAATGATGAAATGTGTTTTAGCAGTTATTTTTAAAAGTAGTC
This sequence comes from Vicugna pacos, assembly GCF_048564905.1. Classification (NCBI taxonomy): domain Eukaryota; kingdom Metazoa; phylum Chordata; class Mammalia; order Artiodactyla; family Camelidae; genus Vicugna; species Vicugna pacos. The sequence continues at coordinate 28,941,007 of NC_133002.1, forward strand.
TCTTTTCAAGTAAAAGGCTATAGCCTGTTCTTTCTTCCAGCGGTACAAGAAATTCTCATTGTTCTGTTGAAATGATCTATGTGCTTACTTTCTTTTCTTTTTTTCTTTAAGTGCTTTTTTCATTGTGGTTTGAATGAATGTTTAAAATTTCTGGATTTTGATCTTTAGAACATGCTGATTTATCAGAACTGTTAAAAACCTGATTGTTCATTGCTCCTTGTTTGGTGGGGCACCCTATTGATTTCTGTTGTCTGTTAAAGAGTGAAATTCTTCCTCTAGCCTGCAGATCATTAAGTGAATGGTTTGCAGTGTGCCTTTAAAATTATTTGTATGCATTGAGCATGTTTGTCCAGTGAATTTTAAATTGACTCATTGTAATGACTTTGATTTGATTCTGTGGCTTTTGCTCCTCTCCACAAGAATTTGAATTCTCTGTTGCATTTTGTATACGTGTTCTTAACAGGGGAAGAAATTTTGCATTTTTTACAGAGGTGGGTTTTCCTATCCCCTCTGAATGCCTTCTAAAATTGATACAATAAAAATCAGTTATTGCAGTGCATAATTATTTCATAAATTATTTTTTGGCATAATCAGAAACAATGACCAAGAATGATAATAAAAAATACGAAAACCTTCCTTCCTTTGAAGAATAGAAATCAGGTAGTCAGGCTCCCGCATGCTTTGTGCCTGACACACTTACTCTCATGTCATTGTGTATCATGATTCGGAGATGGTATTGTTTCAGGTTTATAGATTTTTGTTTTAACATTTGTGTTGAATTCTTTCTCCAGGCTGATGTTTCCTGTTGGGTTTGTGGAAAGAGTAGAAGGGAAACAAATACTTTGTTTTGTTTTCAGGAGGCCTGAGTTGATGGGAAAAGAGTTGAGGATGGGCTGAGGAAAAGAGTGACACTCCCTCTCCTCCTGGCTGAAATTGATAAACAAAGAAATCAATTAAGTGTATCGATATTTGACCAAAAGAATTTAGTGAGCCCAAACTGGCTAGAAATACACAATGGAAATTACTGAATTCAGCTTCAGAATGAGGTGCTTTACCAAGTAGAAGCAGCTTAGAGCAATCAGAAAATCAGTAATATGATGAGATATAAATGGAATATTATATGTTTTATTGCTGAAACTTTTCTACGTTAAGTTGTGTAGAGCTAAAATTAAGTTTCAATCACCAGGAGTTAAGAGAGTGAGTGGTACTGTAGGATCGTTATTCACGGATGTGCCTAGACCCTGATAGAGTGGCTGAAGATGGCAGGAAAAGACCCACATCCAGGATTTTCATCCTAGGGTGTCCTCCATAATGGTTCCATGTGGAAGCAGATGATTGGGTCAACAAATTGTAACACAGCCCAGTCGCCTCTGAATTTTAAGAAGAAAAAATATGCTTTGATACTGCTTTATAAGCAAGTTCCTGTGCATCCTCACTCCAGACTCCTTGCCTTGAAAAGCAGAGACAATGCTTTGCTTGTGTAGTTGAGGTTTTAGATAGCACTCTGCTGGTTGTAAAGCAAGGACCGAGACCCTCAGCTATAAACGCTGGGCTTGTGTGTTGTTAGATAGTGTATTATCCCCAAAACAAGGACCTGGCTGGTCTGGTGGTCTGCTTTTTAATGAACATATCTAAAAATGTCTCTTGTTCCCCTCACCCCATGACTTCCCTAAAGATACACTAATCCTTTGTACTCATTGTGTATTCTACAATCTCTGCCTCATCCTGTCTTTCCCGAATTTCCTCCTTACTATCTCACAACTGTTAACGAATTTTCCTTTGATTATACCCTATAAATATGGGAGTATTTGAGAGGCTCATGGAGATGGCTCCCTACTCCCTCTCGATTTCTTGACTTTTTCCACAGAGTCTTGAATAATCATTCCGTGTCAGTAATACTTCTGCCAGCCAGAACCCACAGTTCCAGGTGAGAAGGATGCAGGCTTTATCTCTCCTACCGGAGGCAGAGACAGAAGAGAATTGAGATATGCTCCCCCGTGATCCCTTCCTGCCCCAGGTCTACTGCACTTCACCTTCCCTTGTCAATATTTCCTGTGCCTTTCAGAACTTGGTCTCTTCTCTGCAATTCAAACCTGGCAGATGTGATGGTGGTCAGCGTGCTGGTGGGCAGTCCTTTGGGGACCCCCAGGAGCCATGCTGATTCTCCTGAGTCTCTCAGTCGGGGTTAAAGAACAGTCCAGCACCGAAGGAAGCCCATTCTCGTGCGGTCAACAGATCATTTCATCACTTTCATTTTATTTTTCAATTTTTGATGGAGAAATTATTTGTAGCGAACTGTTCCAGATATTCGTCGCCTGCTTTCCTCATCACCATTCCTTGTTGTCTCTGGTGCTAGTTTTATAAACCAGGTTTCTTCTCTGGTCATTTCTGGCAGCTGGGCTTGCCGAATCCTTGATCTGTATTTGAAACAGAATGCTTCCTCTTGATGTCAAGGTGATTTTCCTATTTCTGAATATTTCGTGTACACTCAGCAACTGTTTCAAGTGAAATGCTCTTGTCCAATTTCGGTTAACTCACATTTGCTGATCTCCTGCTTTCATGCTGAGGGCAGTTTCTTTTTCCTCTAATAAAAGTTAGCAATTTGCATTTACTATGGAAGATACTGGCCCAAGGTCCTTTTGTTCTTAAGAGTTTTAATAGAATTCACCCATTAAAATGTACAGCGGTTTTTACTCTATGCCCAGAATTGTGCATCCCATTCAATCTTAGAATATTTTCATCCCCCCAACAGGAAGCCCCGTACGCATAAACAGACATTCTCATCTTCCCCATCCTTCCCCAGCCCCAAGGAGCCAATTTTCTCTCTGTGGATTTGCCTGTGCTGGACATTTCATGTAAATCGAGTCACTTCATATAAGTGGAAATGTCTATTGTGACTGACTTCTTTCACACTGAGTAACGTTTTCAATGTTTGCTCATGTTGTGGCCTTAGTCATTATTCTGTGCTATGCTATTGCTGAATAACATTCCACTCTATGGCTGGGCCCCACTGTTTACCCATTCATCAGCTGATACGCATTTGGGTTGTTTCTGTTTTTGGCTGTGATGAGTAATGTCGCCGTGAACACTCATGTGGTATTATTTATGTGGATATTTGTTTTCCGTTCTCTTACGTGTGTGCCCAGAGAGCAGAATTGCTGGGTACGTCAGAAACGAAATGTTCAACTCTCTGAGGCCCTGCCAGGCTGTTTTCCAAAGTGGCCACGCTGTGTTACATCCTCACCAGCAAGGGCTGCGTGCTCCGCTTCCTCTGTGTCCTCTTTAGTGCTTGTTACCCTTTTTTTTTTTATTATACCCTATTGTAGTGAGTGTGAAGCGGTTTCTCCCAGTGGTTTTGACTTGATTTCCCTTACAGCTAATGCTATTGAACATCATTACATTGTGCTTTATGGACATTTGTATATTTTCCTTGAAAAATACCTTTTCAGATACTTTATTAACCTTTTAATTGAGTTGCCTTTTTATTGTTGACTTGTAGGTTATTTTTTTTTCTTCATTTTGAGATACAAATTCCTTACCAGATAAGTGATTTGAAAAAATTTTCTCCTCTGTGTTGTTGTTTCACTTTCTGGATGGTGCCCTTTGAAGCCAAGTTTTAAATTTTGATGAACTGCAATTTGTCTCTGTTTTCTTTGTTTCTTGTGCTTTTGGGGTATTATTTAAACTCTGAGGTATTTTATTTAAGCTTTTATATATAAAATAACTTAATTCTTAGGACCGTTATAGGAGATGGGTGCAGTTGTTGTCCCCAGGCTATGGATAGGAGACTGAGATGCAGAAAATTTCACTGAAATATCAGTGTCACATCTACCTAGTGCTGTGGGATTTCAGACCCTCATGTTTGTCCCCAGCATTTGTGATCTTCACCACCATGCTCCACTACTGCCTGGAATCGTTAATGAAAATGACTTTCATTTTTTGATTTCTTGTTAGTTTGTTTTCTCATTGGGGACCTCATCTCCTTATTTTCCTTTCGGATATCAGTGTAGATTTATTTTAGGTCTCATGTAGGCAGAAGCATTGCTATCAGTTAACTTCTTTATTACTCACTCTCCAGTGATGATTGTTGCTAGTTGACCTAACCAAGTCATGCTTAAGTCTTTCCTGCTAATGACACTAAAAACAGTCATGACTTATAGAATGCTCAAAGAAAGTACTTGATTGATTTTATTTTGCTACCCAATCAAACCAATCAAGTAAAAACCCCAGTGTTGACACAGACTATAAGCCCTCCAGTATAGGGTCACTATCTTCCTTCTGTTTCATTTATTTGGTCACAGTGTCTGGATAGTGACTTGCTGTCCAGCAGTTTTGTGAGGATACGGTGCTCGTGAATCATTGTAAGGACAGAATTTTGACAACAGACTGTGTTGTTCATTTCACAAGGGAAAAGATAATATAGAAATACTGCTCAGATCTATTTTAAAATTAAGCTTGGAATTTTGAGAAGAATTCAAGAAACCATACAAAGCTCTTTTTCACTAATTTTAGATCTATCTTAGACACATATGGTTACATAGCAGAGTAAGTTATCAAGTACATTTGACAATAGGAGTGTAATATTGATTATTTGTTTTAGTTGAAATATTCTACCTGGGATAAAGTAATCAGTGCCCATAAATGAACAAATATGTTTGTATTTCTATGCAACATGGGAGCAGAGTTCATGTTTCTATATAATATGTATGACTGTGTGTTTTAATCTGTCTGTCAGTGTTTTTATAGTTTTTCAGCAATGTTGTAACTTCAGAATTCTTCTAACATATTCACTCCCGATACTACTGCAGTTTGTACTGTGTATCCTATCTTATGCATGGGATTCCACTGTCCCCTCAGTGAGGAATTTCCTCTCCTATTGAGCTAGTAGCAGAGTTAAAGGAACAGTGATTTCAAGGCCTTTGCTCTCCACGTGTTCGCAGTTGCCTGTCAATCACGATTTTCCCTTTCTTGTGTTTTCATTGTGCAATTAGAATTTTTGAAAATAATTATTAATATGTTTCACCAGTCTCCCTAGAAACTTGATGTGTTTGTGCTTTTCAGTTTTCAATTTATGAAAATTGTAAATGCACACTTGTTTTTAAGTAGTCCTTTTTCACTAGATATTTGTTAACCTCTTTATAGTTAAAATAATTTTTCCCCAATGAATGAATCGGTGTGCATGTTTTAAAAGATACCTTACTTTTTATTTTTCTTATTCTAACAGGTATATTCGTTGTACAGAATTTAGAAAATAAGGATAAACACAATAATAACTTAAAAATGGCCTCTAATCTCACTTGTAGATACAGTTGTAATGTTTGAAATTGAGAATTACAAGTCCTCTCACTTTGTTCTACTCTTTCAAGTACGTTTTGGTTACTGAGACCCTCGAATTCCCATATGAATTGTAGCAGAAGCTAGTCAGTTATTGCAGAGGAGCCCGCTGGGATTGTGATCGAGACCACGTTGTATGTGTGCTTCACTCTGGGGAACACTGCCATCCCAAGAATATTGTCATCTGATCCAGGAATTTGCGTGGTTTGTCTTTCCAGGTATTTAGGTCTTCTTTAATTTATTTCAGCAATGTGTATGGTTTACATAGTATTATTTTACTTTAATTTTTGCCTTTATACTGAGGACAAGTGTGCAAGGTACCAGGATTAGAATTGTATTATAGCCCCGCAACTTGCTGCCACCATGGACGCTGCGGTCTCTCTTTGCCCTTTGTAAAATCTCGCACAAAATAGGACCTAAGTAACTCTCTCTTGAAAGAATGATTATATGATTGCTGGATGATGTTTGAGAGTCCTTGTGATGATGTCTTTTTCCCAGACTTTCCCCTCTTCTTAAATATGCCCTTTCTCTTCCTTTCCTCCAGCCTGGGTTTCAGCCTGCCTGTGGCATTGATTTTCCTTGTCTATGGACTCTTCCTTTCACTAGTTGATGATAATGTTACATGTCGGCTGTGGAAACTTCCTAGATGTCAAGAAAGAGCAAATCCATTGCATGCTAGTATTTTTAGAGTGTGTTATTGAATTATCAATTGAAATTAAATCAGGCTGACCCATTGAGCCATCCCCTGAGCTCTTTTCGCCTTCCTACAGGTGATACTGCTCTCGTTGCTGCATGTGCCCTTCCCGCAGACTTAGTTTTGGAGTTGAGTAAATCACCATCACTGGAGCCCTCTCTTGAAAAGATGAAGAGAACATTTGCTCCTTCTCCCTGCTTGGGGACTTGGATGAGATGAGGTAACAGATAAAGAATGGAGCCCCACCTCATTCTGACCACTGCTCTTTCCGTTCATTTCTCCAGGGGAAGAGTACAATTCAAAAATATAAAGATTGTGAGCTAATGAAATATACAAGACAACCGATCATTTATTAAATACACTTTCATGCCAGAAACAAATGCATTATACACACAAAAAGCACATAAAGTACGGTAGTACTGTGGTTACAAACGTGGGCCGAGTTCGAGTCCTGCTCTGGAGTGACAAGTTCTGTGGGATAGAGAACTTGTAGGTCGGCTTAGCCTCTCCCGGACTTTTTTTCTGTCCTGCAGAGACAGGGCTCGCTAGTCATCCCTCCCCCGTAGAGGTGCTGTGGGTTGTAAATGATGCGCGTGGGCAGGCCGAGCACAGCTGCTCGTTCCTCGTAAGTGCAGGATAGCACAGCTTTTGCGGTTACGGCTTTATGATCGCACCGTGTAGACTCTCAGTGCTCCGAAGGGATGTCTTGCGGATTGGAGATGGGATTCTCACTTCTGTAAATACCCAAAGATTGTGTTATTGAGCCTTGCTGATATAAATCTATTCTTTAGAAAGTACATAATGTAGATATATTTTTCAAACATGCATGCTTTTTGTCTTTTATTATTTATACTTCTACCCTCTCATCACGTGGTGTGACTTTTGATGGAATCCAGGAAACAGTCCTAATCCACCTGCCTCTTCACACTTCTTCGTGATGGTGTTCTTCCTTGACTAGAAGAGGGTTTTGCATAGGAAATTTTGTTTGCTCCCCTTCTCTTGGAGTCTCCCTGTTTGTCTGCCCATCTCTCACCTGTCCATCTGTCCATTTCTCTACCCACTCATTCTTCTAACTTGTTCCAAGAAGCACTTCAGGCAGCTTACAGAAGAACAGATACCAAATAAACAGGTGAGAAAATGGGGCCAAGTTCACAAATTGAGGCTCGGAGTTGAGCCTGTGTGAGAGTTGCAGGCGTGAGACACACGCCTCTGCTTTGTGACTTATAAGATAGACAGCATCAATGTGCCTGAGGCTCCCAGCACACACAGGGAAGCAGGGTTTGTGGGAGATGCTCACTGGCTGTGAAATAAATAAGTGGCTTAGGAGAAGCCCAGCCTTTCCAACTACTAAGACTTAGGAGAATATTTTGAGTGTCTTCCAAAATCTGAGTATTGCATCTTTTCTTTTTCAGAGTTTTATGTATAGTTGGTTAACATTCTATAACTGGAAATTTCTCCAAAACTGCTGCCCACGTGAGTCCCATGACTCGGGAATGGGGTGGTTCTGCTCATTGACTGGTGTTGGCCAGAAACGGAAAATGACAGCCTCAAAGGAGCCTGGGATTTGTCAGTTATGTTTTGTCAGTGCTGTAGATTTCAGAAAATGCTTTTACCGTTTCTCTCCATCTGAGGAAGCAGCGTGCTCTCTTCCCAGCATAAGGAGCTCAGGGTCTCGGGATGGTGGGGGCTGACTGCACTGCCGTCAAGACAGCTGAGCTAGTCATTGCATGTGTGGTGCTTTCACGTAGTGCATTTCATGTTTTTTAAAAGGTTTCAACAGGTAGTTAATTAACTGAGTTAATTAACATTTAATAAATATGAGGCTTTTTTGAAAAGACAGTTATAGGCAGAATATAAGTTGTGAACACTTTAAAAATGGCTTCATTACTGAAATTTCAGTAAGGAAGATTCAGTTTATCTTATTTACGCCTCTCTTTAAAAGTAACAAAGAAACAAGACAGAAAAAGCAGAGGATTATTTCTGTTCTTCCTCTCGGTTTGCAGGTGCCCTCACCTCCAGTGGCATCCATCCAGACACCAGCACTGACACTGGCCGTACTCAGAAATGCCTCAGCCCTGAAGACACAACTGACAAATAGAAGGGAGCCGCGGCCTGTTACAGCGGGTGCTCTCACTTTTGGGTCCTTATGTAACTGCGTGGTGTTATTCAGGATCGCCCTTTCTACACTGTGTGACGGTGCTGCGGTGTCTCCTAGTTATTTGTTTCTGTAACTACTCATGTATTTTTTTCAATGTGTGGTACTAGACATCTAAAAACGCATTTTTCAGGTGAAAAATAATGTGTATTTAATATAAAATCTGAAAAAAGAGTCAAAAGGGTCTATCCTGGTCCCAGTACTCAGAGATAATAATTAACACTTTAACATCTATTTTCTGTTCTTTTCATCAATGTGTATCAGCTCTGTCATAAAAACCAGCGAGCACTGTGTGCATGTTTACTGTGTGGAGACCTCCATTTTCCATTCGGCTTATTACACATTTTTCTACAATATTCTATCTCCCCTGACATGATTTTTAATTACCAGTATAGCATTCTGTTTTGTGGAGGCATCGTCCATTTTACTTTGTACTTAAGTAAACTTTTAAATTCCAAGTATACTTACTTGAAATTCTGAAAAGAGAACTGTGGTGGTACCGAAAGTCCCCTACTTCCCTTCCCCTTTTTTCCTGAGAGTAAAAGCTGCTGACAATGTGGAGTATATATTTCATGACCTTTATGCCTTGGTCATATATATATACACACATACATACACGTATATGAGAAATCTATGTATATGTGTGTGTATATATGCTTTATTGAAAAATAAGGCCATACGATATGTTTTCTGCAGCTCGGTTTATTCACTAACGTATATATCATAGACGTCCTCCCCCTCCAGACTCACCCGGTCCTTTCAGATAGAGTAAAGGGGTCTCCTGATGTGCAGGTTTGGTCTCTTGTGTAACGACACCTTTCGTGGGAGAGTACTGTGGACAAGGCCTTGGACCACGCCGAAACGCCGCTACTTTAGTGCCCACAGCTCGCCGTGATTTACCGCATCATTGTCTTGATGGTGAACACTTAAGTTTTCTCCATTTTCCACTGTCAGAAAGGGTGTTTGACTGGCATCCTTCTTGTACAAACACTCCTGTGATCTTGTATGAGTATTCCTTTAGCTAAGGTTTCTGGAAATTTAGTCCTTGGATGTGACAACTTCATACATCACAGGATCCTTTCAAGTGAATCTAGAAATTCCTTCTCCTGTGGGGAATGAAAAGATGTAGAATAAATTATGTAACCAATTCTCTATCACTGGATATGATTTCACTTCAGCTTTTCTTCCCACCATTGTAAACAGTGCTGTGTAAATGTTCTGATGAGTACATCTTTTTGAACTGATTTTTTCTAAATGTAACGATTCCTAAAAGTGGAGTTCAGCCTGTGTGCACACACGTTTTTCAGAGTTTACATATCCATTGACATGTCATCCTCCAAAAGATCGCTCACAGTTTGTTGTCTCAAAGATGGACACTAGCTATAATATCTTTTAAACATATTTGCCAATATGACGAGCAAAATGATTTTCATTATTTTAGTTTGCACTTGATGACCAGTGAGGTTTTGAGCATTTTTCACTCATTAGCCATCTGACTTTTAAAAAGTGAATGATCCCTTTTGTCCTTTGCAAACATTTAAGTGGGGGAGCTTCTTGTTGCTTTGTGACAGCTCAATGTATATTATGAACATTAACCCCTTGTCTTCATCAACATGTATCAGAGAGCTTTTACTTGTCATTTCTTGCCTTTCATTTTGTTCAGTAGGTTCATTATTGTTGTGGCCCAAAATAATCTTAAGATAGTAAATGTCTTCTTTTTGGGTTTTATTCTTAGAAATGCTTTCTTATAATGGTATAAATTTCTTCTGTAGGTTTTTTTAATCTCTAAGATGGAGATGATAATGGTACTTGTTACAGTGAGGAGAAGCTGAATTGATATGAGCAAAGAGTTGTATTTGCTCTTATTAGTACTTTCTAATATTTACATCACTTTCTGTAATTTTTCCTGCGGTCATTTTGACTGGAATAGAATTTGTTTTTCCAGGTATTCTCTGATTGTAACAAGACAATTATGAAATTCATACTTTGCTTTTTAATTTGAAATCTCACCTGTAAAAAATACTTATGTACACTAGAGTCTCTTTTTGAGCTCATGATTTATTTCTGTCAATCTTACTTTCTTACTCTAGCACTATATCTTACATATTGTAAAAATTTATTTAATATATTACAGTGTGAATTTTTTGATTCTTTTTTCGATCCCTAAATTTCTTGGCTTGTATTATGACTTTATTATTCCTGAAGAATTCTAATATAATTTTTTCAAGTTAAAAAAAACAGATAAGTGTTGTCATGGGATTTTTTAGTAATTTTGAATTATCTTTAGGAGAACGTACATCTTAAAACTGCTTTCCTCCATACAATATGTTGATGTCTCTACTTTCACACTTCTTACTTTACCCCTCAGTACAGTCCTGTACTTTCTCCATGTACAACATGGGCATTGTTTTTGAGTTTATTCCAGATTATTGTTGATGTTTTTGTTAATTTTTTAAGTGAGAAATTTTTGCTATTATGTTTTTTAACTGTTAAAACTGACACCTAGGAAGGCAGATTCGGTTTGTAAATACTCACTTTGTAACTTCTCATTTAAAATTGTAAGTATCAAGTACTTGTTACAGAATCCTTTCTTTTCTGTTTTTAAAAATTTGTTTCCAAGATTCTCAAAATGGTCATAGCTAAGTTGTATAGGTGGGGAGACAGATGGAGAGAGGTAGTGTGGCTCATGTACAAACTGTGAGCACTTTCATGGCTGCCTTTATGCTGGAAAAGCTGATAAACAGTCCAGCTTAAACCAGGGTGGCTTTGTATGCACTTGAAATCCAGCTTTCCTGCCTGTATGGTGAAGCCTAGTAGGTGTGGCAGGTAGATGATCAAGGTCGAATGGAGGTTATTGGCTGCACAGAGCACTGTGTCTGAGAACTGGAGACCATCGCCATGGGAAATGCTTGGTGCCAGGAACAATGCAGAGGAGCTGGGGAGCCTTGTGTTAAGGATTTTCCAGCCCTGGGAGTGGGAATATCAGACTCTGCATTCAGATCTGAGTTTGAATTCATCCTCTTTAGTTTACTTGTCCTCTGACTTTTGTCAAGCTATATACCGTCTTTCACTTCCTGTTTTCTTGTCTCTCAAATTAGGAGAATTACATCCTGCTGCTAGAGTGTTTGATCAGGTTAAATAATTTGTGTCTATAAGATGCCACGTACAGTCACAAGCTCAGTGAGAAATGGGCTGTCGCCTGTACTTCTGCAACTCAGTGCTTGACAAGACATGGGGGAAAGCCAGTCCCTAATTTGTGTGTGATGCAAGTAAGAACAAAATTAATGTCTTGCCTTTCCCTAGCAGTATTCTTACAGCTTTGCTTCATTTACTTCTTTCCTCCTTTCCTTTCCCCTTTCCCATCCTCCACCAAAAGAGCCTCTCAGAAAAGTAGATTCAAATTACTTTAAAGGTTGGCTCATTCTCATGAAATGATAGTATCATAAAAAAAACTGTGCACATCCCAGAATATATTTTATTTGATTTACACACACACATGTGCATGCAAACACACACACACACAAAATCAGTCTACCTCCCACTTGCAGAGGGAGAAGGTCCACTTTTTCTGAGTTTTCATTCACAGAGAGTGAGAACAATGTCTCTTACACAGACTTTCACCAGGCTTCGTGCATGGTGTTTTTAATTGAATTTCTGTTTGTGGCCATATATATAGTCTCCTAATAGAAGAGAGAAAGTGGAGACATAGACATTCCGCTGAGATATTGGTGTCATCATATTTTAGTTGTAAAGGACTTAAGACAGCATAGAGTCGCAACATTTTATGGGTGAGAATCCATGATGATGTAACTTGGACAAGAACCTGGGTTTTCTGCCATCTTGTCCACGCGGGTGAAGAGGCAACTGGGCAGGGGATAGTAGGGATCCTTCCTGCTTCACTTCCATGTTCTTGCTAGTTTTCATTTCAGCTGCCTTTAGTTTATGTTCATGAGGCCACTCATGGGAAGGTCACTCTGTCCTGATAGATTGAGTTTCTTATCAGCGAAAAGCTCTGGACCCACTCATATTTCCCAGAGTTTTCTGCTGACCTGCTGACACTTTATATAATTGAGACCTAAGAAACTACTGAATATAAAATCCTTATTGTTATCATTTCCCCTCGAGTACCATAGGAATGGGGTGCTGTCTCAGGCTGTCTAAAGCCAGATCTGAACAAAGATAGGGTGATGGGCTGTGCTGCTGGACCTACACAGTCGAAGGGGATTTCCACCTTAGCTTTATAATCAGGCAGATTATTTCAAATCTTGCCTGTACCAATTATTATCTTTGTGTCTTGGGGGAGAAACTGTACTTTTTTGTGTCCAAATTTGTTTATCTGTAAATAAGTTCAGTATTTATTTTAAGGTTTCTGTTTTAGAATTGAATGAGCTAATTCCTTCATTTAACCTAAAATAGTGATCGCATGATTCTATGCTGGTGCCTTGGTAGTTGATTACTAAGGGAATCGGCAGTGAGAATGGGGGTGGGGGACCCCTGGATAATAGAGCTTATATTCCAGGATATGCTTGTAAAAGACTGGATGTGCAGTGGATTTTTAGTAAATATCTACTCCTTTCCTAATCTGCATTGATTGTTTATATATCTTTATACAAATATATGAACAATTTTTATTGCAATTTAAATATTTTTGTCGTATTTACATTATGTAGCTATAAAAAATACGTGAAATAAAATGATTTGACTTTTATTTTCTTTTGAATAAGCAAAACAAAATAAAATAGAAAAGAAAAAAGTTTTGAGGGAGTAGAAATAATTTTATTTCTGTGGAATCAATTCCGTATAATAGGTTTTTTGTCGTGTTGTTAAACAGCATATAAAATTGATAGGTTGTGACATACTGGAAATGAGGAAACAGTGGAGATATACTACCTCTAATGCAGTCATTTTGTTACCAAGTCCAAACTCGTTCTGCTTGCTGCATGACAGGCCAATAAATGGGGCGATGAAATGTTGGAGTAAGGAATAGTGACTTTATTTGAAAATCTGGCAGACCCAGAAAATGGCATATTGATATCCAGTAGAACTCTCTTCCCCAAAGCAGAATTCAGTCTCCTTTTATACTAAAAAGCAGCGGGGATGTGGTTGGTTGTTGCAAACTTCTCGCTGTACGAATTGTTTGTCCTTGGAATCCTTTGTTCCTGCAGCTGTCCATGTGGGTCAAATTATGGTGCCCCCATAAAACCTCCAAATAAAAGAAAGGTTATTATCTATTTTGCAACTTCCCATCTGTACATAAGTGTAGAAGAGCTAATATCCTTAAAGATCAGAGCCTGGAGAATAGGCTGTCCTGGATATTTCAGGCTAAAGGCAACTTTTTTTCAAAAGGTGCAGATAGCAAGTCGGAGCCTAGAAAACAAGGTACAGTTTTAAAGCCAAACAAACACATCTAACATGGAGTCAAATTTGTTCTTTTCTATTACAATTTCTTTTTCTAACTCATAAATAATTTTAGTAAGAAACATGAGAAATTTTTTTTTATTTTTGCTTCTTAATAACGGATTACAACTACACTTTATTGAGCAGGGATGCTGTGCGTGCCTTGGGGTCACAGCAAACTCTTGTTGGGGGTGGTCGACCCTGCAACATGCCTGATGTCCCGTGTGTGTTGGTGAGGGTCCCCCTAACCAGGGGCTCTCTTCAGGAACCACCATATGGGCATTGACCTCTGGAGACCTCTTTTTCAGCTGCAGGAAATTTTTTCAGATTTTGTGATGGAAAAATCACTCCAGCTGCAGATAATCAGGGAATAAAGGAAGAGGAAAAGGGCTTGAAGTAGAGTAGAAGAGAAGGACAGAAGATCAGGGAACCTGGGGTTTGGCAGCGGGGCCTCGGGAGAGAGAGGAGCAGAGGTGTGGTGGGTCCCGGCTACGGAACCAGCTCCTGCACCTTTCCCCGCACCCAAGCCACACAGCTTTTAATTGGGCCCAGGACTCCCTCCTGTCTGGATGTCACCCTGGGCAGAACTTTGAGAATCGAAGCTAAGGGGTGGTCAACACTCACCTAGGGGTTCACTGAGGACTTTGCTCAAGTCCACATTGACTTTCCCAGTCATGTGCCTTCACCTGTTCTTTATCTCAGTATCTGAGAAGCAGGAGCAAGGAACTCATGGAGAAATCCAGGAAGATATCTGACTGTGTTAAGAGACGACAGTCACAGCGACACGTGGAGCGAAGACACTTGCAGTAAAGTAAAATAAATTCACAACTATTGCATCAGAGCTGCAGGTGTGAGAGAGCCTAAGCCTGTCTCAGAGTGCAGGGGACAAGAGGAAAGGAATGGTAAAATTAACACTGACATTTGAAATTTTGTTAAAAAGAATGCTACTGTTAATTGTATCACTTGAATGTATGCAGGTGTTTTTCTATGAGCATTCATAGGTTCACAAAACCCCACCAGCCACGCTTGCTCCCATCTGGTGTGGGCTTTCTCAAGCACAGTGCCCTTCCTGCTTGGGTGGGCCACGCTGCTGGTCCTCGCCTGGGGCCGGACTGCTACAGGACACTGAGTCCCCAAGGCACGGCCTGGGATACATGACAGGAACATCTCTGCTCTTGGCTGAGGGCCTCCGTTTCCCCCTGCAGTGTAAGAATGCCGGTGACTCAGTTAGAAGCATGCATCCAAGCCATCCTTCCGTGTCATCACCATCTAGAAGCGGTGCCTGAATCTTCTGAATTTCTGCAGAATGTTGTTTACAATCACCTTGAACAAGTGAGTGTGTGTCCTCTTTCAAGTGGAGGAATTACTGCCGTTTTCCTGGAACTTACTCACCACTAGTCCATCTGATTTTTCTGTGCTAGGATTCAGTATAGCCTGCTAATAACTCTGCAGTCAGATCTTGAAACCCTGATGAAGAGGATTATTTATTTTCTTTCCTTATATGATAGTATTTTACTTTCAAAATTCTGAGTTTTCTGTTCTTGGAGGAATTTTTTGGGTGTTTGGAGAAACAACTTTGCTGTTACCATCTTTGTGACCTGTTGCTATATGCGTCTCATCTGTCTTCTGTCACTTGTGAGGCGGTTCCATTTGTGACCCTGTCCGGGTTATTCATGTTATAAAACATAAAATCTGTAAAAGTACAGAACCCTTTTACTCCGAAGACATTCCACAAATACTCCTTTAATCTGGGTGTGGTTTTAACAAGACACAATCATTAGAACATATACTTGCAGGTTGCCAGTGCAAAATCCCCAAATGAATAGTCTAGCTCAACATCTAAAATCTTTCTTATCTACCTTGGATATGTATGGATAAGTGAAGCAGTTTGCTAAGAACTCAAGACCAGGTTTAGGATACAGGCTGATGTAGCTCAGCAGGTCCTCCCAAGCTGATGCTCTGCCAGAGAGTGGGGTTGAGGGGAGAGGGCGTGCCCTGCCCTCCATGAGCTGACAGTTTCATGGCAAACACCTTCACCAGGTGAAGAAATTTGAGTTTCTTCTATGAACAGTGAGTCTGAAAAGAGCCCAAAAAGCATGGGAGTGACACAATCCCATTTGTCTCAAGTAGGGGAGAGTGGCTGTGGGGCCACTTGGGAGACTCGTGAGTCCAGGTGGGCAGTGTTGGTGGCTTCCACTTGAGCGGTAGGATAGTGGGTAAAAGCGAACAGATTGAAGGCATGTTTAGATGGTAAAAAGAAAGAATTAAAGCTGTCTATGAAGGTAGGATGGAGTAAGGCCCAGGTTTCTGGGTGGATTAATGAGTTAAATGATGGTCCTGCTGTGTTCTGAGGACGGATAGCTGCAGAGGGATTTCTGGGGGAAAACTGATGTGTTCAGCTGTGGGTAAAGTGAAAGGTTGTTAGATGTGTGGTCTGGGAGCTCAGGTGAGAGCCAGTAGTGAGTAGGGAGAGGGGAGAGAGACTTTCAAATAATTTTATCTTGTGAACATACATATAAGGATGAGTAATGACACACTTAACCCCTCTATATTCTGTATTTAAAACCCAGTAACATTTTGCTATATTGATTGCAGGGGTTCTTAATTTTTTAATACAAATAAAATAAATAGAAACAAAATAGTGGAGTTAATGAATATCTTAGAGTTGATGTGTGTCCTTGTATGTATTTTGATTTCTCATCTGTTTATAAACATAATCTACAAAAAGTTAACTTGCTTAGAATAAGAGTTAAACACAGGGACATGACACACTCTGTTGGGGGTTGAAGGTGATATCTTTGGCAAATTATGTAGCCTCTCTTTGCCTTTGTTGCATCTTCTGTGAATGCCCCCGGGCCCCTCATCACAGCTGATTTCCTAGACTAGAATTTGGGAGGGAGGCTGCTGAAGGGAGTAAGAGGTGGCAACTGCTAGGAACAAAGAAGACAGAGACAAAAACAGATTAAAGCCGAGAAACTGAGTCCTAATACCCTCAAAGGAGAAATAATCCCGCAGTGTTTTGAGCCACTTACCATAAGGGAAACAAAATCACGTGGATCCAAATCTCTTGAGCATATGTATATTGTGGGTGGGAGGGTATCATCAGAAAAGGGTTGAGAAGAGGCTTTTTGGTTTCCCTTAACGTTTTCAGTAAGAATGGGGCGCAGAAGCGAAAACCACCCGCTTCACAGTAGAAGGTGTTGTTTTGTGCGAAACTGACCAAAGTTTGGAAACCAGTCATCAGTGGTGCTGGGAAATGAAGAGGCTTCTGGATTGGGTTGGGCACTTGCTGTGACTTCCAGGTGACCTGCTGGCTGGGGGCTGTGAGGCGGGCAGTAGGTTTGCAGTGTGACCTGGGCATAATCCCTGGCTCTGAGGCTGCTGGTCTGACTAGCAGACCTGGGCAGATGCAGTCCTATTGGGGCATCTCGCGATGTGGCCTGGGACACCTGCCATGCTGAGGGCGAGAGGAGGGATCCCCTAAGGAGGTGTCCCTGTGAAGAGTAGAAACGTCCTCCTGCAGGGCAGGAAGAGCCTCTGAGCAGCGGGCCGGATGCACAGGCAAGAGCAGCCTGAGCACGGAGATTTCGGGGACCTGGAAGTAATAAAGTGGCCCGAACAGCCTTGTTCCTGAGAAACTGGAGGGAAAAGAAGCTGCAAATGCAGGCTAATTTCAGACCCTGTGGTGGGTCATGAGTGATAGGAAAGAAATGATCAGGGAGGCACGAGAGAACCCTGTGGTTCTCCCAGTTGGGGTGTCACACCAGAGGGAGGAGCAGAGTTATAGACTTTGTCACTTTTTATCTGTGTGACTTTGAACAATATCACCCCACCTCTCTCTATATATATCTTGATCTGTAAAGTGACAGAGTGACAACTCGTGTCATCAGAAGGCTTAGTTTAGCTCTGATCCTCTTTGTCCAGTCCTGTCAGTGCTGCCCTGCAAGGTTCTGCAGTGGCTGCTCTTACCCTGAGATGGGAGGGCGTAGAAGGGCATTGTAGCACCCGAGGGCAGGAAGGGGTTGCTTTAAAAGCAGACATGTAGCCTCCTGCAGCTGCAGACCTACAGGCAGTTTGGTTTATGGTCGTGGAGAGGACTTTGGAGGTCTTAGCATCGTCTTAAGACTTGTTTTCCCTTGGGGACCTGATTTGCCTTTGCAGATTAATGTTGAAGATTTGGGCTTCTGGCAAAGCTGTTTTCAGAGATGGGTATATATGTAACATATAGTATAAAAGGAAAGGTTTTATTTAATATTTGGGACTTTGTAGCTGTAGGGAACAGCTCTGTTGGCCTGGTTTCCACGGAGGACACTAGCGGTCGTCAGAGCGTGCGGGAGGGCAGGCAGCCTGCAGTGCTGCTGCGGGGGTTCTGCCCAGCAGGACGCTCTGCTCAGTTGACTCTTCTCTGAGTTTGGTTGCCAGAGGAGCAGACAGCAAAGTAATGAGTTCTGGTGGGATTGTATAATGACAGGAAGAAAGAGGGAGCCGTAGTTCTTCGGGACTACTATACTCTTTTGGTTCCTGATCCAGTGTGTCCCATTACAGAATTGATGAGTTGTGTCTATTCTGGGACTTGATTGAAATAAACGTGCAGCCTGAATGTTAAGAGTTATGTTTTATTTGTCAGGAGGACTCGAGCCAGGATGACCGCCTCTCAGAACACTCTGAGGGACTGCTCCCAAGAGTAGGGGAGAAGCTAGGATTATATAGGAGCTTTACAACAAAGACCAGGTAGTCAGAACAATAAAACATTGCTTGTTATCTAAAGAAAGCCAGGTATCTCAAGTTCATGAATTTAATGCTTTTCAATATATGGGAGGAAGCCAACATTTGGGCTGACTGAATATATACTTTAGACAAGCACCTAGCTATCTAGGGCCAGTAATCTGTCCTTTCTTATTCTGAGTCTGCTCAGAGGGCACCGTTGTGAATGGCTGCAGGCCTGTCTTCACTGGGGGGTGGCGGCAGCCGCTGATGACTTGTTTTCCGCATTCTTTGTTTAGTGACATGGTTGCAATATTTTCATTCAATTTGTAGTATTTTCATTCACAGAAAATTATGATATTACCCTGATTATGGATAATCTGGAAGCTTGGAATGGAACCGAGATGGAATTACTGCAGGTAACTTCTACTTTAATAAGCCATGTGTAAACATGAACACGGAGGAAGCATACAAAAGGATTCGGTGTTGAATGGGAAGGGTTTCTGCACGTACAGGAGAAGGCAAGGCAGAATTCCTCTTCTTTGTGGGCAGGTATGTGAGTCCAACTTTCCTTTCTGAAGTGCTTTCTGAGAACTGTATATGGTAATGAACCAACATTGACAAACGGTGGCACACATTGCATTTAAGAGCTGACTGGCTTCAACTTGGGTATTGGACAGGTGGAATTCATAGGCAGTGGTCAGGTGGATGGGACAGAGATGGAGCCCAGGCCTGGGCCCATATTCAGGTTGAAATCGCCATTTACTCACCATAGCGCCTTGGACTTGAATGTAACCTCTCTTAAACTGATGGTGAATCTGTGAAATGGGCATGATAATATTCGTTACTTCCTGGGATTGTTGTAAGTTCTGAAGATTATTATAGCACACATGAAGCACTTAACACACTGACACTTAGCAGTGTACACTTTGTTCGACCACCACGCTTGGTGTGTGTCAGAGCCTTAAAGGCAGCATGTGTCTGTTGAGGATGCACTGGTAGCCCCTTGGCTAGTTTGTGAATTTGGTGATTTCCTTTAATACTTGTAACTCTGTGTGCCATGGGCAGTTATTTTTATGGACAGATGAGGAATCTCAGGGTAAAAAAGACTGTGTAATTTGCCCAAAGTCAGACCATAATTTTGTGTGCAGGGGCCTCGGTTCAGCATGGGCTCCTGGGCCTTCTGCTCTCTCCGTTCAGCACCAGAGCCAGATGTGGGCTCGGCTGTTTCCCAGCCCAGAATATCCGGCAGGCCACAAGACACACCTGGTCCTGTGCTGCTTGAGCAAAATCTCCGGAGGAGAGGCAGTTACAAAAGGGATAAACATAAAAACAGACCACAGCAAATTGTGATCAGCTCTGAGAAGGAAAGGAACACGTCTGGCCGTGCAGAGCTGGGAGCTTTCCCATCGGGGCTGCTCTGGGGGCGCTCATCTCAGCTAAACAAGCTCTGCTGTTGCACCAAGGCAGGAAGGCAGGGCGCGTGTGGCCAGGTAGACAGGGCCTCGTTGATCGTACTCATTCCCTATTAAGTGGCAGGTGTCACAGGCACTTACTAATAAACAGATGTTGGCCATAATCATCACGCATTTTGCTTGGTAGTTTTATTGGCGCCAACTTTGAGAGGAGGTCTTTGAATCTGGGGAGTTTGCCGCATGCCCGTGATTACCATGGATATACCCCCACTGGTCTTTCAATCTAGACTGTTGTGGCTGTCATGTCCCAGCCTTGTGAATGGCATCGTGTAGCTTCTCCCAAGTGGCCCAAATGGCTGACATTGATATGCTTAATTCGTAGGAAATGGTATGTGACAATAAGAAAAAAAGTTAGTAAGAAATTGCAAAACTAGAAAATAACCAATTCTTCCCCTGCTGGGGGACCGTACCCTGTGTCACTCACCCCACTCACTGCCTGTCACCTCCTCCCTGAGGACTCCGTGTTCAGAAGCCACTCTGAGCCTTTGAAGAACATTTTGCCTCATGACACTGTTGACTAGGACCTGCGACCTCTCTGTCCCTGGTTAACTCTCTCTTCAAAGCCATTTAAATTTCTTGCAGGCTCCTCCACTCAAATGTAAGAATAGCCCCTTTAAACTTCTTGATGCAGCTCCTTAATGAAGATCTTGGGAAGGAAACCTAGCCAAAACCTGGGAGGTATTCACATAGTGAATGTAACCTGAGCATTTATTGACGTTCAGAATCAGAGCGGTGGGAGACACAGGAAGGCCTTTTTAAGTTAGAAAGTGGAAAGAGAAAGGACTCAGGATGTTTGAGACTGAAACATCTCAGTCCCAGCCAGCAAGGCACCGGCGTTCAGGATGGTGTGTGGGGAGTGCAGAGTTCTCAAAAAGAAAGAAGTGGTGGGATGGCAGGGAGGACATTTAGGTACTTAACTGGGGAAGGAAAAAGTTGGCTGATCAATTCATGGTTGAACAAGAGGATTGTGACATGATGTGCTTGTATTTTGGAGAGAAGGGTTTTGTGGAGCCAGGCCTAAGGAGAAATCTCTCTGACTGGGGAGTCAGCACAACAAAAAAACACAGAGAACCGGGCAGACCCCATGGCCCCTGATGGGGGAGAGGCTGCCCACCAATTGGAGACCTGGAGGCTGCTTCTGTCCCTTAGCTGGGGCCTCAGACCTCACTTCACATCCCAGTCCTGTTGATACAAGAAAAAATATGTGGGGCATGAGAAGGGCTGTGTCCCAGGCTTCCGTTGAGCCCCTGGGATGTGCCCCACCAGATTTTGTTCCTTGACTTCATGCAGTAAAGAATTCAAGAACAAGCCAGTGTTGAGTAAAGGTAGATTTATTCAGAGAGATACATTGACAGGCATGAGAAACGTCACGAAGTATGGGGGTTTGATGCTCAGATTAAAAGTAGGCACACACTCCACAGAAATAGTGTGGGCCTTCTCCGAAGAGGTAGAGAGAGGGGTTCCTGGGAGGTGGCTCTGTGTTGCTCCTTTTCTTGGGCTTCGTGGTTTCATATGCTAATAAGTAGAAGGACCAGCCTTAGGGCAAGGGGCTGGGATTCCAGGGAGTTGGCCATTTCCCACCCTTTGACCTTTTGTGGCTAGCCTTGTGACTGCCATGGTGCCTGGGGCCGTGTTATTCACCATGTTACTATTACAATGGGTGTATAATGAAGCTCAAGATCTGCTAGAAGTTAAATCTCTTCATCCTGAGCCTCAAGACCTATTGGGGGTTGAATTCTTCACCATTTTGATGTTAATTGCTGTGGTCTTTCTTGAATGGCTTGCTCTGCCCCCTTCCATCCTGTCTCACTGTGATGACACAGAGAGAGCAAAGGCCGGGCCCTGCGTGTGCTCCTGCATTTAACAGCGGGAGATGTGGGGTGGGCTGAGGATGACTCTGAGTGGTGAAAAATATGTTTCAGATATTCCCACATGAGACATGGGGACCTGCCAGCAGCCATCGCAGATTTATCTAACGGGCATTATCACTTGTGTTGTTACGGAAACAACAGGCCAGCCAAGAAATAAGCACCACTCAGAGGGTGGGAGTACTGAGATTTATTATGCCAGCGGGCTCAGAGGGGCTTCTGTTCCCAAGCCCTGAGCACCTCCAAGACGTGCACATGAGGTTTTATAGGGTTAATTACAAGTATGGGGCTTTTAGCCAATAAGGCTCAAACAACAAAAAGCAAGGAATCAATACACTGAAGCTTATCAATTTGGAACAGATCATGTTACTGACAATTGTTGACCTTGGATTTACGAGTTAGCTTGTTAGCCCAGTAAACTGACACTGAACTTCAGATTTACGAGTTAGCCCAGCAAAACTTAGATCAGTAAACCGACACTTATCACACTTAGATTTGTGACTTAGCTTGTTAGCCCAGCTGGGGTTTTTGTTCACAGTGTCACTCATCTTTTCTATTTTTCTTTTTTTTTTAAAGTATTTAATCCAAATTTAATATCAGGATTTTTTTGGAAAGAAATTTCTCTTTTTCTTTTCTTTGGGGCTCTTTTGGGGGGTAGGTAATTAGGTATATTTATCTGTTAGTGGAGGCCCTGGGGCTTGAACCCAGGACCCCGTGCACACTAAGCACATGCTCTACCACCTGCCCCATCATCTTTTTCTTTTTGCTTTAGCTGCCAAGAATCTTACAGCTGAATTTCTAGTCGGCCTTTAACACTTGCCCTGACTTCATGGAATCCATTTTTATGAGTTTACCCCCCCCTGGTTTCATTTAAGTATTGAATCTCCATTTTCTCTTCACTCTCAGTTTTGCCTTTTTGTTGTTATGGTTGTTAAGCTGTGTTTAAAAAATTGTTTAATTTCTCTTTTAGCAGGAGGCTGAAGTAAATAAATTTGTAAACAAACATCACACTTAAATGCTTTTATATATTCTAAGCTGTTTAGTAGTTAATTAAAAACCAAATTGAATACTAAAGGGATAACATTTTTAAATTATTTTTTAATTTTTTATAAAGACATAGCTGATTTAAAATATATGTTTCAGGTGTACAATAGATGCTCCATTTATAGTTACTGTAAAACATTGTCTGTATTCCCTGTGTTGTAAGATACATCCCTCTAGAGTGTTTACATTACATGTTGCAGTTTGTATAAGAAATTTGGGTAACGCAGAGTCTGGGACGTGGCTGTGGCTGACCCAGGTTCACGCAAACCCTGCCTGTCAAAGCTCAGGCCTTCACTCCTGTCTGCAGGGGAGCGAGTGGAGGCAGCTCTCATCAGCGCTGGCACCACACTCTGAGTGGCAGTGACAGCAGTGACTGTGTGTGGACGTGAAAATTGTTGTTCCAAGAGTTTTACATGCTTTTCTGCATTTAATAATTAAAGCCCTCCTGTAAGGAAGCGTTTTAAGTTTTTAATGAATAATACATTTTATTTTGATACTGATAGACTTCAAAACTCTGGAAAATTTACAGGAGTAATACAATAAATGCTTAGATACAGTTCACCTTAAAGGGCACTATTTGCCCTTTTGTGACGGGCTTATTTTAGCATAAATTTTCAAAGTTCATTCATATTGTAGCCTGAATCAGTACTTTATTCTTTTTGTTTGATAATATCCTTTTCCTTTTTTTTGTTTTTGGTCTTTTTAAAAATATTTTCATTGAAGTCTAGTCAGTTTATAGTGTTGCGTCAGTTTCTTGTGTACAGCACAAAACTTCAGTTAAATAGGAACATACCTGTATTCATTTTCATATTCTTTTTAAACATAAGTTACTATAAGTTATTAAATATATTCTCGGGTGCTATACAGTATAAACTTGCTGTTTATTGTATACATACTCAGCATCTGCAAATCTTGAACTCCCAATTTATTCCTTCCACACCCTCTCCCCTCTGGTAACCATAGTTTGGTTTCTATGTCTCTGTGTCTGTTTCTGTTCTGTAGATAAGTTTATCTTTTTGTTTCTTTGTTTTTGTTTTTTTTGTTTGTTTGTTTTAGATTCCACATGTGAGCGATCTCATATGGTATTTTTCTTTCTCTTTCTGGCTTATTTCACTTAGAATGACATTCTCCTGGTCCATTCATATTGCTGCAAATGGCATTATTTTATTATTATTTTATTGCTGAATAGTAGTCTATTGGACATATATACTACAACCTCTTTATCCAGTCATCTGTCAGTGGACATTTAGGTTGTTTCCATGTCTTCATATTGTAAATAGTGCTGCTGTGAACATTGGGGTGAAAGTGTCTTTTTGAATTACGGTTCCTTACGGATATATGCCCTGGAGTGGGATTACTGTGTCATCTGGGCCCCCAAGGTTTTGTCTTTTGAGGAACCTCTATACAGTTTTCCACAATGGCTCCACCAAACTGCATTCCCACCACAGTGTAGGAGTGTTCCCAATTCTCCACAGCCTCTCCAGCATTTAGTGTCTATGAACTTCTGAATGATGGCTATTCTGACTGGTGAAAGGTGATACTTGTTTGCAGTTTTGATTTGCATTTCTCTGATAATGATATTGAGCATTTTTTCATGTGCCTATTGGCCATTTGTATGTCTTCATTGGAGAAATGTTTCTTTAGGTCTTCTGCCCATTTTTGGATTGAATTGTTTGTTTTTCTTTTTTATCAAGTGTAAAAGCTGTTTACATATTCTGGGAATTAAGCCCTTGTCACTTTCATTTAATGCAACTATTTTCTCCCATTCCATAAGTTGTCTTTTTGCTTTAATTTTTGTTTTCTTTTCTGTGCAAAAGCTTGCAAGTTTAATTAGAACCCACTTGTATATTTTTGCTTGTATTTCTATTGCTTGAGTAGACTGCTCTTGGAAAACATTGTTCAGATATATGTCAGATGTTTTGCCTATGTCTTCTTCTAAGAGGTTTATAGTGTCTTGTCTACAATTTTAAGTCTTTAAGCCATTTTGAATTCATTTTTTTGTATGTTGTGAGGGGGTAGTCTAACTTCATTGATTTACATGCAGCTGTGCAGTTTTCCCTGCACCATTTGCTGAAGAGGCTGTCTTTACTCCATTGTATGTTCTCACCTCCTTTGTCAAAGATTCAATTACCAAAAGTTTGTGGGACTATTCTTGGTAATTTTGTTTATCCATTCATTGATGGATGGATATTTTTAGTGACTTTTAGCTACTCTGAATGATACTGCTATGAATATTGATGTGCAAGTTTTTGTGAGAATACATTTCCATTCTGTTGGCTGTACAGTTGGCCCACCATATCTGTAGTTTCCACTTCATGGATCCAGATGGCTGATTGCAAAAGGACTTGATCATCCTTGGATTATGGTATCCAGGGTGAGGGGTTCCTGAAACCAACCCCCCGAGGACACTGAAGGATGACTCTACATGTAGGAGTGGAATTGCTCAGCCACATAACTCTAACCTTTTGAGGAAACATCGGGCTTTTCCAAAGAAGCTGCCCCATTGCCCCTTTCCAACGGCTGCATATTGAGGGTATCCATTTCTCTGCCTCCTGACTGACATTTGTTATTGTCCATGTTTTGATTATAACCATCCTAGTGAGTTTAAAATGAGATCTCATTTTGATTTTGATTTCGCTAGTAATGCTGAGCATCTTTTCAGATGCTTATTGGCCAATTGTGTATCTATTTAAATCCTTGGCAAATTAAAAAATTGGGTCGATTTGCTTTGTATTGTTCAGTTGTAAGCATTTGTTTTATATCCTGGATACTAGTCTCTTATTAGATATATGCTTTGCAAGATTTTTCTCCTATTCTGCAGATTGTCATTTCACTTTAATTTTTTTAAACATTAAAACAATTTCTTTATAGGGGAGGTAATTAGATTTATTCATTTTGTTTTTCTTCCTTAGCACGCACTCTATCATTTGAGCTACCCCTTTCCCCTTTCATTTCACACTCTTGATGATGTCCTTTGTAACAAATGATTTTAATTTGATGAAGTCCATTTTATCTATTTTGTTTTATCACTTGTGCTCTTGGTATTGTATCTAGGAAGCCATAGCCTATCCTATGACCACAAAGATTCATACTATGTCTTCTTTTAGAAAGTTCATACATTTAGTTTTTACGTTTCTGTCTGTGATCCATTTTGAATTAATATTTGTTATATAAAATACGGGGTCCAGATTCCAGATACATTCTTTTGCCTTCAGATACCCAGGTGTCTCTGCTCCATTTGTTGAATAGACTATACTTTCAATGGAGTTTTGTTGGCACATTTCTGGAAAACTGACTGTAAATGTAAGTTTCCCCCCAGGATTTTTTATTGTGTCTCATAGATTTCTGCATCCAAACTTATGACAGAAGCATAATGACTTGAGTGCTATAGATTTGCTGTAACCTTTGAGTGAGTCCTCCAAATTTGCTCTTCTTTTTCAAGATTGTTTTGGCTGACCTGGGTCCCTTGCTTTCAATATGAATTTTGGGATCAGTTTTTCAATTTTTGCAAAGAAGTCAGCTGGAATTTTGATAGGGATTCCATTAAATATGTAGATTACTTTGGGAAGTCTTAACATTTTTAACAATATTTTCTACCATTGCATGATCATGGGATGCCTTCCATATATGAAGATATTTTAAATTTTTTTGGTGATACTTCAAAATATTCAATGTACAAATCTTGTAAACTTTTGTTAAATGTATCTCTCATTTTATTTTTTATGCTGTTGTAAATGGAAAGGCTTAGCTTCATAAGGGTGGGACTATATATATCAATTTATTTATTCCTAGGTTTCCTACATAGCAAATACACTAGGTTTATATTTGCTACATTGATCTATCCACAATTCTTCCCACCCCCGTGTCATAAGAAACCAAGACCCAGCTTAAGCCATCTGAACACCTATGTGGAAGTGAGAAATGAGACCTTTGGGTGGGATTTGTGTAGATGATACTGAGATCTTATTCAGGATGGCTTCATCTTAATTTCTTTTAAACAATCCTTTCAGAGTATATAGTCAGATACATTAGGAAAATGCTCTTTTGATGTGCAGAGGAGCTAAGACTATAATTTTCAAGTAATTTCTAGTGAGAGTGTTGTACTTGAAACATAATTTGCATCAATCTTTGAAGATTTATGTTTCAGGAGCTTTGAGTAAATAATACCTGTCTTTATTCAATAACTACAACTAAATGCTCAAGCAACATGTAAGAGTTTGAGCAAACTGCTCCCGCCCCGTAGTGCTGGTTGGTTGCAGCTGTAACTGGAGTCAGCGCTTACCTTGCCCAGTACACTTGTGCTGATCTGCTCAAAACAGTTCGTCCAACAGTTTGTCGGTAGTCTTTTAGACAAAGCCATAAAGCATTGATTTAAGGTTGCTGGAATGTAATCTATTCTTGTTAATATTAAGTAAGCACATATTGAGTACTTACTGTATGTTGGGAATTGTCCCGCAGCCTCACATGAATATTACTTCTAATAAAACCTCTCATATTTCCCTGTTATTTGCACTTTACAGATAAGGAGACTGAGGATTAGGTCTTCTCTCTTTTGGGGGGAGCTCATTATCAATGATGGGAAGTTGTAAGGAAAAAGATATTGATTCATCCAGAGAAAATATTTTTCTGAGATTCAGTATTGAAGAAGGTAACCACTGAAGAGGGTGATCATTGTTTGAGTGAGACGAGCCCCGGGTTGTACGGAGTCAGCATCCCTGTCCTGGACGCTTCATGTGTAGAGCTGCGTGGTGGGTGAGGCGGCACGGCCGCGCAGGGAAAGCGGATGCCAGGCCGTTGGGCTGTGCTCAGGCCCGGTGGGGCTTTCTCCTAAGAGCAGTGGACCGTCATTGACAGATTTTAAGTAGGCTAGTGCGGTGCTCTCGTAGATCACTTTTGTCTTGTAGAATGCTTAGAAACATTTAGAAGGCTTGGCAGGAGGTGATGTGATGAGTCAGAGTAGGGTGGCTGCGAGGTGTAGCAGTGTTCAATTTTCAAGTGATTTTCAGTCCCAGGTTTGTGGCTCAGTAGCCGTGTCACTTTGGATGACACACCCAAGGAAGTGAAACAATTTATCTAATCAATAGAAGCAGTGATGTACCGAACTCCCAGGACTGCTGTGTAGATCCAGTGACATAACGTGTGCACAGTGTGCAGCATGGTCCCCAGCACAGAGTCAGTGCTGATGGAGTGCCAGTGAGTACCTGGTAGGACAGGTGTGGGTGGTGGATCTCGTTGACTGAGGAAATTTGTCCCTGAAGGAGGGGTCTTGTCACATCTGTGAGTGATTGGCCTGAGCTGGGAGAGGCAGGGAGACCTTGTCCCCGACCATGGGCCCTGGGCAGGATGGCTATGGGAGGAACACCGTGAAGTTAGCTCTTTGCAGGTGGAGTTGGAGGTGCCCTTGAGACATCTAAGTGCAGTGTCACAATCACAGAAGTGGTCTGGTCCCGGGCTGTGCATTTTCCTGCCGAGATATTGATCTCTGAACGTGAAGACATACTTTACAGGACAAGTGAATAGTAGTATCATCTCACATCAAAGCTCACATCTCTTTATTCATCACTCACTTTGCTAATTGGGTACTTACAGAACACACTTCACTGTCCTCCCCTGGGCTCAGGCTCCACAGAAAAGAGCTGGTGAGTCTCCCTCTTTTCCAGAAGAAGACACATTTAGCTGGTAGACTTCTATACCTCGCCAGACTTAGAATTTTAGGTTGTTGATTTAATTCTATTTTCTGTTGGTCATCTCCTGACAGGAGAGACGTTTTACCTCATGGTCAGGTTTCAATTAGCTGTTACTGAGAATTGCTGGTCTGATCCATAGTGTATTTATTCTATTAACTTTGTAGAGTACTTATCATTTTTCTGTCTTTGCTCTTTAATTTTGTTTGCCCCTTCAATTTTCTATCTTATTTGGGACCTTATTTTATTTTTTAATTAAAAAATGTCTATTAGCAGTTAAGAAAACAAAAGCAAAGAAAAAATGCACATGATAGCTAAATTTAGAAAATATCTTGTGTGTTTTCTGTCTCAGCCATGGAGGGTTCTAGAAACTCGTGAAAAGCTTCATTACATAAGTTCCTTTAAATTCTGATTAAGAAATAAAACCTTCCTTCCTCATCTTTCAAGCTGCACAGCTAATTGTCAAGAAAGTGAGGGGAAATTCTCAGAAGCCAAGACAAACCAGAAAGCAGGGATTCTGGGAGATACGTGAGCCTTAGAAGCCCTGGGGTGCCGGTTGGCTCCTGAACTGAGTTTCAGTTGCCCTGGCAGGAGGGCAGGAGGTGAGCCTGTGGCCTCTCACACTGGGAGTTGGATGGCTGTTCTTATGTAAGGCCAAGCACATCCTGAGAATCCTGCTTTATAAAAGTTTGAATTAGAAAGAAAAGAATAAAAGCATTCCTCAAGGCAAGGAAGTAAGGAAAGTAAAATTTTTTGGAAGCGGGAAAAAATAACATATCCAAAGTAAGGATTTAGTTTAAAGCTGTTCTGGCATGAGAGTGACCACAAACCCATGGCAGAAAATCACAGCTCCTCCCGGAAAGAGAAGGTGTGTTTTGAATGAATCAGTGGACAGCCATTCTGAAAAAGGCCTCCAGAGTCTTCTGGATCAAGATACTGGACTCAAACACCTCCCTTCCATGGTCTCATTTAAATAACCAGAAAGGTTTTAAAGGAAAGAAGCCATAATCATATTTCTATTTATTGACATTACTTTATGCTAGGAATTCAAAGGTGACTATGGAGTTGTCTCCTCTTTATGGACCTTACTTTCTATTTGACATAGTTGGGGAACTTGGTGGAGGGTGGTGTTAGTATGTTGCAATTAACCAGGAGAGGAGTTTAAGAAAGCAGTGAAGGGTTGGTGACATTTTTCGCTGAGGACAGTCCTGTTCAGTTGGCTTGTAAGTACAGGCTCGTTGAGTTGTCACTGGAGGGAATTAATCTTAAGGGATTTGGACTTAACTCAGGCCTCTTCAGAATGGACAAGTGAACCTGGAGAAAGACAGTCAAATCTGTGCAGACATTGAAGTTCACTTCAACATGCGGTATCCATGAGCCAAAGATAGGACTAGTAGGCAGCACTTCTTGAGGACAGAGGAGTGGTTTTTAAGGTTCTTCAAGAATGAATCCCAAGGTACCGGGATGGCCAGTTGTCAAACTGTGACTTTGCTCTTTGGACAGTGTATCCACCAAGGGTATTGGCCGTTTATAAGTTTCCATTTCTCTTTAATACATGTCAGGTTATGAGGACGTGGGCATAAACGTTTCACACCTTGTCAAGGTGACTTTGGGTACCTGCCTAGAAGCATGGGCACAGTTGCGGCTGCGTCATACATCTTGCCGCACATCCCGCTCCCCGGCTTCGTGATCACGGCAGAGTGGTTCCTTATTGAGCTGTCCATCTCCTCTGTGACATCGTAACCAAACAAAAGACTGGAGAGTATTAGCTTGGCTTTTTTCTTTTCTAACATTCCCTTCAAATTATGATGACTGATAGTGGACCCAGTTACGTTTGCAGATGATTTACAAGTAGGGCTGTCAGTACAAACCTTGTAATCCCCGCTGTGTGATCTAGAGAAGAAAGTTACACTCTTTCCAAACTGTTTTGATGCACTTATGTGGGAAAATGATGTATGTTTGAATATGTATTTCCTCTCTTAATCATCATGGCTAGAGATGAATATTTGTAGACATGGAATGAGTACTCTGTATTTGAACTGTATGGTCCCCTAAATTCTCCCCAGCTTTTTAAAGTCATCACTGGAGTGCTACCTCCAGAGTGCCGCAAAGCATCCAACACTGCCTGCTCTTCGGACACTGTAAGTTTCCAAGTTGGAGAAGGCTGCTGGCTGGTGAGGCATTCTCTCGCACATCTCTGGTTGGGTGATGTGAGCTGAGAACACAAGAATTGGCAGACAGTAACTAACCACGATCACGTCCATTTCTGGAACACTCATGGAGGATTTTACACCTATGCTAGTGGAATACATTATTTCATTTAGTTTTCCCAACAATCATAATTAGATTTTATCACCTGTATTAAAAAGGAAACTGTCAAAGCGAGTGACGTGCAGACTTTGGACTGGAACACGGGTCTTTCTGATCCCTGTCTCTGTTCCCTCCCCGGCCTATCCTTGCAAGTGACCAGGAGACTCTTCCTCAGTCTTGAGTTTCCCTCTGATGTTACCGCTCTCTTTGTTTCTAAGAGAGGAAAACAAGTCTAAACTTACTTTCCAGTTGGAAATGGAATGGAGAGTTAACATTGGAAGCCGGGAGAATCTGTCCTGTGATGAAGTGGTCTCTGAGCCACTTCCACTGGGATGTCACATCACTGTCTGGGCCCCTTGCTCAGCCTGTGCACAGGTGACAGCGCAGTTGTGCCGAGCAGTCCTCCCGGACAGGGCAGTGGGTTGGAAATGAGTTTGGGGATTTGGTTTCATTACACAAGTTCCTGAGGGCCTTGACCTGGCACTTCGAGTGGGAGCATTCCCTGTCCCACAGACTGTTCTCTGGGCCCGTGCAGACCTGACGTGGCCTCAGCCTGAGTCTCAGGGCCCGTGGTGATGAGGAGCATTTTAGCCCAGGGTCTGCCGGAGGCTCTGAGACTACTGGGCTGTGGGACTTTGTCCAGGATGATAATAATTCCTCCCCGAGTTTCAGATTTCCTTGCCTGTGAGCCGGGGTAGTAGTTGTTTCTGAGATGATTGTAATGATTCAGTAACGGGCGCAGCATGTGCTGACAGGTAGCTGGGTGCTTTAGGAGCAGAAGTCGCAATCACTCTGTCAGCCTCTCCCTGTGCGCTCTGTGCTTTGAGAAGTTGTGTGTTTGGTGAAAGTCCCGCCCAGACCCTAGGGTCTAGATGAACTGTTGTTCCTTTACTTTCCCTTCCTTTTCCTCTTTCCCTTCTCTGTGTCCCATGTTTAGGTAGCAGATTCCTCTATTTCAGGGAATACGGGCTTTTCTAGTAAAGGGACAGGTGGAATGCGGAGAGGTGGGGCCCAGAGGGGGTCTGGAGTGTCTGCACAGTGCTGCTTCCCTGCGTTTCTGCATCCGGTCCCATCAGTGCACTAAGTCAGCCTTCCTCTTCCTTCCTGTGTCATCGGGTCTCTGTTTTAAGGGAAAACCATTTTTATGGGTCTTTTTTCACTTACGTGTTTCATTCAGATGCTTGTTGCTTTTCTCCCTGTGCTTCAGCGTTCCGAGGAGAGAATTCAGCCGTGCAGCATCCTCTCCGGGCTCTACGAGTTGATCGGCTTCCACTGCAAGTCCACCTTCTTCAAGCGGGTGGCCCCCGTGCGGCACGCGGCCCCCGGCATCCCAGAGCCTGGCGGGAAGGCCTGCTCCCGACTCCTCCTGCAGACGCTTCCTGGCTACAGTCTGTCGCTGGACCTGCAGGACTTCAGCAAATGTGTTGGAACTAAAACATTGCTTCAGCCCCATTAACCATGCCTGGTTTGGGCCCTGCTGTCCTGCCTCATCAGGGTGAATTTTGATTCATTTAGAACAGGGCTCAGCAGACTTTTCCTTTCAAGGGCTTGGGGGTAAATATTTCAGGGTCTGAAAACCTCCTGATCTCTGGTGCAGCTGCTCAGCTCTGCTGTTTAGATGCCAGAACAGCCAGACAGTCCACACACCCATAGAGCTTTATTAACCGCGGTGGCTGGGGCTGGATTGGGTGTATGAACTGCAGTTTGTCCCCACAGCCTCCTCAATATTGACACCTGCATCAGAGTGTACATTTGTGACAATGGGTGAACCTACACTGACACGTCATCATCACCCATAGCCCATACTTGACACTAGGATTTACACATTGTGTTGTGCACTCTGTGGGTTTGGACAGATGTACAATGACATGTATCCACCATCACAGCATCATACAGAGTCGTCTGTCTTAGTGACTTTAAAATGCTCCGTGCTGCACCTCATTCATTGCTCTTTCCCCTCTAGCCTCTGGCAGCCACTGATCTTTCAGTCTCTGTGTTTTTCCCTTTCCCAGAACACCATACAGTTGGAATCAGACAGTTGCTGAAACTTCCCAGATTGGCTTCTTTCACTTGGTAATATGCATTTAAGGTTCCTCCATGTCTTTCCATTCCTTGATAACTCATTTCATTTTAGCACCAAATAATAGTCCATTTTCTGGCGGAACCACAGTTTATTTATCCATTCACCTACTGAAGAAGAGCTTAGTTGCTTCTGAATTCTGTTGAGTATGAATAAAGCTGCTATTAACATCTGTATGCAGATTTGTGTGTGAACATAAGTTTCCATTTCATCGAGTAAACACCAAGGAGCACAGTTGCCAGATCAGATGTTAGAATTACGTCTAGCTCTGTAAAAAATTGCCAGAACATCTTCCAAAGTACCTGGGCCATTTTTCATTCCCACCAACAATGCATTAAAATTCCTGGTGCTCCACATCCTCACCAGCATTCGGTGCTGTCAGTGTTCTGCATTTTGGCAGTTCTGACAGGTGTGCAGTGGTATCTCGCTGTTTCAGTCTGCATCCCCTTGATGACAGGTGCTGTGGAGCATCTTTCCAAAGGCTTCTTTGGCATCTAGATTTCTTCTTTGATGAGGTGTGTGTTCAGGCATTTTGCTCATTTTTTAATTAGGCTATTCATCCTTCTTGTTGAGTGTAAAGAAATTTTGGTATATTCTGGATTTCAGCCCTTTATCAGTGTGTCCCTGCCCTTCACCTGCAGTGCCAGAGTTGTCCTTTGGGTCTCAGTGGAGTGTTAGATCTTCAAAGAGATTCCCTGTCTTCCCTCAGCCTAAATACTGTCCTTGTATTTTTCACTTTCATTAACTCATTTTGTTCTTTTTAAATAGCATTTCCCATAATTTGTAAGTACATAAAAGAGAAAAGGGCAATGATTGAACACCGCCTGCCCCACCAGGCTGTGTGCCCTGTGAGAGCAGAGGCCCTGTCCCCACTCATAGTTTCCCATGACAGCACATGGCACATGTCCATGTAAAAGTGTGTAACGTGGGGCCAAACCTGATGAGCAGCTATGACGACATGTGTTGTCTAACATTTATTGAGTAGACTTTGTTTCTGATCTTAATTATTAAATCATATGAATGAAACTTGGTTGTTTTGAAAAATAAAACAACAAAGCACACCTCAATGTGATTGGTAATTTCTACTTAGATTTCTGACCCAGGAGGGGATGTTCACCATCATTTTGTGGAGGAGGTTGGGGAGGTAAAGTAAGAGAGTGAGATCAAATAAAGTAAAAATGATAACTGTCAGTTGGCTTTATTTTCACTGACATAAAAGGTACTTTAAACACTATCTCAGCTGTTGTTCTGTGGTTTTAAATATTTCTCATAGAATTAAATGGAAGCCCACTAAACCCTGAAAGGGAAATTGTGTGCTCAGGTCCTGAAAAATGTTTATGTCTATTTCTTGAGATGCACATTTCCCTGCTGGTTAAAGAAATTCGAGGCGGGAACACAACAGTGCACTGTGTGTGTCTGCCGGCATCACAGGCTGCTCAGTGTCATTTTCATTTTCTTGTGTTGCAGTTTATGACGGTTTTCCATGAGATATATTGCTCAGCATTTTCCTGAATGAAGGATTGAATTTTCCACAGGAACTCTAATGACAGAGAGTGACAAGGCACATGGGTTTCCCATAAAGGATGGTTGATGTAATCAACTCGCACTATGGTGAACTATTTTAATAAAAGCCAGTTGAAAATTTTATCACTAGGTCATATGGCACAAATACGTCTTAAGAAAAAAAGATTCAAATTTCATAGAGGAAGCAGTTTGAATGAACTAGAAATTATGAATTGTACATTATTTGTGGTTAGAACTTAACTCAGTCTTATCATAATAGTCTGTGGTAGGAAGAGGATAATTATTTATTTATTTTTAAAAAATACACCAGATGCTATTGGCCCCAATTTTGATGAGGCAGTGCTGTGCTTAGTTAAGTTGGGCCATTTAGGAAACTTACCTAGGTTTTCCGGACATTGATTTCAGCATCTTTATCTTTTCAACATCTCTTATTATGTGTCGGCATGTGGTCCATACATATATATGGGGAGGTACAAGCTCCAATCGGTTTTACAGTGAAAAAGTCAGGCACTTCAAACCGGCACTAGGAAAGAGACTGAGAAACCAGAGTAAGTGTTTCTCCTGCAACCCGTTCCCTTTGTGCTGTATGAACGAACGTCTCTCCACATGCTCAGTTCTGAGAGATAAGTGTGTGTGAAAGCCGTCCTTCACCTAGCTTGAAGGGAACACAAAGTTTCTTTTCAGATGCCAACTCCACTCCATACATATATATGGGGAGGTACAAGCTCCAACTCGGTTTGACAGTGAAAACGGCAGGCACTTCAAACCGTCACTAGGAAACCGACTGAGGAACCAGAGTAAGTGTTTCTCCTGCAACCCGTTCCCTTTGTGCTGGATGAACGAACGTCTCTCCACATGCTCAGTTCTGAGAGATAAGTGTGTGCGAAAGCCGTCCTTCAACTAGCTTGAAGGGAACACAAAGTTATTTTTCAGTTGTCAACACCCGTCCATACATATATATGGGGAGGTACAAGCTCCAACTCGGTTTTACAGTGAAAACGGCAGGCACTTCAAACCGGCACTAGGAAACACACTGAGAAACCAGAGTAAGTGTTTCTCCTGCAACCCGTTCCCTTTGTGCTGGATGAACGAACGTCTCTCCACATGCTCAGTTATGAGAGATAAGTGTGTGTGAAAGCCGTCCTTCACCAAGCTTGAAGGGAACACAAAATTTCTTTTCAGTTGCCAACTCCACTCCATACATATATATGGGGAGATAGAAGCTCCAACTCGCTTTTACAGTGAAAACGGCAGGCACTTCAAACGGGCACTAGGAAACAGACTGAGAAAGCAGAGTAAGTGTTCTCCTACAACCCGTTCCCTTTGTGCTGGATGAACGAACGTCTCTCCACATGCTCAGTTCTGAGAGATAAGTGTGTGTGAAAGCCGTCCTTCACCTAGCTTGAAGGGAAATCAAAGTTTCTTTTCAGTTGCCAAATCCACTCCATACATATATATGGGGAGGTACAAGCTCCAACTCGGTTTTACAGTGAAAACGGCAGGCACTTCAATCCGGCACTAGGAAAAAGACTGAGAAACCAGAGTAAGTGTTTCTCCTGCAACCCGTTCCCTTTTTGCTGGATGAACGAACGTCTATCCACCTACTCAGTTCTGAGAGATAAGTGTGTGTGAAAGCCGTCCTTCACCTAGCTTGAAGGGAACACAAAGTTTCTTTTCAGTTGCCAACTCCACTCCATACATACATATGGGGAGGTACAAGCTCCAACTCGGTTTTACAGTGAAAACGGCAGGCACATCAAACCGGCACTAGGAAACAGACTGAGAAACCAGAGTAAGTGTTTCTCCTGCAACGCGTTCCCTTTGTGCTGGATGAACGAAAGTCTCTCCACATGCACAGTTCTGAGAGATTAGTGTGTGTGAAAGCCGTCCTTCACCTACCTTGAAGGGAACACAAAGTTTCTTTTCAGTTGCCAACTCCACTCCATACGTATATATGGGGAGGTACAAGCTCCAAATCGGTTTTACAGTGAAAACGGCAGGCACTTCAAACCGGCACTAGGAAACCGACTGAGAAACCAGAGTAAGTGTTTCTCCTGCAACCCGTTCCCTTTGTGCTGGATGAACGAACGACTCTCCACATGCTCAGTTCTGAGAGATAAGTGTGTGTGAAAGCCGTCCTTCACCTAGCTTGAAGGGAACACAAAGTTTCTTTTCAGTTGCCAACTCCACTCCATACATATATATGGGGAGGTACAAGCTCCAACTCGGTTTTACAGTGAACAATTCAGGCACTTCAAACCGGCACTAGGAAACCGACTGAGAAACCAGAGTAAGTGTTTCTCCTGCAATACGATCCCTTTGTGCTGGATGAAAGAACGTTTCTCCACATGCTCAGTTCTGAGAGATATGTGTGTGTGAAAGCCGTCCTTCACCTAGCTTGAAGGGAACACAAAGTTTCTTTTCAGTTGCCAACTCCACTCCATACATATATATGGGGAGGTACAAGCTCCAACTCGCTTTTACAGTGAAAACGGCAGGCACATCAAACGGGCACTAGGAAACAGACTGAGAAACCAGAGTAAGTGTTTCTCCTGCAACGCGTTCCCTTTGTGCTGGATGAACGAAAGTCTCTCCACATGCACAGTTCTGAGAGATAAGTGTGTGTGAAAGCCGTCCTTCACCTAGCTTGAAGGGAACACAAAGTTTCTTTTCAGTTGCCAACTCCACTCCATACATATATATGGGGAGGTACAAGCTCCAACTCGATTTTACAGTGAAAACGGCAGGCACTTCAAACCGGCACTAGGAAACCGACTGAGAAACCAGAGTAAGTGTTTCTCCTGCAACCCGTTCCCTTTGTGCTGGATGAACGAACGTCTCTCCACATGCTCAGTTATGAGAGATAAGTGTGTGTGAAAGCCGTCCTTCACCAAGCTTGAAGGGAACACAAAATTTCTTTTCAGTTGCCAACTCCACTCCATACATATATATGGGGAGATAGAAGCTCCAACTCGCTTTTACAGTGAAAACGGCAGGCACTTCAAACGGGCACTAGGAAACAGACTGAGAAAGCAGAGTAAGTGTTTCTCCTACAACCCGTTCCCTTTGTGCTGGATGAACGAACGTCTCTCCACATGCTCAGTTCTGAGAGATAAGTGTGTGTGAAAGCCGTCCTTCACCTAGCTTGAAGGGAAATCAAAGTTTCTTTTCAGTTGCCAAATCCACTCCATACATATATATGGGGAGGTACAAGCTCCAACTCGGTTTTACAGTGAAAACGGCAGGCACTTCAATCCGGCACTAGGAAAAAGACTGAGAAACCAGAGTAAGTGTTTCTCCTGCAACCCGTTCCCTTTTTGCTGGATGAACGAACGTCTATCCACCTACTCAGTTCTGAGAGATAAGTGTGTGTGAAAGCCGTCCTTCACCTAGCTTGAAGGGAACACAAAGTTTCTTTTCAGTTGCCAACTCCACTCCATACATACATATGGGGAGGTACAAGCTCCAACTCGGTTTTACAGTGAAAACGGCAGGCACATCAAACCGGCACTAGGAAACAGACTGAGAAACCAGAGTAAGTGTTTCTCCTGCAACGCGTTCCCTTTGTGCTGGATGAACGAAAGTCTCTCCACATGCACAGTTCTGAGAGATAAGTGTGTGTGAAAGCCGTCCTTCACCTACCTTGAAGGGAACACAAAGTTTCTTTTCAGTTGCCAACTCCACTCCATACGTATATATGGGGAGGTACAAGCTCCAAATCGGTTTTACAGTGAAAACGGCAGGCACTTCAAACCGGCACTAGGAAACCGACTGAGAAACCAGAGTAAGTGTTTCTCCTGCAACCCGTTCCCTTTGTGCTGGATGAACGAACGACTCTCCACATGCTCAGTTCTGAGAGATAAGTGTGTGTGAAAGCCGTCCTTCACCTAGCTTGAAGGGAACACAAAGTTTCTTTTCAGTTGCCAACTCCACTCCATACATATATATGGGGAGGTACAAGCTCCAACTCGGTTTTACAGTGAACAATTCAGGCACTTCAAACCGGCACTAGGAAACCGACTGAGAAACCAGAGTAAGTGTTTCTCCTGCAATACGATCCCTTTGTGCTGGATGAAAGAACGTTTCTCCACATGCTCAGTTCTGAGAGATATGTGTGTGTGAAAGCCGTCCTTCACCTAGCTTGAAGGGAACACAAAGTTTCTTTTCAGTTGCCAACTCCACTCCATACATATATATGGGGAGGTACAAGCTCCAACTCGCTTTTACAGTGAAAACGGCAGGCACATCAAACGGGCACTAGGAAACAGACTGAGAAACCAGAGTAAGTGTTTCTCCTGCAACGCGTTCCCTTTGTGCTGGATGAACGAAAGTCTCTCCACATGCACAGTTCTGAGAGTTAAGTGTGTGTGAAAGCCGTCCTTCACCTAGCTTGAAGGGAACACAAAGTTTCTTTTCAGTTGCCAACTCCACTCCATACATATATATGGGGAGGTACAAGCTCCAACTCGATTTTACAGTGAAAACGGCAGGCACTTCAAACCGGCACTAGGAAACAGAATGAGAAACCAGAGTAAGTGTTTCTCCTGCAACCCGTTCCCTTTGTGCTGGATGAAAGAACGTCTCTCCACATGCACATTTCTGAGAGATAAGTGTGTGTGAAAGCCGTCCTTCACCTAGCTTGAAGGGAACACAAAGTTTCTTTTCAGTTGCCAACTACACTCCATACGTATATATGGGGAGGTACAAGCTCCAACTCGGTTTTACAGTGAAAACGGCAGGCACTTCAAACCGGCACTAGGAAACCGACTGAGAAACCAGAGTAAGTGTTACTCCTGCAACCCGTTCCCTTTGTGCTGGATGAACGAACGTCTCTCCACATGCTCAGTTCTGAGAGATAAGTGTGTGTGAAAGCCGTCCTTCACCTAGCTTGAAGGGAACACAAAGTTTCTTTTCAGTTGCCAACTCCACTCCATACATATATATGGGGAGGTACAAGCTCCAACTCGGTTTTACAGTGAAAACGGCAGGCACATCAAACCGGCACTAGGAAACAGACTGAGAAACCAGAGTAAGTGTTTCTCCTGCAACGCGTTCCCTTTGTGCTGGATGAACGAAAGTCTCTCCACATGCACAGTTCTGAGAGATAAGTGTGTGTGAAAGCCGTCCTTCACCTAGCTTGAAGGGAACACAAAGTTTCTTTTCAGTTGCCAACTCCACTCCATACATATATATGGGGAGGTACAAGCTCCAACTCGATTGTACAGTGAAAGCGGCAGGCACTTCAAACCGGCACTAGGAAACAGAATGAGAAACCAGAGTAAGTGTTTCTCCTGCAACCCGTTCCCTTTGTGCTGGATGAAAGAACGTCTCTCCACATGCACATTTCTGAGAGATAAGTTTGTGTGAAAGCCGTCCTTCACCTAGCTTGAAGGGAACACAAAGTTTCTTTTCAGTTGCCAACTCCACTCCATACGTATATATGGGGAGGTACAAGCTCCAACTCGGTTTTACAGTGAAAACGGCAGGCACATCAAACCGGCACTAGGAAACAGACTGAGAAACCAGAGTAAGTGTTTCTCCTGCAACTCGTTCCCTTTGTGCTGGATGAACGAACGTCTCTCCACATGCTCAGTTCTGAGAGATAAGTGTGTGTGAAAGCCGTCCTTCACCTAGCTTGAAGGGAACACAAAGTTTCTTTTCAGTTGCCAACTCCACTCCATACATATATATGGGGAGGTATAAGCTCCAACTCGGTTTTACAGTGAACAATTCAGGCACTTCAAACCGGCACTAGGAAACCGACTGAGAAACCAGAGTAATTGTTTCTCCTGCAATCCGATCCCTTTGTGCTGGATGAAAGAACGTTTCTCCACATGCTCAGTTCTGAGAGATAAGTGTGTGTGAAAGCCGTCCTTCACCTAGCTTGAAGGGAACACAAAGTTTCTTTTCAGTTGCCAAATCCACTCCATACATATATATGGGGAGGTACAAGCTCCAACTCAGTTTTACACTGAAAGCGACAGGCACTTCAAACCGGCACTAGGAAAC
Organism: Vicugna pacos; assembly: GCF_048564905.1. Lineage (NCBI taxonomy): Eukaryota > Metazoa > Chordata > Mammalia > Artiodactyla > Camelidae > Vicugna > Vicugna pacos. The sequence continues at coordinate 28,981,285 of NC_133002.1, forward strand.
AGACTGAGAAACCAGAGTAAGTGTTTCTCCTGCAACCAGTTCCCTTTGTGCTGGATGAGCGAATGTCTCTCCACCTGCTCAGTTCTGAGAGATAAGTGTGTGCGAAAGCCGTCCTTCACCGAGCTTGATGGGATCACAAAGTTTCTTTTCAGTTGCTAACTCCACTCCATACATATATATGGGGAGGTACAAGCTCCAACTCGGTTTTACAATGAAAACGGCAGGCACTTCAAACCGGCACTAGGAAACAGAATGAGAAACCAGAGTAAGTGTTTCTCCTGCAACCCGTTCCCTTTGTGCTGGATGAACGAACGTCTCTCCACATGCTCAGTTCTGAGAGATAAGTGTGTGTGAAAGCCGTCCTTCACCTAGCTTGAAGGGAACACAAAGTTTCTTTTCAGTTGCCAACTCCACTCCATACATATATATGGGGAGGTACAAGCTCCAACTCGGTTTTACAGTGAAAACAGCAGGCACATCAAACCGGCACTAGGAAACAGACTGAGAAACCAGAGTAAGTGTTTCTCCTGCAACGCGTTCCCTTTGTGCTGGATGAACGAAAGTCTCTCCACATGCACAGTTCTGAGAGATAAGTGTGTGTGAAAGCCGTCCTTCACCTAGCTTGAAGGGAACACAAAGTTTCTTTTCAGTTGCCAACTCCTCTCCATACGTATATATGGGGAGGTAAAAGCTCCAAATCGGTTTTACAGTGAAAACGGCAGGCACTTCAAACCGGCACTAGGAAACCGACTGAGAAACCAGAGTAAGTGTTTCTCCTGCAATCCGATCCCTTTGTGCTGGATGAAAGAACGTTTCTCCACATGCTCAGTTCTGAGAGATAAGTGTGTGTGAAAGCCGTCCTTCACCTAGCTTGAAGGGAACACAAAGTTTCTTTTCAGTTGCCAACTCCACTCCATACATATATATGGGGAGGTACAAGCTCCAACTCAGTTTTACACTGAAAGCGATAGGCACTTCAAACCGGCACTAGGAAACAGACTGAGAAACCAGAGTAAGTGTTTCTCCTGCAACCAGTTCCCTTTGTGCTGGATGAGCGAATATCTCTCCACCTGCTCAGTTCTGAGAGATACGTGTGTGCGAAAGCCGTCCTTCACCGAGCTTGATGGGAACACAAAGTTTCTTTTCAGTTGCCAACTCCACTCCATACATATATATGGGGAGGTACAAGCTCCAACTCGGTTTTACAGTGAAAACGGCAGGCACTTCAAACCGGCACTAGGAAACAGAATGAGAAACCAGAGTAAGTGTTTCTCCTGCAACCCGTTCCCTTTGTGCTGGATGAACGAACGTCTCTCCACATGCTCAGTTCTGAGAGATAAGTGTGTGTGAAAGCCGTCCTTCACCTAGCTTGAAGGGAACACAAAGTTTCTTTTCAGTTGCCAACTCCACTCCATACATATATATGGGGAGGTACAAGCTCCAACTCGGTTTTACAGTGAACAATTCAGGCACTTCAAACCGGCACTTGGAAACAGACTGAGAAAGCAGAGTAAGTGTTTCTCCTACAACCCGTTCCCTTTGTGCTGGATGAACGAACGTCTCTCCACATGCTCAGTTCTGAGAGATAAGTGTGTGTGAAAGCCGTCCTTCACCTAGCTTGAAGGGAAATCAAAGTTTCTTTTCAGTTGCCAAATCCACTCCATACATATATATGGGGAGGTACAAGCTCCAACTCGGTTTTACAGTGAAAACGGCAGGCACTTCAATCCGGCACTAGGAAAAAGACTGAGAAACCAGAGTAAGTGTTTCTCCTGCAACCCGTTCCCTTTTTTCTGGATGAACGAACGTCTATCCACCTACTAAGTTCTGAGAGATAAGTGTGTGTGAAAGCCGTCCTTCACCTAGCTTGAAGGGAACACAAAGTTTCTTTTCAGTTGCCAACTCCACTCCATACATATATATGGGGAGGTACAAGCTCCAACTCGGTTTTACAGTGAAAACGGCAGGCACATCAAACCGGCACTAGGAAACAGACTGAGAAAACAGAGTAAGTGTTTCTCCTGCACCGCGTTCCCTTTGTGCTGGATGAACGAAATTCTCTCCACATGCACAGTTCTGAGAGATAAGTGTGTGTGAAAGCCGTCCTTCACCTAGCTTGAAGGGAACACAAAGTTTCTTTTCAGTTGCCAACTCCACTCCATACGTATATATGGGGAGGTACAAGCTCCAAATCGGTTTTACAGTGAAAACGGCAGGCACTTCAAACCGGCACTAGGAAACCGACTGAGAAACCAGAGTAAGTGTTTCTCCTGCAACCCGTTCCCTTTGTGCTGGATGAACGAACGTCTCTCCACATGCTCAGTTCTGAGAGATAAGTGTGTGTGAAAGCCGTCCTTCACCTAGCTTGAAGGGAACACAAAGTTTCTTTTCAGTTGCCAACTCCACTCCATACATATATATGGGGAGGTACAAGCTCCAACTCGGTTTTACAGTGAACAATTCAGGCACTTCAAACCGGCACTAGGAAACCGACTGAGAAACCAGAGTAAGTGTTTCTCCTGCAATCCGATCCCTTTGTGTTGGATGAAAGAACGTTTCTCCACATGCTCAGTTCTGAGAGATATGTGTGTGTGAAAGCCGTCCTTCACCTAGCTTGAAGGGAACACAAAGTTTCTTTTCAGTTGCCAACTCCACTCCATACATATATATGGGGAGGTACAAGCTCCAACTTGCTTTTACAGTGAAAACGGCAGACACATCAAACCGGCACTAGGAAACAGACTGAGAAACCAGAGTAAGTGTTTCTCCTGCAACGCGTTCCCTTTGTGCTGGATGAACGAAAGTCTCTCCACATGCACAGTTCTGAGAGATAAGTGTGTGTGAAAGCCGTCCTTCACCTAGCTTGAAGGGAACACAAAGTTTCTTTTCAGTTGCCAACTCCACTCCATACATATATATGGGGAGGTACAAGCTCCAACTCGATTTTACAGTGAAAACGGCAGGCACTTCAAACCGGCACTAGGAAACAGAAAGAGAAACCAGAGTAAGTGTTTCTCCTGCAACCCGTTCCCTTTGTGCTGGATGAAAGAACGTCTCTCCACATGCACATTTCTGAGAGATAAGTGTGTGTGAAAGCAGTCCTTCACTTAGCTTGAAGGGAACACAAAGTTTCTTTTCAGTTGCCAACTCCACTCCATACGTATATATGGGGAGGTACAAGCTCCAACTCGGTTTTACAGTGAAAACGGCAGGCACTTCAAACCGGCACTAGGAAACCGACTGAGAAACCAGAGTAAGTGTTACTCCTGCAACCCGTTCCCTTTGTGCTGGATGAACGAACGTCTCTCCACATGCTCAGTTCTGAGAGATAAGTGTGTGTGAAAGCCGTCCTTCACCTAGCTTGAAGGGAACACAAAGTTTCTTTTCAGTTGCCAACTACACTCCATACATATATATGGGGAGGTACAAGCTCCAACTCAGTTTTACACTGAAAGCGACAGGCACTTCAAACCGGCACTAGGAAACAGACTGAGAAACCAGAGTAAGTGTTTCTCCTGCAACCCGTTCCCTTTGTGCTGGATGAGCGAATGTGTCTCCACCTGATCAGTTCTGAGAGATAAGTGTGTGCGAAAGCCGTCCTTCACCGAGCTTGATGGGAACACAAAGTTTCTTTTCAGTTGCCAACTCCACTCCATACATATATATGGGGAGGTACAAGCTCCAACTCGGTTTTACACTGAAAACGGCAGGCAATTCAAACCGGCACTAGGAAACAGACTGAGAAACCAGAGTAAGTGTTTCTCCTGCAACCCTTTCCCTTTGTGCTGGATGAACGAACGTCTCTCCACATGCTCAGTTCTGAGAGATAAGTGTGTGTGAAAGCCGTACTTCACCTAGCTTGAAGGGAACACAAATTTTCTTTTCAATTGCCAACTTCACTCCATACATATATATGGGGAGGTACAAGCTCCAACTCGGTATTACAGTGAAAACGGCAGGCACTTCAAACCGGCACTAGGAAACACACTGAGAAACCAGAGTAAGTGTTTCTCATGCAACCCGTTCCCTTTGTGCTGGATGAACGAACGTCTCTCCACATGCTCAGTTATGAGAGATAAGTGTGTGTGAAAGCCGTCCTTCACCTAGGTTGAAGGGAACACAAAATTTCTTTTCAGTTGCCAACTCTACTCCATACATATATATGGGGAGATAGAAGCTCCAACTCGCCATTACAGTGAAAATGGCAGGCACTTCAACCCGGCACTAGGAAACAGACTGAGAAAGCAGAGTAAGTGTTTCTCCTACAACCCGTTCCCTTTGTGCTGGATGAACGAACGTCTCTCCACATGCTCAGTTCTGAGAGATAAGTGTGTGTGAAAGCCGTCCTTCACCTAGCTTGAAGGGAAATCAAAGTTTCTTTTCAGTTGCCAAATCCACTCCATACATATATATGGGGAGGTACAAGCTCCAACTCGGTTTTACAGTGAAAACGGCAGGCACTTCAATCCGGCACTAGGAAAAAGACTGAGAAACCAGAGTAAGTGTTTCTCCTGCAACCCGTTCCCTTTTTGCTGGATGAACGAACGTCTATCCACCTACTCAGTTCTGAGAGATAAGTGTGTGTGAAAGCCGTCCTTCACCTAGCTTGAAGGGAACACAAAGTTTCTTTTCAGTTGCCAACTCCACTCCATACATATATATGGGGAGGTACAAGCTCCAACTCGGTTTTACAGTGAAAACAGCAGGCACATCAAACCGGCACTAGGAAACAGACTGAGAAACCAGAGTAAGTGTTTCTCCTGCAACGCGTTCCCTTTGTGCTGGATGAACGAAAGTCTCTCAACATGCACAGTTCTGAGAGATAAGTGTGTGTGAAAGCCGTCCTTCACCTAGCTTGAAGGGAACACAAAGTTTCTTTTCAGTTGCCAACTCCACTCCATACGTATATATGGGGAGGTACAAGCTCCAAATCGGTTTTACAGTGAAAACGGCAGGCACTTCAAACCGGCACTAGGAAACCGACTGAGAAACCAGAGTAAGTGTTTCTCCTGCAATCCGATCCCTTTGTGCTGGATGAAAGAACGTTTCTCCACATGCTCAGTTCTGAGAGATAAGTGTGTGTGAAAGCCGTCCTTCACCTAGCTTGAAGGGAACACAAAGTTTCTTTTCAGTTGCCAACTCCACTCCATACATATATATGGGGAGGTACAAGCTCCAACTCAGTTTTACACTGAAAGCGACAGGCACTTCAAACCGGCACTAGGAAACAGACTGAGAAACCAGAGTAAGTGTTTCTCCTGCAACCAGTTCCCTTTGTGCTGGATGAGCGAATGTCTCTCCACCTGCTCAGTTCTGAGAGATAAGTGTGTGCGAAAGCCGTCCTTCACCGAGCTTGATGGGAACACAAAGTTTCTTTTCAGTTGCCAATTCCACTCCATACATATATATGGGGAGGTACAAGCTCCAACTCGGTTTTACAGTGAAAACGGCAGGCACTTCAAACCGGCACTAGGAAACAGAATGAGAAACCAGAGTAAGTGTTTCTCCTGCAACCCGTTCCCTTTGTGCTGGATGAACGAACGTCTCTCCACATGCTCAGTTCTGAGAGATAAGTGTGTGTGAAAGCCGTCCTTCACCTAGCTTGAAGGGAACACAAAGTTTCTTTTCAGTTGCCAACTCCACTCCATACATATATATGGGGAGGTACAAGCTCCAACTCGGTTTTACAGTGAACAATTCAGGCCCTTCAAACCGGCACTAGGAAACCGACTGAGAAACCAGAGTAAGTGTTTCTCCTGCAATCCGATCCCTTTGTGCTGGATGAAAGAACGTTTCTCCACATGCTCAGTTCTGAGAGATAAGTGTGTGTGAAAGCCGTCCTTCACCTAGCTTGAAGGGAACACAAAGTTTCTTTTCAGTTGCCAACTCCACTCCATACATATATATGGGGAGGTACAAGCTCCAACTCAGTTTTACACTGAAAGCGACAGGCACTTCTAACCGGCACTAGGAAACAGACTGAGAAACCAGAGTAAGTGTTTCTCCTGCAACCAGTTCCCTTTGTGCTGGATGAGCGAATGTCTCTCCACCTGCTCAGTTCTGAGAGATAAGTGTGTGCGAAAGCCGTCCTTCACCGAGCTTGATGGGAACACAAAGTTTCTTTTCAGTTGCCAACTCCACTCCATACATATATATGGGGAGGTACAAGCTCCAACTCGGTTTTACAGTGAAAACGGCAGGCACTTCAAACCGGCACTAGAAAAACAGACTGAGAAACCAGAGTAAGTGTTTCACCTGCAACCCGTTCCCTTTGTGCTGGATGAACGAACGTCTCTCCACATGCTCAGTTCTGAGAGATAAGTGTGTGTGAAAGCCGTACTTCACCTAGCTTGAAGGGAACACAAATTTTCTTTTCAATTGCCAACTTCACTCCATACATATATATGGGGAGGTACAAGCTCCAACTCGGTTTTACAGTGAAAACGGCAGGCACTTCAAACCGGCACTAGGAAACACACTGAGAAACCAGAGTAAGTGTTTCTCCTGCAAACCGTTCCCTTTGTGCTGGATGAACGAACGTCTCTCCACATGCTCAGTTATGAGAGATAAGTGTGTGTGAAAGCCGTCCTTCACCTAGGTTGAAGGGAACACAAAATTTCTTTTCAGTTGCCAACTCCACTCCATACATATATATGGGGAGATAGAAGCTCCAACTCGCTATTACAGTGAAAACGGCAGGCACTTCAAACCGGCACTAGGATACAGACTGAGAAAGCAGAGTAAGTGTTTCTCCTACAACCCGTTCCCTTTGTGCTGGATGAACGAACGTCTCTCCACATGCTCAGTTCTGAGAGATAAGTGTGTGTGAAAGCCGTCCTTCACCTAGCTTGAAGGGAAATCAAAGTTTCTTTTCAGTTGCCAAATCCACTCCATACATATATAAGGGGAGGTACAAGCTCCAACTCGGTTTTACAGTGAAAACGGCAGGCACTTCAATCCGGCACTAGGAAAAAGACTGAGAAACCAGAGTAAGTGTTTCTCCTGCAACCCGTTCCCTTTTTGCTGGATGAACGAACGTCTATCCACCTACTCAGTTCTGAGAGATAAGTGTGTGTGAAAGCCGTCCTTCACCTAGCTTGAAGGGAACACAAAGTTTCTTTTCAGTTGCCAACTCCACTCCATACATATATATGGGGAGGTACAAGCTCCAACTCGGTTTTACAGTGAAAACAGCAGGCACATCAAACCGGCACTAGGAAACCGACTGAGAAACCAGAGTAAGTGTTTCTCCTGCAATCTGATCCCTTTGTGCTGGATGAAAGAACGTTTCTCCACATGCTCAGTTCTGAGAGATAAGTGTGTGTGAAAGCCGTCCTTCACCTAGCTTGAAGGGAACACAAAGTTTCTTTTCAGTTGCCAAATCCACTCCATACATATATATGGGGAGGTACAAGCTCCAACTCAGTTTTACACTGAAAGCGACAGGCACTTCAAACCGGCACTAGGAAACAGACTGAGAAACCAGAGTAAGTGTTTCTCCTGCAACCAGTTCCCTTTGTGCTGGATGAGCGAATGTCTCTCCACCTGCTCAGTTCTGAGAGATAAGTGTGTGCGAAAGCCGTCCTTCACCGAGCTTGATGGGATCACAAAGTTTCTTTTCAGTTGCTAACTCCACTCCATACATATATATGGGGAGGTACAAGCTCCAACTCGGTTTTACAGTGAAAACGGCAGGCACTTCAAACCGGCACTAGGAAACAGAATGAGAAACCAGAGTAAGTGTTTCTCCTGCAACCCGTTCCCTTTGTGCTGGATGAACGAACGTCTCTCCACATGCTCAGTTCTGAGAGATAAGTGTGTGTGAAAGCCGTCCTTCACCTAGCTTGAAGGGAACACAAAGTTTCTTTTCAGTTGCCAACTCCACTCCATACATATATATGGGGAGGTACAAGCTCCAACTCGGTTTTACAGTGAACAATTCAGGCACTTCAAACCGGCACTAGGAAACCGACTGAGAAACCAGAGTAAGTGTTTCTCCTGCAATCCGATCCCTTTGTGCTGGATGAAAGAACGTTTCTCCACATGCTCAGTTCTGAGAGATAAGTGTGTGTGAAAGCCGTCCTTCACCTAGCTTGAAGGGAACACAAAGTTTCTTTTCAGTTGCCAACTCCACTCCATACATATATATGGGGAGGTACAAGCTCCAACTCAGTTTAACACTGAAAGCGACAGGCACTTCTAACCGGCACTAGGAAACAGACTGAGAAACCAGAGTAAGTGTTTCTCCTGCAACCAGTTCCCTTTGTGCTGGATGAGCGAATGTCTCTCCACCTGCTCAGTTCTGAGAGATAAGTGTGTGCGAAAGCCGTCCTTCACCGAGCTTGATGGGAACACAAAGTTTCTTTTCAGTTGCCAACTCCACTCCATACATATATATGGGGAGGTACAAGCTCCAACTCGGTTTTACAGTGAAAACGGCAGGCACTTCAAACCGGCACTAGAAAAACAGACTGAGAAACCAGAGTAAGTGTTTCACCTGCAACCCGTTCCCTTTGTGCTGGATGAACGAACGTCTCTCCACATGCTCAGTTCTGAGAGATAAGTGTGTGTGAAAGCCGTACTTCACCTAGGTTGAAGGGAACACAAATTTTCTTTTCAATTGCCAACTTCACTCCATACATATATATGGGGAGGTACAAGCTCCAACTCGGTTTTACAGTGAAAACGGCAGGCACTTCAAACCGGCACTAGGAAACACACTGAGAAACCAGAGTAAGTGTTTCTCCTGCAAACCGTTCCCTTTGTGCTGGATGAACGAACGTCTCTCCACATGCTCAGTTATGAGAGATAAGTGTGTGTGAAAGCCGTCCTTCACCTAGGTTGAAGGGAACACAAAATTTCTTTTCAGTTGCCAACTCCACTCCATACATATATATGGGGAGATAGAAGCTCCAACTCGCTATTACAGTGAAAACGGCAGGCACTTCAAACCGGCACTAGGAAACAGACTGAGAAAGCAGAGTAAGTGTTTCTCCTACAACCCGTTCCCTTTGTGCTGGATGAACGAACGTCTCTCCACATGCTCAGTTCTGAGAGATAAGTGTGTGTGAAAGCCGTCCTTCACCTAGCTTGAAGGGAAATCAAAGTTTCTTTTCAGTTGCCAAATCCACTCCATACATATATATGGGGAGGTACAAGCTCCAACTCGGTTTTACAGTGAAAACGGCAGGCACTTCAATCCGGCACTAGGAAAAAGACTGAGAAACCAGAGTAAGTGTTTCTCCTGCAACCCGTTCCCTTTTTGCTGGATGAACGAACGTCTATCCACCTACTCAGTTCTGAGAGATAAGTGTGTGCGAAAGCCGTCCTTCACCTAGCTTGAAGGGAACACAAAGTTTCTTTTCAGTTGCCAACTCCACTCCATACATATATATGGGGAGGTACAAGCTCCAACTCGGTTTTACAGTGAAAACAGCAGGCACATCAAACCGGCACTAGGAAACAGACTGAGAAACCAGAGTAAGTGTTTCTCCTGCAACGCGTTCCCTTTGTGCTGGATGAACGAAAGTCTCTCCACATGCACAGTTCTGAGAGATAAGTGTGTGTGAAAGCCGTCCTTCACCTAGCTTGAAGGGAACACAAAGTTTCTTTTCAGTTGCCAACTCCACTCCATACGTATATATGGGGAGGTAAAAGCTCCAAATCGGTTTTACAGTGAAAACGGCAGGCACTTCAAACCGGCACTAGGAAACCGACTGAGAAACCAGAGTAAGTGTTTCTCCTGCAATCCGATCCCTTTGTGCTGGATGAAAGAACGTTTCTCCACATGCTCAGTTCTGAGAGATAAGTGTGTGTGAAAGCCGTCCTTCACCTAGCTTGAAGGGAACACAAAGTTTCTTTTCAGTTGCCAACTCCACTCCATACATATATATGGGGAGGTACAAGCTCCAACTCAGTTTTACACTGAAAGCGACAGGCACTTCAAACCGGCACTAGGAAACAGACTGAGAAACCAGAGTAAGTGTTTCTCCTGCAACCAGTTCCCTTTGTGCTGGATGAGCGAATGTCTCTCCACCTGCTCAGTTCTGAGAGATAAGTGTGTGCGAAAGCCGTCCTTCACCGAGCTTGATGGGAACACAAAGTTTCTTTTCAGTTGCCAACTCCACTCCATACATATATATGGGGAGGTACAAGCTCCAACTCGGTTTTACAGTGAAAACGGCAGGCACTTCAAACCGGCACTAGGAAACAGAATGAGAAACCAGAGTAAGTGTTTCTCCTGCAACCCGTTCCCTTTGTGCTGGATGAACGAACGTCTCTCCACATGCTCAGTTCTGAGAGATAAGTGTGTGTGAAAGCCGTCCTTCACCTAGCTTGAAGGGAACACAAAGTTTCTTTTCAGTTGCCAACTCCACTCCATACATATATATGGGGAGGTACAAGCTCCAACTCGGTTTTACAGTGAACAATTCAGGCACTTCAAACCGGCACTAGGAAACAGACTGAGAAACCAGAGTAAGTGTTTCTCTTGCAATCCGATCCCTTTGTGCTGGATGAAAGAACGTTTCTACACATGCTCAGTTCTGAGAGATAAGTGTGTGTGAAAGCCGTCCTTCACCTAGCTTGAAGGGAACACAAAGTTTCTTTTCAGTTGCCAACTCCACTCCATACATATATATGGGGAGATAGAAGCTCCAACTCGCTTTTACAGTGAAAACGGCAGGCACTTCAAACCGGCACTTGGAAACAGACTGAGAAAGCAGAGTAAGTGTTTCTCCTACAACGCGTTCCTTTTGTGCTGGATGAACGAACGTCTCTCCACATGCTCAGTTCTGAGAGATAAGTGTGTGTGAAAGCCGTCCTTCACCTAGCTTGAAGGGAAATCAAAGTTTCTTTTCAGTTGCCAAATCCACTCCATACAAATATATGGGGAGGTACAAGCTGCAACTCGGTTTTACAGTGAAAACGGCAGGCACTTCAATCCGGCACTAGGAAAAAGACTGAGAAACCAGAGTAAGTGTTTCTCCTGCAACCCGTTCCCTTTCTTCTGGATGAACGAACGTCTATCCACCTACTCAGTTCTGAGAGATAAGTGTGTGTGAAAGCCGTCCTTCACCTAGCTTGAAGGGAACACAAAGTTTCTTTTCAGTTGCCAACTCCACTCCATACATATATATGGGGAGGTACAAGCTCCAACTCGGTTTTACAGTGAAAACGGCAGGCACATCAAACCGGCACTAGGAAACAGACTGAGAAACCAGAGTAAGTGTTTCTCCTGCACCGCGTTCCCTTTGTGCTGGATGAACGAAAGTCTCTGCACATGCACAGTTCTGAGAGATAAGTGTGTGTGAAAGCCGTCCTTCACCTAGCTTGAAGGGAACACAAAGTTTCTTTTCAGTTGCCAACTCCACTCCATACGTATATATGGGGAGGTACAAGCTCCAACTCGGTTTTACAGTGAAAACGGCAGGCACTTCAAACCGGCACTAGGAAACCGACTGAGAAACCAGAGTAAGTGTTACTCCTGCAACCCGTTCCCTTTGTGCTGGATGAACGAACGTCTCTCCACATGCTCAGTTCTGAGAGATAAGTGTGTGTGAAAGCCGTCCTTCACCTAGCTTGAAGGGAACACAAAGTTTCTTTTCAGTTGCCAACTCCACTCCATACATATATATGGGGAGGTACAAGCTCCAACTCAGTTTTACACTGAAAGCGACAGGCACTTCAAACCGGCACTAGGAAACAGACTGAGAAACCAGAGTAAGTGTTTCTCCTGCAACCCGTTCCCTTTGTGCTGGATGAGCGAATGTCTCTCCACCTGCTCAGTTCTGAGGGATAAGTGTGTGCGAAAGCCGTCCTTCACCGAGCTTGATGGGAACACAAAGTTTCTTTTCAGTTGCCAACTCCACTCCATACATATATATGTGGAGGTACAAGCTCCAACTCGGTTTTACAGTGAAAACGGCAGGCACTTCAATCCGGCACTAGGAAAAAGACTGAGAAACCAGAGTAAGTGTTTCTCCTGCAACCCGTTCCCTTTTTGCTGGATGAACGAACGTCTATCCACGTACTCAGTTCTGAGAGATAAGTGTGTGTGAAAGCCGTCCTTCACCTAGCTTGAAGGGAACACAATGTTTCTTTTCAGTTGCCAACTCCACTCCATACATATATATGGGGAGGTACAAGCTCCAACTCGGTTTTACAGTGAAAACAGCAGGCACATCAAACCGGCACTAGGAAACAGACTGAGAAACCAGAGTAAGTGTTTCTCCTGCAACGCGTTCCCTTTGTGCTGGATGAACGAAAGTCTCTCCACATGCACAGTTCTGAGAGATAAGTGTGTGTGAAAGCCGTCCTTCACCTAGCTTGAAGGGAACACAAAGTTTCTTTTCAGTTGCCAACTCCACTCCATACGTATATATGGGGAGGTAAAAGCTCCAAATCGGTTTTACAGTGAAAACGGCAGGCACTTCAAACCGGCACTAGGAAACCGACTGAGAAACCAGAGTAAGTGTTTCTCCTGCAATCCGATCCCTTTGTGCTGGATGAAAGAACGTTTCTCCACATGCTCAGTTCTGAGAGATAAGTGTGTGTGAAAGCCGTCCTTCACCTAGCTTGAAGGGAACACAAAGTTTCTTTTCAGTTGCCAACTCCACTCCATACATATATATGGGGAGGTACAAGCTCCAACTCAGTTTTACACTGAAAGCGACAGGCACTTCAAACCGGCACTAGGAAACAGACTGAGAAACCAGAGTAAGTGTTTCTCCTGCAACCAGTTCCCTTTGTGCTGGATGAGCGAATATCTCTCCACCTGCTCAGTTCTGAGAGATAAGTGTGTGCGAAAGCCGTCCTTCACCGAGCTTGATGGGAACACAAAGTTTCTTTTCAGTTGCCAACTCCACTCCATACATATATATGGGGAGGTACAAGCTCCAACTCGGTTTTACAGTGAAAACGGCAGGCACTTCAAACCGGCACTAGGAAACAGAATGAGAAACCAGAGTAAGTGTTTCTCCTGCAACCCGTTCCCTTTGTGCTGGATGAACGAACGTCTCTCCACATGCTCAGTTCTGAGAGATAAGTGTGTGTGAAAGCCGTCCTTCACCTAGCTTGAAGGGAACACAAAGTTTCTTTTCAGTTGCCAACTCCACTCCATACATATATATGGGGAGGTACAAGCTCCAACTCGGTTTTACAGTGAACAATTCAGGCACTTCAAACCGGCACTAGGAAACCGACTGAGAAACCAGAGTAAGTGTTTCTCTTGCAATCCGATCCCTTTGTGCTGGATGAAAGAACGTTTCTACACATGCTCAGTTCTGAGAGATAAGTGTGTGTGAAAGCCGTCCTTCACCTAGCTTGAAGGGAACACAAAGTTTCTTTTCAGTTGCCAACTCCACTCCATACATATATATGGGGAGATAGAAGCTCCAACTCGCTTTTACAGTGAAAACGGCAGGCACTTCAAACCGGCACTTGGAAACAGACTGAGAAAGCAGAGTAAGTGTTTCTCCTACAACCCGTTCCCTTTGTGCTGGATGAACGAACGTCTCTCCACATGCTCAGTTCTGAGAGATAAGTGTGTGTGAAAGCCGTCCTTCACCTAGCTTGAAGGGAAATCAAAGTTTCTTTTCAGTTGCCAAATCCACTCCATACAAATATATGGGGAGGTACAAGCTGCAACTCGGTTTTACAGTGAAAACGGCAGGCACTTCAATCCGGCACTAGGAAAAAGACTGAGAAACCAGAGTAAGTGTTTCTCCTGCAAACCGTTCCCTTTCTTCTGGATGAACGAACGTCTATCCACCTACTCAGTTCTGAGAGATAAGTGTGTGTGAAAGCCGTCCTTCACCTAGCTTGAAGGGAACACAAAGTTTCTTTTCAGTTGCCAACTCCACTCCATACATATATATGGGGAGGTACAAGCTCCAACTCGGTTTTACAGTGAAAACGGCAGGCACATCAAACCGGCACTAGGAAACAGACTGAGAAACCAGAGTAAGTGTTTCTCCTGCACCGCGTTCCCTTTGTGCTGGATGAACGAAAGTCTCTCCACATGCACAGTTCTGAGAGATAAGTGTGTGTGAAAGCCGTCCTTCACCTAGCTTGAAGGGAACACAAAGTTTCTTTTCAGTTGCCAACTCCACTCCATACGTATATATGGGGAGGTACAAGCTCCAACTCGGTTTTACAGTGAAAACGGCAGGCACTTCAAACCGGCACTAGGAAACCGACTGAGAAACCAGAGTAAGTGTTACTCCTGCAACCCGTTCCCTTTGTGCTGGATGAACGAACGTCTCTCCACATGCTCAGTTCTGAGAGATAAGTGTGTGTGAAAGCCGTCCTTCACCTAGCTTGAAGGGAACACAAAGTTTCTTTTCAGTTGCCAACTCCACTCCATACATATATATGGGGAGGTACAAGCTCCAACTCAGTTTTACACTGAAAGCGACAGGCACTTCAAACCGGCACTAGGAAACAGACTGAGAAACCAGAGTAAGTGTTTCTCCTGCAACCCGTTCCCTTTGTGCTGGATGAGCGAATGTCTCTCCACCTGCTCAGTTCTGAGGGATAAGTGTGTGCGAAAGCCGTCCTTCACCGAGCTTGATGGGAACACAAAGTTTCTTTTCAGTTGCCAACTCCACTCCATACATATATATGGGGAGGTACAAGCTCCAACTCGGTTTTACAGTGAAAACGGCAGGCACTTCAATCCGGCACTAGGAAAAAGACTGAGAAACCAGAGTAAGTGTTTCTCCTGCAACCCGTTCCCTTTTTGCTGGATGAACGAACGTCTATCCACGTACTCAGTTCTGAGAGATAAGTGTGTGTGAAAGCCGTCCTTCACCTAGCTTGAAGGGAACACAATGTTTCTTTTCAGTTGCCAACACCACTCCATACATATATATGGGGAGGTACAAGCTCCAACTCGGTTTTACAGTGAAAACAGCAGGCACATCAAACCGGCACTAGGAAACAGACTGAGAAACCAGAGTAAGTGTTTCTCCTGCAACGCGTTCCCTTTGTGCTGGATGAACGAAAGTCTCTCAACATGCACAGTTCTGAGAGATAAGTGTGTGTGAAAGCCGTCCTTCACCTAGCTTGAAGGGAACACAAAGTTTCTTTTCAGTTGCCAACTCCACTCCATACGTATGTATGGGGAGGTACAAGCTCCAAATCGGTTTTACAGTGAAAACGGCAGGCACTTCAAACCGGCACTAGGAAACCGACTGAGAAACCAGAGTAAGTGTTTGTCCTGCAATCCGATCCCTTTGTGCTGGATGAAAGAACGTTTCTCCACATGCTCAGTTCTGAGAGATAAGTGTGTGTGAAAGCCGTCCTTCACCTAGCTTGAAGGGAACACAAAGTTTCTTTTCAGTTGCCAACTCCACTCCATACATATATATGGGGAGGTACAAGCTCCAACTCAATTTTACACTGAAAGCGACAGGCACTTCAAACCGGCACTAGGAAACAGACTGAGAAACCAGAGTAAGTGTTTCTCCTGCAACCAGTTCCCTTTGTGCTGGATGAGCGAATGTCTCTCCACCTGCTCAGTTCTGAGAGATAAGTGTGTGCGAAAGCCGTCCTTCACCGAGCTTGATGGGAACACAAAGTTTCTTTTCAGTTGCCAATTCCACTCCATACATATACATGGGGAGGTACAAGCTCCAACTCGGTTTTACAGTGAAAACGGCAGGCACTTCAAACCGGCACTAGGAAACAGAATGAGAAACCAGAGTAAGTGTTTCTCCTGCAAGCCATTCCCTTTGTGCTGGATGAACGAACGTCTCTCCACATGCTCAGTTCTGAGAGATAAGTGTGTGTGAAAGCCGTCCTTCACCTAGCTTGAAGGGAACACAAAGTTTCTTTTCAGTTGCCAACTCCACTCCATACATATATATGGGGAGGTACAAGCTCCAACTCAATTTTACACTGAAAGCGACAGGCACTTCAAACCGGCACTAGGAAACAGACTGAGAAACCAGAGTAAGTGTTTCTCCTGCAACCAGTTCCCTTTGTGCTGGATGAGCGAATGTCTCTCCACCTGCTCAGTTCTGAGAGATAAGTGTGTGCGAAAGCCGTCCTTCACCGAGCTTGATGGGAACACAAAGTTTCTTTTCAGTTGCCAATTCCACTCCATACATATACATGGGGAGGTACAAGCTCCAACTCGGTTTTACAGTGAAAACGGCAGGCACTTCAAACCGGCACTAGGAAACAGAATGAGAAACCAGAGTAAGTGTTTCTCCTGCAACCCATTCCCTTTGTGCTGGATGAACGAACGTCTCTCCACATGCTCAGTTCTGAGAGATAAGTGTGTGTGAAAGCCGTCCTTCACCTAGCTTGAAGGGAACACAAAGTTTCTTTTCAGTTGCCAACTCCACTCCATACATATATATGGGGAGGTACAAGCTCCAACTCGGTTTTACAGTGAAAACGGCAGGCACTTCAAACCGGCACTAGGAAACACACTGAGAAACCAGAGTAAGTGTTTCTCCTGCAAACCGTTCCCTTTGTGCTGGATGAACGAACGTCTCTCCACATGCTCAGTTATGAGAGATAAGTGTGTGTGAAAGCCGTCCTTCACCTAGGTTGAAGGGAACACAAAATTTCTTTTCAGTTGCCAACTCCACTCCATACATATATATGGGGAGATAGAAGCTCCAACTCGCTATTACAGTGAAAACGGCAGGCACTTCAAACCGGCACTAGGAAACAGACTGAGAAACCAGAGTAAGTGTTTCTCCTACAACCCGTTCCCTTTGTGCTGGATGAACGAACGTCTCTCCACATGCTCAGTTCTGAGAGATAAGTGTGTGTGAAAGCCGTCCTTCACCTAGCTTGAAGGGAAATCAAAATTTCTTTTCAGTTGCCAAATCCACTCCATACATATATATGGGGAGGTACAAGCTCCAACTCGGTTTTACAGTGAAAACGGCAGGCACTTCAATCCGGCACTAGGAAAAAGACTGAGAAACCAGAGTAAGTGTTTCTCCTGCAACCCGTTCCCTTTTTGCTGGATGAACGAACGTCTATCCACCTACTCAGTTCTGAGAGATAAGTGTGTGTGAAAGCCGTCCTTCACCTAGCTTGAAGGGAACACAAAGTTTCTTTTCAGTTGCCAACTCCACTCCATACATATATATGGGGAGATAGAAGCTCCAACTCGCTTTTACAGTGAAAACGGCAGGCACTTCAAACCGGCACTTGGAAACAGACTGAGAAAGCAGAGTAAGTGTTTCTCCTACAAACCGTTCCCTTTGTGCTGGATGAACGAACGTCTCTACACATGCTCAGTTCTGAGAGATAAGTGTGTGTGAAAGCCGTCCTTCACCTAGCTTGAAGGGAAATCAAAGTTTCTTTTCAGTTGCCAAATCCACTCCATACATATATATGGGGAGGTACAAGCTCCAACTCGGTTTTACAGTGAAAACGGCAGGCACTTCAATCCGGCACTAGGAAAAAGACTGAGAAACCAGAGTAAGTGTTTCTCCTGCAACCCGTTCCCTTTTTTCTGGATGAACGAACGTCTATCCACCTACTCAGTTCTGAGAGATAAGTGTGTGTGAAAGCCGTCCTTCACCTAGCTTGAAGGGAACACAAAGTTTCTTTTCAGTTGCCAACTCCACTCCATACATATATATGGGGAGGTACAAGCTCCAACTCGGTTTTACAGTGAAAACGGCAGGCACATCAAACCGGCACTAGGAAACAGACTGAGAAACCAGAGTAAGTGTTTCTCCTGCACCGCGTTCCCTTTGTGCTGGATGAACGAAAGTCTCTCCACATGCACAGTTCTGAGAGATAAGTGTGTGTGAAAGCCGTCCTTCACCTAGCTTGAAGGGAACACAAAGTTTCTTTTCAGTTGCCAACTCCACTCCATACGTATATATGGGGAGGTACAAGCTCCAACTCGGTTTTACAGTGAAAACGGCAGGCACTTCAAACCGGCACTAGGAAACCGACTGAGAAACCAGAGTAAGTGTTACTCCTGCAACCCGTTCCCTTTGTGCTGGATGAACGAACGTCTCTCCACATGCTCAGTTCTGAGAGATAAGTGTGTGTGAAAGCCGTCCTTCACCTAGCTTGAAGGGAACACAAAGTTTCTTTTCAGTTGCCAACTCCACTCCATACATATATATGGGGAGGTACAAGCTCCAACTCAGTTTTACACTGAAAGCGACAGGCACTTCAAACCGGCACTAGGAAACAGACTGAGAAACCAGAGTAAGTGTTTCTCCTGCAACCCGTTCCCTTTGTGCTGGATGAGCGAATGTCTCTCCACCTGCTCAGTTCTGAGGGATAAGTGTGTGCGAAAGCCGTCCTTCACCGAGCTTGATGGGAACACAAAGTTTCTTTTCAGTTGCCAACTCCACTCCATACATATATATGGGGAGGTACAAGCTCCAACTCGGTTTTACAGTGAAAACGGCAGGCACTTCAATCCGGCACTAGGAAAAAGACTGAGAAACCAGAGTAAGTGTTTCTCCTGCAACCCGTTCCCTTTTTGCTGGATGAACGAACGTCTATCCACGTACTCAGTTCTGAGAGATAAGTGTGTGTGAAAGCCGTCCTTCACCTAGCTTGAAGGGAACACAATGTTTCTTTTCAGTTGCCAACTCCACTCCATACATATATATGGGGAGGTACAAGCTCCAACTCGGTTTTACAGTGAAAACAGCAGGCACATCAAACCGGCACTAGGAAACAGACTGAGAAACCAGAGTAAGTGTTTCTCCTGCAACGCGTTCCCTTTGTGCTGGATGAACGAAAGTCTCTCAACATGCACAGTTCTGAGAGATAAGTGTGTGTGAAAGCCGTCCTTCACCTAGCTTGAAGGGAACACAAAGTTTCTTTTCAGTTGCCAACTCCACTCCATACGTATATATGGGGAGGTACAAGCTCCAAATCGGTTTTACAGTGAAAACGGCAGGCACTTCAAACCGGCACTAGGAAACCGACTGAGAAACCAGAGTAAGTGTTTGTCCTGCAATCCGATCCCTTTGTGCTGGATGAAAGAACGTTTCTCCACATGCTCAGTTCTGAGAGATAAGTGTGTGTGAAAGCCGTCCTTCACCTAGCTTGAAGGGAACACAAAGTTTCTTTTCAGTTGCCAACTCCACTCCATACATATATATGGGGAGGTACAAGCTCCAACTCAATTTTACACTGAAAGCGACAGGCACTTCAAACCGGCACTAGGAAACAGACTGAGAAACCAGAGTAAGTGTTTCTCCTGCAACCAGTTCCCTTTGTGCTGGATGAGCGAATGTCTCTCCACCTGCTCAGTTCTGAGAGATAAGTGTGTGCGAAAGCCGTCCTTCACCGAGCTTGATGGGAACACAAAGTTTCTTTTCAGTTGCCAATTCCACTCCATACATATACATGGGGAGGTACAAGCTCCAACTCGGTTTTACAGTGAAAACGGCAGGCACTTCAAACCGGCACTAGGAAACAGAATGAGAAACCAGAGTAAGTGTTTCTCCTGCAACCCGTTCCCTTTGTGCTGGATGAACGAACGTCTCTCCACATGCTCAGTTCTGAGAGATAAGTGTGTGTGAAAGCCGTCCTTCACCTAGCTTGAAGGGAACACAAAGTTTCTTTTCAGTTGCCAACTCCACTCCATACATATATATGGGGAGGTACAAGCTCCAACTCGGTTTTACAGTGAACAATTCAGGCACTTCAAACCGGCACTAGGAAACCGACTGAGAAA
The DNA here is from genome assembly GCF_048564905.1 of Vicugna pacos. Classification (NCBI taxonomy): domain Eukaryota; kingdom Metazoa; phylum Chordata; class Mammalia; order Artiodactyla; family Camelidae; genus Vicugna; species Vicugna pacos. The sequence continues at coordinate 29,000,969 of NC_133002.1, forward strand.
CCAGAGTAAGTGTTTCTCCTGCAATCCGATCCCTTTGTGCTGGATGAAAGAACGTTTCTCCACATGCTCAGTTCTGAGAGATAAGTGTGTGTGAAAGCCGTCCTTCACCTAGCTTGAAGGGAACACAAAGTTTCTTTTCAGTTGCCAACTCCACTCCATACATATATATGGGGAGGTACAAGCTCCAACACGGTTTTACAGTGAAAACGGCAGGCACTTCAAACCGGCACTAGGAAACACGCTGAGAAACCAGAGTAAGTGTTTCTCCTGCAAACCGTTCCCTTTGTGCTGGATGAACGAACGTCTCTCCACATGCTCAGTTCTGAGAGATAAGTGTGTGTGAAAGCCGTCCTTCACCTAGGTTGAAGGGAACACAAAATTTCTTTTCAGTTGCCAACTCCACTCCATACATATATATGGGGAGATAGAAGCTCCAACTCGCTATTACAGTGAAAACGGCAGGCACTTCAAACCGGCACTAGGAAACAGACTGAGAAAGCAGAGTAAGTGTTTCTCCTACAACCCGTTCCCTTTGTGCTGGATGAACGAACGTCTCTCCACATGCTCAGTTCTGAGAGATAAGTGTGTGTGAAAGCCGTCCTTCACCTAGCTTGAAGGGAAATCAAAGTTTCTTTTCAGTTGCCAAATCCACTCCATACATATATATGGGGAGGTACAAGCTCCAACTCGGTTTTACAGTGAAAACGGCAGGCACTTCAATCCGGCACTAGGAAAAAGACTGAGAAACCAGAGTAAGTGTTTCTCCTGCAACCCGTTCCCTTTTTGCTGGATGAACGAACGTCTATCCACCTACTCAGTTCTGAGAGATAAGTGTGTGTGAAAGCCGTCCTTCACCTAGCTTGAAGGGAACACAAAGTTTCTTTTCAGTTGCCAACTCCACTCCATACATATATATGGGGAGGTACAAGCTCCAACTCGGTTTTACAGTGAAAACAGCAGGCACATCAAACCGGCACTAGGAAACAGACTGAGAAACCAGAGTAAGTGTTTCTCCTGCAACGCGTTCCCTTTGTGCTGGATGAACGAAAGTCTCTCCACATGCACAGTTCTGAGAGATAAGTGTGTGTGAAAGCCGTCCTTCACCTAGCTTGAAGGGAACACAAAGTTTCTTTTCAGTTGCCAACTCCACTCCATACGTATATATGGGGAGGTAAAAGCTCCAAATCGGTTTTACAGTGAAAACGGCAGGCACTTCAAACCGGCACTAGGAAACCGACTGAGAAACCAGAGTAAGTGTTTCTCCTGCAATCCGATCCCTTTGTGCTTGATGAAAGAACGTTTCTACACATGCTCAGTTCTGAGAGATAAGTGTGTGTGAAAGCCGTCCTTCACCTAGCTTGAAGGGAACACAAAGTTTCTTTTCAGTTGCCAACTCCACTCCATACATATATATGGGGAGATAGAAGCTCCAACTCGCTTTTACAGTGAAAACGGCAGGCACTTCAAACCGGCACTTGGAAACAGACTGAGAAAGCAGAGTAAGTGTTTCTCCTACAAACCGTTCCCTTTGTGCTGGATGAACGAACGTCTCTACACATGCTCAGTTCTGAGAGATAAGTGTGTGTGAAAGCCGTCCTTCACCTAGCTTGAAGGGAAATCAAAGTTTCTTTTCAGTTGCCAAATCCACTCCATACATATATATGGGGAGGTACAAGCTCCAACTCGGTTTTACAGTGAAAACGGCAGGCACTTCAATCCGGCACTAGGAAAAAGACTGAGAAACCAGAGTAAGTGTTTCTCCTGCAACCCGTTCCCTTTTTTCTGGATGAACGAACGTCTATCCACCTACTCAGTTCTGAGAGATAAGTGTGTGTGAAAGCCGTCCTTCACCTAGCTTGAAGGGAACACAATGTTTCTTTTCAGTTGCCAACTCCACTCCATACATATATATGGGGAGGTACAAGCTCCAACTCGGTTTTACAGTGAAAACGGCAGGCACATCAAACCGGCACTAGGAAACAGACTGAGAAACCAGAGTAAGTGTTTCTCCTGCACCGCGTTCCCTTTGTGCTGGATGAACGAAAGTCTCTCCACATGCACAGTTCTGAGAGATAAGTGTGTGTGAAAGCCGTCCTTCACCTAGCTTGAAGGGAACACAAAGTTTCTTTTCAGTTGCCAACTCCACTCCATACGTATATATGGGGAGGTACAAGCTCCAAATCGGTTTTACAGTGAAAACGGCAGGCACTTCAAACCGGCACTAGGAAACCGACTGAGAAACCAGAGTAAGTGTTTCTCCTGCAACCCATTCCCTTTGTGCTGGATGAACGAACGTCTCTCCACATGCTCAGTTCTGAGAGATAAGTGTGTGTGAAAGCCGTCCTTCACCTAGCTTGAAGGGAACACAAAGTTTCTTTTCAGTTGCCAACTCCACTCCATACATATATACGGGGAGGTACAAGCTCCAACTCGGTTTTACAGTGAACAATTCAGGCACTTCAAACCGGCACTAGGAAACCGACTGAGAAACCAGTGTAAGTGTTTCTCCTGCAATCCGATCCCTTTGTGCTGGATGAAAGAACGTTTCTCCACATGCTCAGTTCTGAGAGATATGTGTGTGTGAAAGCCGACCTTCACCTAGCTTGAAGGGAACACAAAGTTTCTTTTCAGTTGCCAACTCCACTCCATACATATATATGGGGAGGTACAAGCTCCAACTCGCTTTTACAGTGAAAACGGCAGACACATCAAACCGGCACTAGGAAACAGACTGAGAAACCAGAGTAAGTGTTTCTCCTGCAACGCGTTCCCTTTGTGCTGGATGAACGAAAGTCTCTCCACATGCACAGTTCTGAGAGATAAGTGTGTGTGAAAGCCGTCCTTCACCTAGCTTGAAGGGAACACAAAGTTTCTTTTCAGTTGTCAACTCCACTCCATACATATATATGGGGAGGTACAAGCTCCAACTCGATTTTACAGTGAAAACGGCAGGCACTTCAAACCGGCACTAGGAAACAGAAAGAGAAACCAGAGTAAGTGTTTCTCCTGCAACCCGTTCCCTTTGTGCTGGATGAAAGAACGTCTCTCCACATGCACATTTCTGAGAGATAAGTGTGTGTGAAAGCAGTCCTTCACTTAGCTTGAAGGGAACACAAAGTTTCTTTTCAGTTGCCAACTCCACTCCATACGTATATATGGGGAGGTACAAGCTCCAACTCGGTTTTACAGTGAAAACGGCAGGCACTTCAAACCGGCACTAGGAAACCGACTGAGAAACCAGAGTAAGTGTTACTCCTGCAACCCGTTCCCTTTGTGCTGGATGAACGAACGTCTCTCCACATGCTCAGTTCTGAGAGATAAGTGTGTGTGAAAGCCGTCCTTCACCTAGCTTGAAGGGAACACAAAGTTTCTTTTCAGTTGCCAACTACACTCCATACATATATATGGGGAGGTACAAGCTCCAACTCAGTTTTACACTGAAAGCGACAGGCACTTCAAACCGGCACTAGGAAACAGACTGAGAGACCAGAGTAAGTGTTTCTCCTGCAACCCGTTCCCTTTGTGCTGGATGAGCGAATGTCTCTCCACCTGATCAGTTCTGAGAGATAAGTGTGTGCGAAAGCCGTCCTTCACCGAGCTTGATGGGAACACAAAGTTTCTTTTCAGTTGCCAACTCCACTCCATACATATATATGGGGAGGTACAAGCTCCAACTCGGTTTTACACTGAAAACGGCAGGCAATTCAAACCGGCACTAGGAAACAGACTGAGAAACCAGAGTAAGTGTTTCTCCTGCAACCCTTTCCCTTTGTGCTGGATGAAAGAACGTCTCTCCACATGCTCAGTTCTGAGAGATAAGTGTGTGTGAAAGCCGTCCTTCACCTATCTTTCAGGGAACACAAAGTTTCTTTTCAGTTGCCAACTCCCCTCCATACATATATATGGGGAGGTACAAGCTCCAACTCGGTTTTACAGTGAAAACGTCAGGCACTTCAAACCGGCACTAGGAAACAGACTGAGAAACCAGAGTAAGTGTTTCTCCTGCATCGCGTTCCCTTTGTGGTGGATGAACGAACGTCTCTCCACATGCTCAGTTCTGAGAGATAAGTGTGTGTGAAAGCCGTACTTCACCTAGCTTGAAGGGAACACAAATTTTCTTTTCAATTGCCAACTTCACTCCATACATATATATGGGGAGGTACAAGCTCCAACTCGGTATTACAGTGAAAACGGCAGGCACTTCAAACCGGCACTAGGAAACACACTGAGAAACCAGAGTAAGTGTTTCTCATACAACCCGTTCCCTTTGTGCTGCATGAACGAACGTCTCTCCACATGCTCAGTTATGAGAGATAAGTGTGTGTGAAAGCCGTCCTTCACCTAGGTTGAAGGGAACACAAAATTTCTTTTTAGTTGCCAACTCCACTCCATACATATATATGGGGAGATAGAAGCTCCAACTCGCCATTACAGTGAAAACGGCAGGCACTTCAACCCGGCACTAGGAAACAGACTGAGAAACCAGAGTAAGTGTTTCTCCTGCAACCCGTTCCCTTTGTGCTGGATGAGCGAATGTCTCTCCACCTGATCAGTTCTGAGAGATAAGTGTGTGCGAAAGCCGTCCTTCACAGAGCTTGATGGGAACACAAAGTTTCTTTTCAGTTGCCAACTCCACTCCATACATATATATGGGGAGGTACAAGCTCCAACTCGGTTTTACACTGAAAACGGCAGGCAATTCAAACCGGCACTAGGAAACAGACTGAGAAACCAGAGTAAGTGTTTCTCCTGCAACCCTTTCCCTTTGTGCTGGATGAACGAACGTCTCTCCACATGCTCAGTTCTGAGAGATAAGTGTGTGTGAAAGCCGTCCTTCACCTATCTTTCAGGGAACACAAAGTTTCTTTTCAGTTGCCAAATCCACTCCATACATATATATGGGGTGGTACAAGCTCCAACTCGGTTTTACAGTGAAAACGGCAGGCACTTCAATCCGGCACTAGGAAAAAGACTGAGAAACCAGAGTAAGTGTTTCTCCTGCAACGCGTTCCCTTTGTGCTGGATGAACGAACGTCTATCCACGTACTCAGTTCTGAGAGATAAGTGTGTGTGAAAGCCGTCCTTCACCTAGGTTTAAGGGAACACAAAGTTTCTTTTCAGTTGCCAACTCCACTCCATACATATATATGGGGAGGTACAAGCTCCAACTCGGTTTTACAGTGAAAACAGCAGGCACATCAAACCGGCACTAGGAAACAGACTGAGAAACCAGAGTAAGTGTTTCTCCTGCAACGCGTTCCCTTTGTGCTGGATGAACGAAAGTCTCTCAACATGCACAGTTCTGAGAGATAAGTGTGTGTGAAAGCCGTCCTTCACCTAGCTTGAAGGGAACACAAAGTTTCTTTTCAGTTGCCAACTCCACTCCATACGTATATATGGGGAGGTACAAGCTCCAAATCGGTTTTACAGTGAAAACGGCAGGCACTTCAAACCGGCACTAGGAAACCGACTGAGAAACCAGAGTAAGTGTTTCTCCTGCAATCCGATCCCTTTGTGCTGGATGAAAGAACGTTTCTCCACATGCTCAGTTCTGAGAGATAAGTGTGTGTGAAAGCCGTCCTTCACCTAGCTTGAAGGGAACACAAAGTTTCTTTTCAGTTGCCAACTCCACTCCATACATATATATGGGGAGGTACAAGCTCCAACTCGATTTTACAGTGAAAACGGCAGGCACTTCAAACCGGCACTAGGAAACAGAAAGAGAAACCAGAGTAAGTGTTTCTCCTGCAACCCGTTCCCTTTGTGCTGGATGAAAGAACGTCTCTCCACATGCACATTTCTGAGAGATAAGTGTGTGTGAAAGCAGTCCTTCACTTAGCTTGAAGGGAACACAAAGTTTCTTTTCAGTTGCCAACTCCACTCCATACGTATATATGGGGAGGTACAAGCTCCAACTCGGTTTTACAGTGAAAACGGCAGGCACTTCAAACCGGCACTAGGAAACCGACTGAGAAACCAGAGTAAGTGTTACTCCTGCAATCCGTTCCCTTTGTGCTGGATGAACGAACGTCTCTCCACATGCTCAGTTCTGAGAGATAAGTGTGTGTGAAAGCCGTCCTTCACCTAGCTTGAAGGGAACACAAAGTTTCTTTTCAGTTGCCAACTACACTCCATACATATATATGGGGAGGTACAAGCTCCAACTCAGTTTTACACTGAAAGCGACAGGCACTTCAAACCGGCACTAGGAAACAGACTGAGAGACCAGAGTAAGTGTTTCTCCTGCAACCCGTTCCCTTTGTGCTGGATGAGCGAATGTCTCTCCACCTGATCAGTTCTGAGAGATAAGTGTGTGCGAAAGCCGTCCTTCACCGAGCTTGATGGGAACACAAAGTTTCTTTTCAGTTGCCAACTCCACTCCATACATATATATGGGGAGGTACAAGCTCCAACTCGGTTTTACACTGAAAACGGCAGGCAATTCAAACCGGCACTAGGAAACAGACTGAGAAACCAGAGTAAGTGTTTCTCCTGCAACCCTTTCCCTTTGTGCTGGATGAAAGAACGTCTCTCCACATGCTCAGTTCTGAGAGATAAGTGTGTGTGAAAGCCGTCCTTCACCTATCTTTCAGGGAACACAAAGTTTCTTTTCAGTTGCCAACTCCCCTCCATACATATATATGGGGAGGTACAAGCTCCAACTCGGTTTTACAGTGAAAACGTCAGGCACTTCAAACCGGCACTAGGAAACAGACTGAGAAACCAGAGTAAGTGTTTCTCCTGCATCGCGTTCCCTTTGTGGTGGATGAACGAACGTCTCTCCACATGCTCAGTTCTGAGAGATAAGTGTGTGTGAAAGCCGTACTTCACCTAGCTTGAAGGGAACACAAATTTTCTTTTCAATTGCCAACTTCACTCCATACATATATATGGGGAGGTACAAGCTCCAACTCGGTATTACAGTGAAAACGGCAGGCACTTCAAACCGGCACTAGGAAACACACTGAGAAACCAGAGTAAGTGTTTCTCATACAACCCGTTCCCTTTGTGCTGCATGAACGAACGTCTCTCCACATGCTCAGTTATGAGAGATAAGTGTGTGTGAAAGCCGTCCTTCACCTAGGTTGAAGGGAACACAAAATTTCTTTTTAGTTGCCAACTCCACTCCATACATATATATGGGGAGATAGAAGCTCCAACTCGCCATTACAGTGAAAACGGCAGGCACTTCAACCCGGCACTAGGAAACAGACTGAGAAACCAGAGTAAGTGTTTCTCCTGCAACCCGTTCCCTTTGTACTGGATGAGCGAATGTCTCTCCACCTGATCAGTTCTGAGAGATAAGTGTGTGCGAAAGCCGTCCTTCACAGAGCTTGATGGGAACACAAAGTTTCTTTTCAGTTGCCAACTCCACTCCATACATATATATGGGGAGGTACAAGCTCCAACTCGGTTTTACACTGAAAACGGCAGGCAATTCAAACCGGCACTAGGAAACAGACTGAGAAACCAGAGTAAGTGTTTCTCCTGCAACCCTTTCCCTTTGTGCTGGATGAACGAACGTCTCTCCACATGCTCAGTTCTGAGAGATAAGTGTGTGTGAAAGCCGTCCTTCACCTATCTTTCAGGGAACACAAAGTTTCTTTTCAGTTGCCAATTCCACTCCATACATATATATGGGGTGGTACAAGCTCCAACTCGGTTTTACAGTGAAAACGGCAGGCACTTCAATCCGGCACTAGGAAAAAGACTGAGAAACCAGAGTAAGTGTTTCTCCTGCAACGCGTTCCCTTTGTGCTGGATGAACGAACGTCTATCCACGTACTCAGTTCTGAGAGATAAGTGTGTGTGAAAGCCGTCCTTCACCTAGCTTTAAGGGAACACAAAGTTTCTTTTCAGTTGCCAACTCCACTCCATACATATATATGGGGAGGTACAAGCTCCAACTCGGTTTTACAGTGAAAACAGCAGGCACATCAAACCGGCACTAGGAAACAGACTGAGAAACCAGAGTAAGTGTTTCTCCTGCAACGCGTTCCCTTTGTGCTGGATGAACGAAAGTCTCTCAACATGCACAGTTCTGAGAGATAAGTGTGTGTGAAAGCCGTCCTTCACCTAGCTTGAAGGGAACACAAAGTTTCTTTTCAGTTGCCAACTCCACTCCATACGTATATATGGGGAGGTACAAGCTCCAAATCGGTTTTACAGTGAAAACGGCAGGCACTTCAAACCGGCACTAGGAAACCGACTGAGAAACCAGAGTAAGTGTTTCTCCTGCAATCCGATCCCTTTGTGCTGGATGAAAGAACGTTTCTCCACATGCTCAGTTCTGAGAGATAAGTGTGTGTGAAAGCCGTCCTTCACCTAGCTTGAAGGGAACACAAAGTTTCTTTTCAGTTGCCAACTCCACTCCATACATATATATGGGGAGGTACAAGCTCCAACTCAGTTTTACACTGAAAGCGACAGGCACTTCAAACCGGCACTAGGAAACAGACTGAGAAACCAGAGTAAGTGTTTCTCCTGCAACCAGTTCCCTTTGTGCTGGATGAGCGAATGTCTCTCCACCTGCTCAGTTCTGAGAGATAAGTGTGTGCGAAAGCCGTCCTTCACCGAGCTTGATGGGAACACAAAGTTTCTTTTCAGTTGCCAATTCCACTCCATACATATATATGGGGAGATACAAGCTCCAACTCGGTTTTACAGTGAAAACGGCAGGCACTTCAAACCGGCACTAGGAAACAGACTGAGAAAGCAGAGTAAGTGTTTCTCCTGCAACCCGTTCCCTTTGTGCTGGATGAACGAACGTCTCTCCACATGCTCAGTTCTGAGAGATAAGTGTGTGTGAAAGCCGTCCTTCACCTAGCTTGAAGGGAACACAAAGTTTCTTTTCAGTTGCCAACTCCACTCCATACATATATACGGGGAGGTACAAGCTCCAACTCGGTTTTACAGTGAAAACGGCAGGCACTTCAAACCGGCACTAGAAAAACAGACTGAGAAACCAGAGTAAGTGTTTCACCTGCAAACCGTTCCCTTTGTTCTGGATGAACGAACGTCTCTCCACATGCTCAGTTCTGAGAGATAATTGTGTGCGAAAGCAGTCCTTCACCTAGCTTGATGGGAACACAAAGTTTCTTTTCAGTTGCCAACTCCACTCCATACATATATATGGGGAGGTACAAGCTCCAACTCGGTTTTACAGTGAAAACGGCAGGCACTTCAAACCAGCACTAGGAAACAGACTGAGAAAGCAGAGTAAGTGTTTCTCCTGCAACCCGTTCCCTTTGTGCTGGATGAACGAACGTCTCTCCACATGCTCAGTTCTGAGAGATAAGTGTGTGCGAAAGCAGTCCTTCACCTAGCTTGATGGGAACACAAAGTTTCTTTTCAGTTGCCAACTCCACTCCATACATATATATGGGGAGGTACAAGCTCCAACTCGGTTTTACAGTGAAAACGGCAGGCACTTCAAACCAGCACTAGGAAACAGACTGAGAAAGCAGAGTAAGTGTTTCTCCTGCAACCCGTTCCCTTTGTGCTGGATGAACGAACGTCTCTCCACATGCTCAGTTCTGAGAGATAAGTGTGTGTGAAAGCCGTACTTCACCTAGCTTGAAGGGAACACAAATTTTCTTTTCAATTGCCAACTACACTCCATACATATATATGGGGAGGTACAAGCTCCAACTCGGTTTTACACTGAAAAAGGCAGGCACTTCAAACCGGCACTAGGAAACAGACTGAGAAACCAGAGTAAGTGTTTCTCCTGCCACCAGTTCAATTTGTGCTGGATGAACGAACGTCTCTCCACATGCTCCGTTCTGAGAGATAAGTGTGTGTGAAAGCCGTCCTTCACCTAGCTTGAAGGGAACACAAAGTTTCTTTTCAGTTGCCAACTCCACTCCATACATATATATGGGGAGGTAGTAGCTCCAACTCACTTTTACAGTGAAAACGGCAGGCACTTCAAACCGGCACTAGGAAACAGACTGAGAAAGCAGAGTAAGTGTTTCTTCTGCAACCCGTACCCTTTGTGCTGGATGAACGAACGTCTCTCCACATGCTCAGTTCTGAGAGTTAAGTGTGTGTGAAAGCCGTCCTTCAACTAGCTTGAAGGGAACACAAAGTTTCTTTTCAGTTGCCAACTCCAATCCATACATATATATGAGGAGGTACAAGCTCCAACTCGGTTTTACATTGAAAACGGCAGGCACTTCAAACCGGCACTTGGAAACAGACTGAGAAACCAGAGTAAGTGTTTCTCCTGCAACCCGTTCCCTTTGTGCTGGATGAACGAACGTCTCTCCACATGCTCAGTTCTGAGAGATAAGTGTGTGTGAAAGCCGTCCTTCACCTAGCTTGAAGGGAACACAAAGTTTCTTTTCAGTTGCCAACTCCACTCCATACATATATATGGGGAGGTACAAGCTCCAACTCGGTTTTACAGTGAACAATTCAGGCACTTCAAACCGGCACTAGGAAACCGACTGAGAAACCAGAGTAAGTGTTTCTCCTGCAATCCGATCCCTTTGTGCTGGATGAAAGAACGTTTCTCCACATGCTCAGTTCTGAGAGATAAGTGTGTGTGAAAGCCGTCCTTCACCTAGCTTGAAGGGAACACAAAGTCTCTTTTCACTTGCCAACTCCACTCCATACATATATATGGGGAGGTACAAGCTCCAACTCAGTTTTACACTGAAAGCGACAGGCACTTCAAACCGGCACTAGGAAACAGACTGAGAAACCAGAGTAAGTGTTTCTCCTGCAACCCGTTCCCTTTGTGCTGGATGAGCGAATGTCTCTCCACCTGCTCAGTTCTGAGAGATAAGTGTGTGCGAAAGCCGTCCTTCACCGAGCTTGATGGGAACACAAAGGTTCTTTTCAGTTGCCAACTCCACTCCATACATATATATGGGGAGGTACAAGCTCCAACTCGGTTTTACAGTGAAAACGGCAGGCACTTCAAACCGGCACTAGAAAAACAGACTGAGAAACCAGAGTAAGTGTTTCACCTGCAAACCGTTCCCTTTGTTCTCGATGAACGAACGTCTCTCCACATGCTCAGTTCTGAGAGATAAGTGTGTGCGAAAGCAGTCCTTCACCTAGCTTGATGGGAACACAAAGTTTCTTTTCAGTTGCCAACTCCACTCCATACATATATATGGGGAGGTACAAGCTCCAACTCGGTTTTACAGTGAAAACGGCAGGCACTTCAAACCAGCACTAGGAAACAGACTGAGAAAGCAGAGTAAGTGTTTCTCCTGCAACCCGTTCCCTTTGTGCTGGATGAACGAACGTCTCTCCACATGCTCAGTTCTGAGAGATAAGTGTGTGCGAAAGCAGTCCTTCACCTAGCTTGATGGGAACACAAAGTTTCTTTTCAGTTGCCAACTCCACTCCATACATATATATGGGGAGGTACAAGCTCCAACTCGGTTATACAGTGAAAACGGCAGGCACTTCAAACCAGCACTAGGAAACAGACTGAGAAATCAGAGTAAGTGTTTCTCCTGCAACCCGTTCCCTTTGTGCTGGATGAACGAACGTCTCTCCACATGCTCAGTTCTGAGAGATAAGTGTGTGCGAAAGCCGTCCTTCACCTAACTTGATGGGAACACAAAGTTTCTTTTCAGTTGCCAACTCCACTCCATACATATATATGGGGAGGTACAAGCTCCAACTCGGTTTTACAGTGAAAACGGCAGGCACTTAAAACCGGCACTAGGAAACAGACAGAGAAACCAGAGTAAGTGTTTCTCCTGCAACCCGTTCCCTTTGTGCTGGATGAACGAACGTCTCTCCACATGCTCCGTTCTGAGAGATAAGTGTGTGTGAAAGCCGTCCTTCACCTAGCTTGAAGGGAACACAAATTTTCTTTTCAATTGCCAACTACACTCCATACATATATATGGGGAGGTACAAGCTCCAACTCGGTTTTACACTGAAAACGGCAGGCACTTCAAACCGGCACTAGGAAACAGACTGAGAAACCAGAGTAAGTGTTTCTCCTGCAACCAGTTCAATTTGTGCTGGATGAACGAACGTCTCTCCACATGCTCCGTTCTGAGAGATAAGTGTGTGTGAAAGCCGTCCTTCACCTAGCTTGAAGGGAACACAAAGTTTCTTTTCAGTTGCCAACTCCACTCCATACATATATATGGGGAGGTAGAAGCTCCAACTCACTTTTACAGTGAAAACGGCAGGCACTTCAAACCGGCACTAGGAAACAGACTGAGAAAGCAGAGTAAGTGTTTCTTCTGCAACCCGTACCCTTTGTGCTGGATGAACGAACGTCTCTCCACATGCTCAGTTCTGAGAGATAAGTGTGTGTGAAAGCCGTCCTTCAACTAGCTTGAAGGGAACACAAAGTTTCTTTTCAGTTGCCAACTCCACTCCATACATATATATGAGGAGGTACAAGCTCCAACTCGGTTTTACATTGAAAACGGCAGGCACTTCAAACCGGCACTAGGAAACAGACTGAGAAACCAGAGTAAGTGTTTCTCCTGCAACCCGTTCCCTTTGTGCTGGATGAACGAACGTCTCTCCACATGCTCAGTTCTGAGAGATAAGTGTGTGTGAAAGCCGTCCTTCACCTAGCTTGAAGGGAACACAAAGTTTCTTTTCAGTTGCCAACTCCACTCCATACATATATATGGGGAGGTACAAGCCCCAACTCGGTTTTACAGTGAAATCGGCAGGCACTTCAAACCGGCACTAGGAAACAAACTGAGATACAAGAGTAAGTGTTTCTCCTGCAACCCGTTCAATTTGTGCGGGATGAACGAACGTCTCTCCACATGCTCAGTTCTGAGAGATAAGCGCGTGTGAAAGCCGTCTTTCACCTAGCTTGAAGGGAACACAAAGTTTCTATTCAGTTGCCAACTCCACTCCATACATATATATGGGGAGGTAAAAGCTCCAACTCAGTTTACAGTGAAAACGGCAGGCACTTCAAACCGGCACTTGGAAACAGACTGAGAAACCAGAGTAAGTGTTTCTCCTGCAACCCGTTTCTTTGTGCTGGATGAACGAACGTCTCTCCACATGCTCAGTTCTGAGAGATAAGTGTGTGTGAAAGACGTACTTCACCTAGCTTGAAGGGAACACAAAGTTTCTTTTCAGTTGCCAACTCCACTCCATACATATATATGGGGAGGTACAAGCTCCAACACGGTTTTACAGTGAAAACGACAGGCACTTCAAACCGGCACTAGGAAACAGACTGAGAAACCAGAGTAAGTGTTTCTCCTGCAACGCGTTCCCTTTGTGCTGGATGAACGAACGTCTCTCCACATGCTCAGTTCTGAGAGATAAGTGTGTGTGAAAGCCGTCCTTCACCTAGCTTGAAGGGAACACAAAGTTTCTTTTCAGTTGCCAACTCCACTCCATACATATATATGGGGAGGTACAAGCTCCAACTCGGTTTTACACTGAAAACGGTAGGCACTTCAAACCGGCACTAGGAAACACACTTAGAAACCAGAGTAAGTGTTTCTCCTGCAAACCGTTCCCTTTGTGCTGGATGAACGAACGTCTCTCCACATGCTCAGTTCTGAGAGATAAGTGTGTGTGAAAGCCGACCTTCACCTAGCTTGAAGGGAACACAAAGTTTCTTTTCTGTAACCAAATCCACTCCATACATATATATGGGGAGGTACAAGCTCCAACTCGCTTTTACAGTGAAAATGGCAGGCACTTCAAACCGGAACTAGGAAACCGACTGAGAAACCAGAGTAAGTGTTTCTCCTGCAACCCGTTACCTTTGTGCTGGATGAACGAACGTCTCTCCACATGCTCAGTTCTGAGAGATAAGTGTGTGTGAAAGCCGTACTTCACCTAGCTTGAAGGGAACACAAAGTTTCTTTTCAGTTGCCAACTCCAATCCATACATATATATGGGGAGGTACAAGCTCCAACTCGGTTTAACAGTGAAAACGGCCGACACATCAAACCGGCACTAGGAAACAGACTGAGAAACCAGATTAAGTGTTTCTCCTGCAACCCGTTCCCTTTGTGCTGGATGAACGAACGTCTCTCCACCTGCTCACTTCTGAGAGATAAGTGTGTGTGAAAGCCATCCTTCACATAGCTTAAAGGGAACACAAAGTTTCTTTTGAGTTGGCAACTCCACTCCATGCATATTAATGGGGAGGTACAAGCTCCAAATCGGTTTTACAATGAAAACGGCAGGCACATCAAACCGGCACTAGGAAACAGACTGAGAAACCAGAGTAAGTGTTTCTCCTGCAATGCGTTCCTTTTGTGCTGGATGAACGAAAGTATCTCCACATGCACAGTTCTGAGAGATAAGTGTGTGTGAAAGCCGTCCTTCACCTAGCTTGAAGGGAACACAAAGTTTCTATTCAGTTGCCAACTCCACTCCATACATATATATGGGGAGGTACATGCTCCAACTCGGTTTTACAGTGAAAACGGCAGGCACTTCAAACAGGCACTAGGAAACAGACTGAAAAACCAGAGTAAGTGTTTCTCCTGCAACCCGTTCCCTTTGTGCTGGATGAACGAACGTCTATCCACCTACTCAGTTCTGAGAGATAAGTGTGTGTGAAAGCCGTCCTTCACCTAGCTTGAAGGGAACACAAAGTTTCTTTTCAGTTGCCAACTCCACTCCATACATATATATGGGGAGGTACAAGCTCCAACTCGGTTTTACACGGAAAACGGCAGGCACTTCAAACCGGCACTAGGAAACACACTGAGAAACCAGAGTAAGTGTTTCTCCTGCAACCCGTTCCCTTTGTGCTGGATGAACGAACGTCTCTCCACATGCTCAGTTCTGAGAGATAAGTGTGTGTGAAAGCCGACCTTCACCTAGCTTGAAGGGAACACAAAGTTTCTTTTCTGTAACCAAATCCACTCCATACATATATATGGGGAGGTACAAGCTCCAACTCGCTTTTACAGTGAAAATGGCAGGCACTTCAAACCGGAACTAGGAAACCGACTGAGAAACCAGAGTAAGTGTTTCTCCTGCAACCCGTTCCCTTTGTGCTGGATGAACGAACGTCTATCCACCTACTCAGTTCTGAGAGATAAGTGTGTGTGAAAGCCGTCTTTCACCTAGCTTGAAGGGAACACAAAGTTTCTTTTCAGTTGCCAACTCCACTCCATACATATATATGGGGAGGTACAAGTTCCAACTCGGTTTTACAGTGAAAACGGCAGGCACATCAAACCGGCACTAGGAAACAGACTGAGAAACCAGAGTAAGTGTTTCTCCTGCAACGCGTTCCCTTTGTGCTGGATGAACGAAAGTCTCACCACATGCACAGTTCTGAGAGATAAGTGTGTGTGAAAGCCGTCCTTCACCTAGCTTGAAGGGAACACAAAGTTTCTTTTCAGTTGCCAACTCCACTCCATACATATATATGGGGAGGTACAAGCTCCAACTCGATTGTACAGTGAAAGCGGCAGGCACTTCAAACCGGCACTAGGAAACAGACTGAGAAACCAGAGTAAGTGTTTCTCCTGCAACCAGTTCCCTTTGTGCTGGATGAGCGAATGTCTCTCCACCTGCTCAGTTCTGAGGGATAAGTGTGTGCGAAAGCCGTCCTTCACCTAGCTTGAAGGGAAATCAAAGCTTCTTTTCAGTTGCCAAATCCACTCCATACATATATATGGGGAGGTACAAGCTCCAACTCGCTTTTACAGTGAAAATGGCAGGCACTTCAAACCGGAACTCGGAAACCGACTGAGAAACCAGAGTAAGTGTTTCTCTTGCAACCCGTTACCTTTGTGCTGGATGAACGAACGTCTCTCCACATGCTCAGTTCTGAGAGATAAGTGTGTGTGAAAGCCGTACTTCACCTAGCTTGAAGGGAACACAAAGTTTCTTTTCAGTTGCCAACTCCAATCCATACATATATATGGGGAGGTAGAAGCTCCAACTCGGTTTAACAGTGAAAACGGCAGGCACATCAAACCGGCACTAGGAAACAGACTGAGAAACCAGAGTAAGTGTTTCTCCTGCAACGCGTTCCCTTTGTGCTGGATGAACGAAAGTCTCTCCACATGCTCAGTTCTGAGAGATAAGTGTGTGTGAAAGCCGACCTTTACCTAGCTTGAAGGCAACTCAAAGTTTCTTTTCAGTTGCCAACTGCACTGCATACATATATATGGGGAGGTACATGCTCCAACTCGGTTTTACAGTGAAAACGGCAGGCACTTCAAACAGGCACTAGGAAACAGACTGAAAAACCAGAGTAAGTGTTTCTCCTGCAACCCGTTCCCTTTGTGCTGGATGAACGAACGTCTATCCACCTACTCAGTTCTGAGAGATAAGTGTGTGTGAAAGCCGTCCTTCACCTAGCTTGAAGGGAACACAGAGTTTCTTTTCAGTTGCCAACTCCACTCCATACATATATATGGGGAGGTACAAGCTCCAACTCGGTTTTACAGTGAAAACGGCAGGCACATCAAACCGGCACTAGGAAACAGACTGAGAAACCAGAGTAAGTGTTTCTCCTGCAACGCGTTCCCTTTGTGCTGGATGAACGAAAGTCTCTCCACATGCACAGTTCTGAGAGATAAGTGTGTGTGAAAGCCGTCCTTCACCTAGCTTGAAGGGAACACAAAGTTTCTTTTCAGTTGCCAACTCCACTCCATACATATATATGGGGAGGTACAAGCTCCAACTCGGTTTTACACTGAAAACGGCAGGCACTTCAAACCGGCACTAGGAAACACACTGAGAAACCAGAGTAAGTGTTTCTCCTGCAACCTGTTACCTTTGTGCTGGATGAACGAACGTCTCTCCACATGCTCAGTTCTGAGAGATAAGTGTGTGTGAAAGCCGTACTTCACCTAGCTTGAAGGGAACACAAAGTTTCTTTTCAGTTGCCAACTCCAATCCATACATATATATGGGGAGGTACAAGCTCCAACTCGGTTTAACAGTGAAAACGGCCGACACATCAAACCGGCACTAGGAAACAGACTGAGAAACCAGATTAAGTGTTTCTCCTGCAACCCGTTCCCTTTGTGCTGGATGAACGAACGTCTCTCCACCTGCTCACTTCTGAGAGATAAGTGTGTGTGAAAGCCATCCTTCACCTAGCTTGAAGGGAACACAAAGTTTCTTTTGAGTTGCCAACTCCACTCCATGCATATTAATGGGGAGGTACAAGCTCCAAATCGGTTTTACAATGAAAACGGCAGGCACATCAAACCGGCACTAGGAAACAGACTGAGAAACCAGAGTAAGTGTTTCTCCTGCAACGCGTTCCTTTTGTGCTGGATGAACGAAAGTCTCTCCACATGCACAGTTCTGAGAGATAAGTGTGTGTGAAAGCCGTCCTTCACCTAGCTTGAAGGGAACACAAAGTTTCTATTCAGTTGCCAACTCCACTCCATACATATATATGGGGAGGTACATGCTCCAACTCGGTTTTACAGTGAAAACGGCAGGCACTTCAAACAGGCACTAGGAAACAGACTGAAAAACCAGAGTAAGTGTTTCTCCTGCAACCCGTTCCCTTTGTGCTGGATGAACGAACGTCTATCCACCTACTCAGTTCTGAGAGATAAGTGTGTGTGAAAGCCGACCTTCACCTAGCTTGAAGGGAACACAAAGTTTCTTTTCAGTTGCCAACTCCACTCCATACATATATATGGGGAGGTACAAGCTCCAACTCGGTTTTACAGTGAAAACGGCAGGCACATCAAACCGGCACTAGGAAACAGACTGAGAAACCAGAGTAAGTGTTTCTCCTGCAACGCGTTCCCTTTGTGCTGGATGAACGAAAGTCTCACCACATGCACAGTTCTGAGAGATAAGTGTGTGTGAAAGCCGTCCTTCACCTAGCTTGAAGGGAACACAAAGTTTCTTTTCAGTTGCCAACTCCACTCCATACATATATATGGGGAGGTACAAGCTCCAACTCGATTGTACAGTGAAAGCGGCAGGCACTTCAAACCGGCACTAGGAAACAGAATGAGAAACCACAGTAAGTGTTTCTCCTGCAACCCGTTCCCTTTGTGCTGGATGAAAGAACGTCTCTCCACATGCACATTTCTGAGAGATAAGTGTGTGTGAAAGCCGTCCTTCACCTAGCTTGAAGGGAACACAAAGTTTCTTTTCAGTTGCCAACTCCACTCCATACATATATATGGGGAGGTACAAGCTCCAACTCGGTTTTACAGTGAACAATTCAGGCACTTCAAACCGGCTCTTGGAAACCGACTGAGAAACAAGAGTAAGTGTTTCTCCTGCAATCCGATCCCTTTGTGCTGGATGAAAGAACGTTTCTCCACATGCTCAGTTCTGAGAGATAAGTGTGTGTGAAAGCCGTCCTTCACCTAGCTTGAAGGGAACACAAAGTTTCTTTTCAGTTGCCAACTCCACTCCATACATATATATGGGGAGGTACAAGCTCCAACTCAGTTTTACACTGAAAGCGACAGGCACTTCAAACCGGCACTAGGAAACAGACTGAGAAACCAGAGTAAGTGTTTCTCCTGCAACCAGTTCCCTTTGTGCTGGATGAGCGAATGTCTCTCCACCTGCTCAGTTCTGAGGGATAAGTGTGTGCGAAAGCCGTCCTTCACCTAGCTTGAAGGGAAATCAAAGCTTCTTTTCAGTTGCCAAATCCACTCCATACATATATATGGGGAGGTACAAGCTCCAACTCGCTTTTACAGTGAAAATGGCAGGCACTTCAAACCGGAACTCGGAAACCGACTGAGAAACCAGAGTAAGTGTTTCTCTTGCAACCCGTTCCCTTTGTGTTGGATGAACGAACGTCTCTCCACATGCTCAGTTCTGAGAGATAAGTGTGTGTGAAAGCCGTACTTCACCTAGCTTGAAGGGAACACAAAGTTTCTTTTCAGTTGCCAACTCCAATCCATACATATATATGGGGAGGTACAAGCTCCAACTCGGTTTAACAGTGAAAACGGCAGGCACATCAAACCGGCACTAGGAAACAGACTGAGAAACCAGATTAAGTGTTTCTCCTGCAACCCGTTCCCTTTGTGCTGGATGAACGAACGTCTCTCCACCTGCTCACTTCTGAGAGATAAGTGTGTGTGAAAGCCATCCTTCACCTAGCTTGAAGGGAACACAAAGTTTCTTTTGAGTTGCCAACTCCACTCCATGCATATTAATGGGGAGGTACAAGCTCCAAATCGGTTTTACAATGAAAACGGCAGGCACATCAAACCGGCACTAGGAAACAGACTGAGAAAGCAGAGTAAGTGTTTCTCCTGCAACCCGTTCCCTTTGTGCTGGATGAACGAACGTCTCTCCACAAGCTCAGTTCTGAGAGATAAGTGTGTATGAAAGCCGTCCTTCACCTAGCATGAAGGGAACACAGAGTTTCTTTTCAGTTGCCAACTCCACTCCATACATATATATGGGGAGGTACAAGCTCCAACTCGGTTTTACAGTGAAAACGGCAGGCACATCAAACCGGCACTAGGAAACAGACTGAGAAACCAGAGTAAGTGTTTCTCCTGCAACGCGTTCCCTTTGTGCTGGATGAACGAAAGTCTCTCCACATGCTCAGTTCTGAGAGATAAGTGTGTGTGAAAGCCGACCTTTACCTAGCTTGAAGGGAACTCAAAGTTTCTTTTCAGTTGCCAACTGCACTGCATACATATATATGGGGAGGTACATGCTCCAACTCGGTTTTACAGTGAAAACGGCAGGCACTTCAAACAGGCACTAGGAAACAGACTGAAAAACCAGAGTAAGTGTTTCTCCTGCAACCCGTTCCCTTTGTGCTGGATGAACGAACGTCTATCCACCTACTCAGTTCTGAGAGATAAGTGTGTGTGAAAGCCGTCCTTCACCTAGCTTGAAGGGAACACAGAGTTTCTTTTCAGTTGCCAACTCCACTCCATACATATATATGGGGAGGTACAAGCTCCAACTCGGTTTTACAGTGAAAACGGCAGGCACATCAAACCGGCACTAGGAAACAGACTGAGAAACCAGAGTAAGTGTTTCTCCTGCAACGCGTTCCCTTTGTGCTGGATGAACGAAAGTCTCTCCACATGCACAGTTCTGAGAGATAAGTGTGTGTGAAAGCCGTCCTTCACCTAGCTTGAAGGGAACACAAAGTTTCTTTTCAGTTGCCAACTCCACTCCATACATATATATGGGGAGGTACAAGCTCCAACTCGGTTTTACAGTGAAAACGGCAGGCACTTCAATCCGGCACTAGAAAAACAGACTGAGAAACCAGAGTAAGTGTTTCACCTTCAACCCGTTCCCTTTGTTCTGGATGAACGAACGTCTCTCCACATGCTCAGTTCTGAGAGATAAGTGTGTGCGAAAGCAGTCCTTCACCTAGCTTGATGGGAACACAAAGTTTCTTTTCAGTTGCCAAATCCACTCCATACATATATATATGGGGAGGTACAAGCTCCAACTCGCTTTTACAGTGAAAATGGCAGGCACTTCAAACCGGAACTCGGAAACCGACTGAGAAACCAGAGTAAGTGTTTCTCTTGCAACCCGTTCCCTTTGTGCTGGATGAACGAACGTCTCTCCACATGCTCAGTTCTGAGAGATAAGTGTGTGTGAAAGCCGTACTTCACCTAGCTTGAAGGGAACACAAAGTTTCTTTTCAGTTGCCAACTCCAATCCATACATATATATGGGGAGGTACAAGCTCCAACTCGGTTTAACAGTGAAAACGGCAGGCACATCAAACCGGCACTAGGAAACAGACTGAGAAACCAGATTAAGTGTTTCTCCTGCAACCCGTTCCCTTTGTGCTGGATGAACGAACGTCTCTCCACCTGCTCACTTCTGAGAGATAAGTGTGTGTGAAAGCCATCCTTCACCTAGCTTGAAGGGAACACAAAGTTTCTTTTGAGTTGCCAACTCCAATCCATGCATATTAATGGGGAGGTACAAGCTCCAAATCGGTTTTACAATGAAAACGGCAGGCACATCAAACCGGCACTAGGAAACAGACTGAGAAAGCAGAGTAAGTGTTTCTCCTGCAACGCGTTCCTTTTGTGCTGGATGAACGAAAGTCTCTCCACATGCACAGTTCTGAGAGATAAGTGTGTGTGAAAGCCGTCCTTCACCTAGCTTGAAGGGAACACAAAGTTTCTATTCAGTTGCCAACTCAACTCCATACATATATATTGGGAGGTACAAGCTCCAACTCAGTTTACAGTGAAAACGGCAGGCACTTCAAACCGGCACAAGGAAACAGACTGAGAAAGCAGAGTAAGTGTTTCTCCTGCAACCCGTTCCCTTTGTGCTGGATGAACGAACGTCTCTCCACAAGCTCAGTTCTGAGAGATAAGTGTGTATGAAAGCCGTCCTTCACCTAGCATGAAGGGAACACAGAGTTTCTTTTCAGTTGCCAACTCCACTCCATACATATATATGGGGAGGTACAAGCTCCAACTCGGTTTTACAGTGAAAACGGCAGGCACATCAAACCGGCACTAGGAAACAGACTGAGAAACCAGAGTAAGTGTTTCTCCTGCAACGCGTTCCCTTTGTGCTGGATGAACGAAAGTCTCTCCACATGCTCAGTTCTGAGAGATAAGTGTGTGTGAAAGCCGACCTTTACCTAGCTTGAAGGGAACTCAAAGTTTCTTTTCAGTTGCCAACTGCACTGCATACATATATATGGGGAGGTACATGCTCCAACTCGGTTTTACAGTGAAAACGGCAGGCACTTCAAACAGGCACTAGGAAACAGACTGAAAAACCAGAGTAAGTGTTTCTCCTGCAACCCGTTCCCTTTGTGCTGGATGAACGAACGTCTATCCACCTACTCAGTTCTGAGAGATAAGTGTGTGTGAAAGCCGTACTTCACCTAGCTTGAAGGGAACACAGAGTTTCTTTTCAGTTGCCAACTCCACTCCATACATATATATGGGGAGGTACAAGCTCCAACTCGGTTTTACAGTGAAAACGGCAGGCACATCAAACCGGCACTAGGAAACAGACTGAGAAACCAGAGTAAGTGTTTCTCCTGCAACGCGTTCCCTTTGTGCTGGATGAACGAAAGTCTCTCCACATGCACAGTTCTGAGAGATAAGTGTGTGTGAAAGCCGTCCTTCACCTAGCTTGAAGGGAACACAAAGTTTCTTTTCAGTTGCCAACTCCACTCCATACATATATATGGGGAGGTACAAGCTCCAACTCGATTGTACAGTGAAAGCGGCAGGCACTTCAAACCGGCACTAGGAAACAGAATGAGAAACCAGAGTAAGTGTTTCTCCTGCAACCCGTTCCCTTTGTGCTGGATGAAAGAACGTCTCTCCACATGCACATTTCTGAGAGATAAGTGTGTGTGAAAGCCGTCCTTCACCTAGCTTGAAGGGAACACAAAGTTTCTTTTCAGTTGCCAACTCCACTCCATACATATATATGGGGAGGTACAAGCTCCAACTCGGTTTTACAGTGAACAATTCAGGCACTTCAAACCGGCACGTGGAAACCGACTGAGAAACCAGAGTAAGTGTTTCTCCTGCAATCCGATCCCTTTGTGCTGGATGAAAGAACGTTTCTCCACATGCTCAGTTCTGAGAGATAAGTGTGTGTGAAAGCCGTCCTTCACCTAGCTTGAAGGGAACACAAAGTTTCTTTTCAGTTGCCAACTCCACTCCATACATATATATGGGGAGGTACAAGCTCCAACTCAGTTTTACACTGAAAGCGACAGGCACTTCAAACCGGCACTAGGAAACAGACTGAGAAACCAGAGTAAATGTTTCTCCTGCAACCCGTTCCCTTTGTGCTGGATGAGCGAATGTCTCTCCACCTGCTCAGTTCTGAGGGATAAGTGTGTGCGAAAGCCGTCCTTCACCGAGCTTGATGGGAACACAAAGTTTCTTTTCAGTTGCCAACTCCACTCCATACATATATATGGGGAGGTACAAGCTCCAACTCGGTTTTACAGTGAAAACGGCAGGCACTTCAATCCGGCACTAGAAAAACAGACTGAGAAACCAGAGTAAGTGTTTCACCTTCAACCCGTTCCCTTTGTTCTGGATGAACGAACGTCTCTCCACATGCTCAGTTCTGAGAGATAAGTGTGTGCGAAAGCAGTCCTTCACCTAGCTTGATGGGAACACAAAGTTTCTTTTCAGTTGCCAAATCCACTCCATACATATATATGGGGAGGTACAAGCTCCAACTCGGTTTTACAGTGAAAACGGCAGGCACTTCAAACCAGCACTAGGAAACAGACTGAGAAAGCAGAGTAAGTGTTTCTCCTGCAACCCGTTCCCTTTGTGCTGGATGAACGAACGTCTCTCCACATGCTCAGTTCTGAGAGATAAGTGTGTGTGAAAGCCGTCCTTCAACTAGCTTGAAGGGAACACAAAGTTTCTTTTCAGTTGCCAACTCGACTCCATACATATATATGAGGAGGTACAAGCTCCAACTCGGTTTTACATTGAAAACGGCAGGCACTTCAAACCGGCACTAGGAAACAGACTGAGAAACCAGAGTAAGTGTTTCTCCTGCAACCCGTTCCCTTTGTGCTGGATGAACGAACGTCTATCCACCTACTCAGTTCTGAGAGATAAGTGTGTGTGAAAGCCGTCCTTCACCTAGCTTGAAGGGAACACAAAGTTTGTTTTCAGTTGCCAACCCCACTCCATACATATATATGGGGAGGTACAAGCTCCAACTCGGTTTTACAGTGAAAACGGCACGCACATCAAACCGGCACTAGGAAACAGACTGAGAAACCACAGTAAGTGTTTCTCCTGCAACGCGTTCCCTTTGTGCTGGATGAACGAAAGTCTCTCCACATGCACAGTTCTGAGAGATAAGTGTGTGTGAAAACCGTCCTGCACCTAGCTTGAAGGCAACACAAAGTTTCTTTTCAGTTGCCAACTCCACTCCATACATATATATGGGGAGGTACAAGCTCCAACTCGGTTTTACAGTGAAATCGGCAGGCACTTCAAACCGGCACTAGGAAACAAACTGAGATACAAGAGTAAATGTTTCTCCTGCAACCCGTTCCCTTTGTGCGGGATGAACGAACGTCTCTCCACATGCTCAGTTCTGAGAGATAAGCGCGTGTTAAAGCCGTCTTTCACCTAGCTTGAAGGGAACACAAAGTTTCTATTCAGTTGCCAACTCCACTCCATACATATATATGGGGAGGTAAAAGCTCCAACTCAGTTTACAGTGAAAACGGCAGGCACTTCAAACCGGCACTTGGAAACAGACTGAGAAACCAGAGTAAGTGTTTCTCCTGCAACCCGTTCCTTTGTGCTGGATGAACGAACGTCTCTCCACATGCTCAGTTCTGAGAGATAAGTGTGTGTGAAAGCCGTACTTCACCTAGCTTGAAGGGAACACAAAGTTTCTTTTCAGTTGCCAACTCCACTCCATACATATATATGGGGAGGTACAAGCTCCAACACGGTTTTACAGTGAAAACGACAGGCACTTCAAACCGGCACTAGGAAATAGACTGAGAAACCAGAGTAAGTGTTTCTCCTGCAACCCGTTCCCTTTGTGCTGGATGAACGAACGTCTCTCCACATGCTCAGTTCTGAGAGATAAGTGTGTGTGAAAGCCGTCCTTCACCTAGCTTGAAGGGAACACAAAGTTTCTTTTCAGTTGCCAACTCCACTCCATACATATATATGGGGAGGTACAAGCTCCAACTCGGTTTTACAGTGAAAACGGCAGGCACTTCAAACCGGCACTAGGAAACAGACTGAGAAACCAGAGTAAGTGTTTCTCCTGCAACGCGTTCCCTTTGTGCTGGATGAACGAAAGTCTCTCCACATGCACAGTTCTGAGAGATAAGTGTGTGTGAAAGCCGTCCTTCACCTAGCTTGAAGGGAACACAAAGTTTCTTTTCAGTTGCCAACTCCACTCCATACATATATATGGGGAGGTACAAGCTCCAACTCGGTTTTACACTGAAAACGGCAGGCACTTCAAACCGGCACTAGGAAACACACTGAGAAACCAGAGTAAGTGTTTCTCCTGCAACCTGTTACCTTTGTGCTGGATGAACGAACGTCTCTCCACATGCTGAGTTCTGAGAGATAAGTGTGTGCGAAAGCAGTCCTTCACCTAGCTTGATGGGAACACAAAGTTTCTTTTCAGTTGCCAAATCCACTCCATACATATATATGGGGAGGTACAAGCTCCAACTCGCTTTTACAGTGAAAATGGCAGGCACTTCAAACCGGAACTCGGAAACCGACTGAGAAACCAGAGTAAGTGTTTCTCTTGCAACCCGTTCCCTTTGTGCTGGATGAACGAACGTCTCTCCACATGCTCAGTTCTGAGAGATAAGTGTGTGTGAAAGCCGTACTTCACCTAGCTTGAAGGGAACACAAAGTTTCTTTTCAGTTGCCAACTCCAATCCATACATATATATGGGGAGGTACAAGCTCCAACTCGGTTTAACAGTGAAAACGGCAGGCACATCAAACCGGCACTAGGAAACAGACTGAGAAACCAGATTAAGTGTTTCTCCTGCAACCCGTTCCCTTTGTGCTGGATGAACGAACGTCTCTCCACCTGCTCACTTCTGAGAGATAAGTGTGTGTGAAAGCCATCCTTCACCTAGCTTGAAGGGAACACAAAGTTTCTTTTGAGTTGCCAACTCCAATCCATGCATATTAATGGGGAGGTACAAGCTCCAAATCGGTTTTACAATGAAAACGGCAGGCACATCAAACCGGCACTAGGAAACAGACTGAGAAAGCAGAGTAAGTGTTTCTCCTGCAACGCGTTCCTTTTGTGCTGGATGAACGAAAGTCTCTCCACATGCACAGTTCTGAGAGATAAGTGTGTGTGAAAGCCGTCCTTCACCTAGCTTGAAGGGAACACAAAGTTTCTATTCAGTTGCCAACTCAACTCCATACATATATATTGGGAGGTACAAGCTCCAACTCAGTTTACAGTGAAAACGGCAGGCACTTCAAACCGGCACAAGGAAACAGACTGAGAAAGCAGAGTAAGTGTTTCTCCTGCAACCCGTTCCCTTTGTGCTGGATGAACGAACGTCTCTCCACAAGCTCAGTTCTGAGAGATAAGTGTGTATGAAAGCCGTCCTTCACCTAGCATGAAGGGAACACAGAGTTTCTTTTCAGTTGCCAACTCCACTCCATACATATATATGGGGAGGTACAAGCTCCAACTCGGTTTTACAGTGAAAACGGCAGGCACATCAAACCGGCACTAGGAAACAGACTGAGAAACCAGAGTAAGTGTTTCTCCTGCAACGCGTTCCCTTTGTGCTGGATGAACGAAAGTCTCTCCACATGCTCAGTTCTGAGAGATAAGTGTGTGTGAAAGCCGACCTTTACCTAGCTTGAAGGGAACTCAAAGTTTCTTTTCAGTTGCCAACTGCACTGCATACATATATATGGGGAGGTACATGCTCCAACTCGGTTTTACAGTGAAAACGGCAGGCACTTCAAACAGGCACTAGGAAACAGACTGAAAAACCAGAGTAAGTGTTTCTCCTGCAACCCGTTCCCTTTGTGCTGGATGAACGAACGTCTATCCACCTACTCAGTTCTGAGAGATAAGTGTGTGTGAAAGCCGTACTTCACCTAGCTTGAAGGGAACACAGAGTTTCTTTTCAGTTGCCAACTCCACTCCATACATATATATGGGGAGGTACAAGCTCCAACTCGGTTTTACAGTGAAAACGGCAGGCACATCAAACCGGCACTAGGAAACAGACTGAGAAACCAGAGTAAGTGTTTCTCCTGCAACGCGTTCCCTTTGTGCTGGATGAACGAAAGTCTCTCCACATGCACAGTTCTGAGAGATAAGTGTGTGTGAAAGCCGTCCTTCACCTAGCTTGAAGGGAACACAAAGTTTCTTTTCAGTTGCCAACTCCACTCCATACATATATATGGGGAGGTACAAGCTCCAACTCGATTGTACAGTGAAAGCGGCAGGCACTTCAAACCGGCACTAGGAAACAGAATGAGAAACCAGAGTAAGTGTTTCTCCTGCAACCCGTTCCCTTTGTGCTGGATGAAAGAACGTCTCTCCACATGCACATTTCTGAGAGATAAGTGTGTGTGAAAGCCGTCCTTCACCTAGCTTGAAGGGAACACAAAGTTTCTTTTCAGTTGCCAACTCCACTCCATACATATATATGGGGAGGTACAAGCTCCAACTCGGTTTTACAGTGAACAATTCAGGCACTTCAAACCGGCACGTGGAAACCGACTGAGAAACCAGAGTAAGTGTTTCTCCTGCAATCCGATCCCTTTGTGCTGGATGAAAGAACGTTTCTCCACATGCTCAGTTCTGAGAGATAAGTGTGTGTGAAAGCCGTCCTTCACCTAGCTTGAAGGGAACACAAAGTTTCTTTTCAGTTGCCAACTCCACTCCATACATATATATGGGGAGGTACAAGCTCCAACTCAGTTTTACACTGAAAGCGACAGGCACTTCAAACCGGCACTAGGAAACAGACTGAGAAACCAGAGTAAATGTTTCTCCTGCAACCCGTTCCCTTTGTGCTGGATGAGCGAATGTCTCTCCACCTGCTCAGTTCTGAGGGATAAGTGTGTGCGAAAGCCGTCCTTCACCGAGCTTGATGGGAACACAAAGTTTCTTTTCAGTTGCCAACTCCACTCCATACATATATATGGGGAGGTACAAGCTCCAACTCGGTTTTACAGTGAAAACGGCAGGCACTTCAATCCGGCACTAGAAAAACAGACTGAGAAACCAGAGTAAGTGTTTCACCTTCAACCCGTTCCCTTTGTTCTGGATGAACGAACGTCTCTCCACATGCTCAGTTCTGAGAGATAAGTGTGTGCGAAAGCAGTCCTTCACCTAGCTTGATGGGAACACAAAGTTTCTTTTCAGTTGCCAAATCCACTCCATACATATATATGGGGAGGTACAAGCTCCAACTCGGTTTTACAGTGAAAACGGCAGGCACTTCAAACCAGCACTAGGAAACAGACTGAGAAAGCAGAGTAAGTGTTTCTCCTGCAACCCGTTCCCTTTGTGCTGGATGAACGAACGTCTCTCCACATGCTCAGTTCTGAGAGATAAGTGTGTGTGAAAGCCGTCCTTCAACTAGCTTGAAGGGAACACAAAGTTTCTTTTCAGTTGCCAACTCGACTCCATACATATATATGAGGAGGTACAAGCTCCAACTCGGTTTTACATTGAAAACGGCAGGCACTTCAAACCGGCACTAGGAAACAGACTGAGAAACCAGAGTAAGTGTTTCTCCTGCAACCCGTTCCCTTTGTGCTGGATGAACGAACGTCTATCCACCTACTCAGTTCTGAGAGATAAGTGTGTGTGAAAGCCGTCCTTCACCTAGCTTGAAGGGAACACAAAGTTTCTTTTCAGTTGCCAACCCCACTCCATACATATATATGGGGAGGTACAAGCTCCAACTCGGTTTTACAGTGAAAACGGCACGCACATCAAACCGGCACTAGGAAACAGACTGAGAAACCACAGTAAGTGTTTCTCCTGCAACGCGTTCCCTTTGTGCTGGATGAACGAAAGTCTCTCCACATGCACAGTTCTGAGAGATAAGTGTGTGTGAAAACCGTCCTGCACCTAGCTTGAAGGCAACACAAAGTTTCTTTTCAGTTGCCAACTCCACTCCATACATATATATGGGGAGGTACAAGCTCCAACTCGGTTTTACAGTGAAATCGGCAGGCACTTCAAACCGGCACTAGGAAACAAACTGAGATACAAGAGTAAATGTTTCTCCTGCAACCCGTTCCCTTTGTGCGGGATGAACGAACGTCTCTCCACATGCTCAGTTCTGAGAGATAAGCGCGTGTTAAAGCCGTCTTTCACCTAGCTTGAAGGGAACACAAAGTTTCTATTCAGTTGCCAACTCCACTCCATACATATATATGGGGAGGTAAAAGCTCCAACTCAGTTTACAGTGAAAACGGCAGGCACTTCAAACCGGCACTTGGAAACAGACTGAGAAACCAGAGTAAGTGTTTCTCCTGCAACCCGTTCCTTTGTGCTGGATGAACGAACGTCTCTCCACATGCTCAGTTCTGAGAGATAAGTGTGTGTGAAAGCCGTACTTCACCTAGCTTGAAGGGAACACAAAGTTTCTTTTCAGTTGCCAACTCCACTCCATACATATATATGGGGAGGTACAAGATCCAACACGGTTTTACAGTGAAAACGACAGGCACTTCAAACCGGCACTAGGAAATAGACTGAGAAACCAGAGTAAGTGTTTCTCCTGCAACCCGTTCCCTTTGTGCTGGATGAACGAACGTCTCTCCACATGCTCAGTTCTGAGAGATAAGTGTGTGTGAAAGCCGTCCTTCACCTAGCTTGAAGGGAACACAAAGTTTCTTTTCAGTTGCCAACTCCACTCCATACATATATATGGGGAGGTACAAGCTCCAACTCGGTTTTACAGTGAAAACGGCAGGCACTTCAAACCGGCACTAGGAAACAGACTGAGAAACCAGAGAAAGTGTTTCTCCTGCAACGCGTTCCCTTTGTGCTGGATGAACGAAAGTCTCTCCACATGCACAGTTCTGAGAGATAAGTGTGTGTGAAAGCCGTCCTTCACCTAGCTTGAAGGGAACACAAAGTTTCTTTTCAGTTGCCAACTCCACTCCATACATATATATGGGGAGGTACAAGCTCCAACTCGGTTTTACACTGAAAACGGCAGGCACTTCAAACCGGCACTAGGAAACACACTGAGAAACCAGAGTAAGTGTTTCTCCTGCAACCTGTTACCTTTGTGCTGGATGAACGAACGTCTCTCCACATGCTCAGTTCTGAGAGATAAGTGTGTGTGAAAGCCGTACTTCACCTAGCTTGAAGGGAACACAAAGTTTCTTTTCAGTTGCCAACTCCAATCCATACATATATATGGGGAGGTACAAGCTCCAACTCGGTTTAACAGTGAAAACGGCCGACACATCAAACCGGCACTAGGAAACAGACTGAGAAACCAGATTAAGTGTTTCTCCTGCAACCCGTTCCCTTTGTGCTGGATGAACGAACGTCTCTCCACCTGCTCACTTCTGAGAGATAAGTGTGTGTGAAAGCCATCCTTCACCTAGCTTGAAGGGAACACAAAGTTTCTTTTGAGTTGCCAACTCCACTCCATGCATATTAATGGGGAGGTACAAGCTCCAAATCGGTTTTACAATGAAAACGGCAGGCACATCAAACCGGCACTAGGAAACAGACTGAGAAACCAGAGTAAGTGTTTCTCCTGCAACGCGTTCCTTTTGTGCTGGATGAACGAAAGTCTCTCCACATGCACAGTTCTGAGAGATAAGTGTGTGTGAAAGCCGTCCTTCACCTAGCTTGAAGGGAACACAAAGTTTCTATTCAGTTGCCAACTCCACTCCATACATATATATGGGGAGGTACATGCTCCAACTCGGTTTTACAGTGAAAACGGCAGGCACTTCAAACAGGCACTAGGAAACAGACTGAAAAACCAGAGTAAGTGTTTCTCCTGCAACCCGTTCCCTTTGTGCTGGATGAACGAACGTCTATCCACCTACTCAGTTCTGAGAGATAAGTGTGTGTGAAAGCCGACCTTCACCTAGCTTGAAGGGAACACAAAGTTTCTTTTCAGTTGCCAACTCCACTCCATACATATATATGGGGAGGTACAAGCTCCAACTCGGTTTTACAGTGAAAACGGCAGGCACATCAAACCGGCACTAGGAAACAGACTGAGAAACCAGAGTAAGTGTTTCTCCTGCAACGCGTTCCCTTTGTGCTGGATGAACGAAAGTCTCACCACATGCACAGTTCTGAGAGATAAGTGTGTGTGAAAGCCGTCCTTCACCTAGCTTGAAGGGAACACAAAGTTTCTTTTCAGTTGCCAACTCCACTCCATACATATATATGGGGAGGTACAAGCTCCAACTCGATTGTACAGTGAAAGCGGCAGGCACTTCAAACCGGCACTAGGAAACAGAATGAGAAACCACAGTAAGTGTTTCTCCTGCAACCCGTTCCCTTTGTGCTGGATGAAAGAACGTCTCTCCACATGCACATTTCTGAGAGATAAGTGTGTGTGAAAGCCGTCCTTCACCTAGCTTGAAGGGAACACAAAGTTTCTTTTCAGTTGCCAACTCCACTCCATACATATATATGGGGAGGTACAAGCTCCAACTCGGTTTTACAGTGAACAATTCAGGCACTTCAAACCGGCTCTTGGAAACCGACTGAGAAACAAGAGTAAGTGTTTCTCCTGCAATCCGATCCCTTTGTGCTGGATGAAAGAACGTTTCTCCACATGCTCAGTTCTGAGAGATAAGTGTGTGTGAAAGCCGTCCTTCACCTAGCTTGAAGGGAACACAAAGTTTCTTTTCAGTTGCCAACTCCACTCCATACATATATATGGGGAGGTACAAGCTCCAACTCAGTTTTACACTGAAAGCGACAGGCACTTCAAACCGGCACTAGGAAACAGACTGAGAAACCAGAGTAAGTGTTTCTCCTGCAACCAGTTCCCTTTGTGCTGGATGAGCGAATGTCTCTCCACCTGCTCAGTTCTGAGGGATAAGTGTGTGCGAAAGCCGTCCTTCACCTAGCTTGAAGGGAAATCAAAGCTTCTTTTCAGTTGCCAAATCCACTCCATACATATATATGGGGAGGTACAAGCTCCAACTCGCTTTTACAGTGAAAATGGCAGGCACTTCAAACCGGAACTCGGAAACCGACTGAGAAACCAGAGTAAGTGTTTCTCTTGCAACCCGTTACCTTTGTGCTGGATGAACGAACGTCTCTCCACATGCTCAGTTCTGAGAGATAAGTGTGTGTGAAACCCGTACTTCACCTAGCTTGAAGGGAACACAAAGTTTCTTTTCAGTTGCCAACTCCAATCCATACATATATATGGGGAGGTCCAAGCTCCAACTCGGTTTAACAGTGAAAACGGCAGGCACATCAAACCGGCACTAGGAAACAGAATGAGAAACCAGATTAAGTGTTTCTCCTGCAACCCGTTCCCTTTGTGCTGGATGAACGAACGTCTCTCCACCTGCTCACTTCTGAGAGATAAGTGTGTGTGAAAGCCATCCTTCACCTAGCTTGAAGGGAACACAAAGTTTCTTTTGAGTTGCCAACTCCACTCCATGCATATTAATGGGGAGGTACAAGCTCCAAATCGGTTTTACAATGAAAACGGCAGGCACATCAAACCGGCACTAGGAAACAGACTGAGAAAGCAGAGTAAGTGTTTCTCCTGCAACCCGTTCCCTTTGTGCTGGATGAACGAACGTCTCTCCACAAGCTCAGTTCTGAGAGATAAGTGTGTATGAAAGCCGTCCTTCACCTAGCATGAAGGGAACACAGAGTTTCTTTTCAGTTGCCAACTCCACTCCATACATATATATGGGGAGGTACAAGCTCCAACTCGGTTTTACAGTGAAAACGGCAGGCACATCAAACCGGCACTAGGAAACAGACTGAGAAACCAGAGTAAGTGTTTCTCCTGCAACCCGTTCCCTTTGTGCTGGATGAACGAAAGTCTCTCCACATGCTCAGTTCTGAGAGATAAGTGTGTGTGAAAGCCGACCTTTACCTAGCTTGAAGGGAACTCAAAGTTTCTTTTCAGTTGCCAACTGCACTGCATACATATATATGGGGAGGTACATGCTCCAACTCGGTTTTACAGTGAAAACGGCAGGCACTTCAAACAGGCACTAGGAAACAGACTGAAAAACCAGAGTAAGTGTTTCTCCTGCAACCCGTTCCCTTTGTGCTGGATGAACGAACGTCTATCCACCTACTCAGTTCTGAGAGATAAGTGTGTGTGAAAGCCGTCCTTCACCTAGCTTGAAGGGAACACAGAGTTTCTTTTCAGTTGCCAACTCCACTCCATACATATATATGGGGAGGTACAAGCTCCAACTCGGTTTTACAGTGAAAACGGCAGGCACATCAAACCGGCACTAGGAAACAGACTGAGAAACCAGAGTAAGTGTTTCTCCTGCAACGCGTTCCCTTTGTGCTGGATGAACGAAAGTCTCTCCACATGCACAGTTCTGAGAGATAAGTGTGTGTGAAAGCCGTCCTTCACCTAGCTTGAAGGGAACACAAAGTTTCTTTTCAGTTGCCAACTCCACTCCATACATATATATGGGGAGGTACAAGCTCCAACTCGGTTTTACAGTGAAAACGGCAGGCACTTCAATCCGGCACTAGAAAAACAGACTGAGAAACCAGAGTAAGTGTTTCACCTTCAACCCGTTCCCTTTGTTCTGGATGAACGAACGTCTCTCCACATGCTCAGTTCTGAGAGATAAGTGTGTGCGAAAGCAGTCCTTCACCTAGCTTGATGGGAACACAAAGTTTCTTTTCAGTTGCCAAATCCACTCCATACATATATATGGGGAGGTACAAGCTCCAACTCGCTTTTACAGTGAAAATGGCAGGCACTTCAAACCGGAACTCGGAAACCGACTGAGAAACCAGAGTAAGTGTTTCTCTTGCAACCCGTTCCCTTTGTGCTGGATGAACGAACGTCTCTCCACATGCTCAGTTCTGAGAGATAAGTGTGTGTGAAAGCCGTACTTCACCTAGCTTGAAGGGAACACAAAGTTTCTTTTCAGTTGCCAACTCCAATCCATACATATATATGGGGAGGTACAAGCTCCAACTCGGTTTAACAGTGAAAACGGCAGGCACATCAAACCGGCACTAGGAAACAGACTGAGAAACCAGATTAAGTGTTTCTCCTGCAACCCGTTCCCTTTGTGCTGGATGAACGAACGTCTCTCCACCTGCTCACTTCTGAGAGATAAGTGTGTGTGAAAGCCATCCTTCACCTAGCTTGAAGGGAACACAAAGTTTCTTTT
Organism: Vicugna pacos; assembly: GCF_048564905.1. Classification (NCBI taxonomy): domain Eukaryota; kingdom Metazoa; phylum Chordata; class Mammalia; order Artiodactyla; family Camelidae; genus Vicugna; species Vicugna pacos. The sequence goes on from NC_133002.1 coordinate 29,034,722, forward strand.
GAGTTGCCAACTCCAATCCATGCATATTAATGGGGAGGTACAAGCTCCAAATCGGTTTTACAATGAAAACGGCAGGCACATCAAACCGGCACTAGGAAACAGACTGAGAAAGCAGAGTAAGTGTTTCTCCTGCAACGCGTTCCTTTTGTGCTGGATGAACGAAAGTCTCTCCACATGCACAGTTCTGAGAGATAAGTGTGTGTGAAAGCCGTCCTTCACCTAGCTTGAAGGGAACACAAAGTTTCTATTCAGTTGCCAACTCAACTCCATACATATATATTGGGAGGTACAAGCTCCAACTCAGTTTACAGTGAAAACGGCAGGCACTTCAAACCGGCACAAGGAAACAGACTGAGAAAGCAGAGTAAGTGTTTCTCCTGCAACGCGTTCCCTTTGTGCTGGATGAACGAAAGTCTCTCCACATGCTCAGTTCTGAGAGATAAGTGTGTGTGAAAGCCGACCTTTACCTAGCTTGAAGGGAACTCAAAGTTTCTTTTCAGTTTCCAACTGCACTGCATACATATATATGGGGAGGTACATGCTCCAACTCGGTTTTACAGTGAAAACGGCAGGCACTTCAAACAGGCACTAGGAAACAGACTGAAAAACCAGAGTAAGTGTTTCTCCTGCAACCCGTTCCCTTTGTGCTGGATGAACGAACGTCTATCCACCTACTCAGTTCTGAGAGATAAGTGTGTGTGAAAGCCGTACTTCACCTAGCTTGAAGGGAACACAGAGTTTCTTTTCAGTTGCCAACTCCACTCCATACATATATATGGGGAGGTACAAGCTCCAACTCGGTTTTACAGTGAAAACGGCAGGCACATCAAACCGGCACTAGGAAACAGACTGAGAAACCAGAGTAAGTGTTTCTCCTGCAACGCGTTCCCTTTGTGCTGGATGAACGAAAGTCTCTCCACATGCACAGTTCTGAGAGATAAGTGTGTGTGAAAGCCGTCCTTCACCTAGCTTGAAGGGAACACAAAGTTTCTTTTCAGTTGCCAACTCCACTCCATACATATATATGGGGAGGTACAAGCTCCAACTCGATTGTACAGTGAAAGCGGCAGGCACTTCAAACCGGCACTAGGAAACAGAATGAGAAACCAGAGTAAGTGTTTCTCCTGCAACCCGTTCCCTTTGTGCTGGATGAAAGAACGTCTCTCCACATGCACATTTCTGAGAGATAAGTGTGTGTGAAAGCCGTCCTTCACCTAGCTTGAAGGGAACACAAAGTTTCTTTTCAGTTGCCAACTCCACTCCATACATATATATGGCGAGGTACAAGCTCCAACTCGGTTTTACAGTGAACAATTCAGGCACTTCAAACCGGCACGTGGAAACCGACTGAGAAACCAGAGTAAGTGTTTCTCCTGCAATCCGATCCCTTTGTGCTGGATGAAAGAACGTTTCTCCACATGCTCAGTTCTGAGAGATAAGTGTGTGTGAAAGCCGTCCTTCACCTAGCTTGAAGGGAACACAAAGTTTCTTTTCAGTTGCCAACTCCACTCCATACATATATATGGGGAGGTACAAGCTCCAACTCAGTTTTACACTGAAAGCGACAGGCACTTCAAACCGGCACTAGGAAACAGACTGAGAAACCAGAGTAAATGTTTCTCCTGCAACCCGTTCCCTTTGTGCTGGATGAGCGAATGTCTCTCCACCTGCTCAGTTCTGAGGGATAAATGTGTGCGAAAGCCGTCCTTCACCGAGCTTGATGGGAACACAAAGTTTCTTTTCAGTTGCCAACTCCACTCCATACATATATATGGGGAGGTACAAGCTCCAACTCGGTTTTACAGTGAAAACGGCAGGCACTTCAATCCGGCACTAGAAAAACAGACTGAGAAACCAGAGTAAGTGTTTCACCTTCAACCCGTTCCCTTTGTTCTGGATGAACGAACGTCTCTCCACATGCTCAGTTCTGAGAGATAAGTGTGTGCGAAAGCAGTCCTTCACCTAGCTTGATGGGAACACAAAGTTTCTTTTCAGTTGCCAAATCCACTCCATACATATATATGGGGAGGTACAAGCTCCAACTCGGTTTTACAGTGAAAACGGCAGGCACTTCAAACCAGCACTAGGAAACAGACTGAGAAAGCAGAGTAAGTGTTTCTCCTGCAACCCGTTCCCTTTGTGCTGGATGAACGAACGTCTCTCCACATGCTCAGTTCTGAGAGATAAGTGTGTGTGAAAGCCGTCCTTCAACTAGCTTGAAGGGAACACAAAGTTTCTTTTCAGTTGCCAACTCGACTCCATACATATATATGAGGAGGTACAAGCTCCAACTCGGTTTTACATTGAAAACGGCAGGCACTTCAAACCGGCACTAGGAAACAGACTGAGAAACCAGAGTAAGTGTTTCTCCTGCAACCCGTTCCCTTTGTGCTGGATGAACGAACGTCTATCCACCTACTCAGTTCTGAGAGATAAGTGTGTGTGAAAGCCGTCCTTCACCTAGCTTGAAGGGAACACAAAGTTTCTTTTCAGTTGCCAACCCCACTCCATACATATATATGGGGAGGTACAAGCTCCAACTCGGTTTTACAGTGAAAACGGCAGGCACTTCAAACCGGCACTTGGAAACAGACTGAGAAACCAGAGTAAGTGTTTCTCCTGCAACCCGTTCCTTTGTGCTGGATGAACGAACGTCTCTCCACATGCTCAGTTCTGAGAGATAAGTGTGTGTGAAAGCCGTACTTCACCTAGCTTGAAGGGAACACAAAGTTTCTTTTCAGTTGCCAACTCCACTCCATACATATATATGGGGAGGTACAAGCTCCAACACGGTTTTACAGTGAAAACGACAGGCACTTCAAACCGGCACTAGGAAATAGACTGAGAAACCAGAGTAAGTGTTTCTCCTGCAACCCGTTCCCTTTGTGCTGGATGAACGAACGTCTCTCCACATGCTCAGTTCTGAGAGATAAGTGTGTGTGAAAGCCGTCCTTCACCTAGCTTGAAGGGAACACAAAGTTTCTTTTCAGTTGCCAACTCCACTCCATACATATATATGGGGAGGTACAAGCTCCAACTCGGTTTTACAGTGAAAACGGCAGGCACTTCAAACCGGCACTAGGAAACAGACTGAGAAACCAGAGTAAGTGTTTCTCCTGCAACGCGTTCCCTTTGTGCTGGATGAACGAAAGTCTCTCCACATGCTCAGTTCTGAGAGATAGGTGTGTGTGAAACCCGACCTTTACCTAGCTTGAAGGGAACACAAAGTTTCTTTTCAGTTGCCAACTCCACTCCATACATATATATGGGGATGTACATGCTCCAACACTGTTTTACAGTGAAAACGGCAGGCACTTCAAACAGGCACTAGGAAACAGACTGAAAAACCAGAGTAAGTGTTTCTCTTGCAACCCGTTCCTTTTGTGCTGGATGAACGAACGTCTATCCACCTACTCAGTTCTGAGAGATAAGTGTGTGTGAAAGCCGTCCTTCACCTAGCTTGAAGGGAACACAAAGTTTCTTTTCAGTTGCCAACTCCACTCCATACATATATATGGGGAGGTACAAGCTCCAACTCGGTTTTACAGTGAAAACGGCAGGCACATCAAACCGGCACTAGGAAACAGACTGAGAAACCAGAGTAAGTGTTTCTCCTGCAACGCGTTCCCTTTGTGCTGGATGAACGAAAGTCTCTCCACATGCACAGTTCTGAGAGATAAGTGTGTGTGAAAGCCGTCCTTCACCTAGCTTGAAGGGAACACAAAGTTTCTTTTCAGTTGCCAACTCCACTCCATACATATATATGGGGAGGTACAAGCTCCAACTCGATTGTACAGTGAAAGCGGCAGGCACTTCAAACCGGCACTAGGAAACAGAATGAGAAACCAGAGTAAGTGTTTCTCCTGCAACCCGTTCCCTTTGTGCTGGATGAAAGAACGTCTCTCCACATGCACAGTTCTGAGAGATAAGTGTGTGTGAAAGCCGTCCTTCACCTAGCTTGAAGGGAACACAAAGTTTCTTTTCAGTTGCCAACTCCACTCCATACATATATATGGGGAGGTAAAAGCTCCAACTCAGTTTACAGTGAAAACGGCAGGCACTTCAAACCGGCACTTGGAAACAGACTGAGAAACCAGAGTAAGTGTTTCTCCTGCAACCCGTTCCTTTGTGCTGGATGAACGAACGTCTCTCCACATGCTCAGTTCTGAGAGATAAGTGTGTGTGAAAGCCGTACTTCACCTAGCTTGAATGGAACACAAAGTTTCTTTTCAGTTGCCAACTCCACTCCATACATATATATGGGGAGGTACAAGCTCCAACACGGTTTTACAGTGAAAACGACAGGCACTTCAATCCGGCACTAGGAAACAGACTGAGAAACCAGAGTAAGTGTTTCTCCTGCAACCCGTTCCCTTTGTGCTGGATGAACGAACGTCTCTCCACATGCTCAGTTCTGAGAGATAAGTGTGAGTGAAAGCCGTCCTTCACCTAGCTTGAAGGGAACACAAAGTTTCTTTTCAGTTGCCAACTCCACTCCATACATATATATGGGGAGGTACAAGCTCCAACTCGGTTTTACACTGAAAACGGCAGACACTTCAAACCGGCACTAGGAAACACACTGAGAAACCAGAGTAAGTGTTTCTCCTGCAAACCGTTCCCTTTGTGCTGGATGAACGAACGTCTCTCCACATGCTCAGTTCTGAGAGATAAGTGTGTGTGAAAGCCGACCTTCACCTAGCTTGAAGGAAACACAAAGTTTCTTTTCTGTTACCAAATCCACTCCATACATATATATGGGGAGGTACAAGCTCCAACTCGCTTTTACAGTGAAAATGGCAGGCACTTCAAACCGGAACAAGGAAACCGACTGAGAAACCAGAGTAAGTGTTTCTCCTACAACCCGTTCCCTTTGTGCTGGATGAACGAACGTCTCTCCACATGCTCAGTTCTGGGAGATAAGTGTGTGTGAAAGCCGTCCTTCACCTAGCTTGAAGGGAACACAAAGTTTCTTTTCAGTTGCCAACTCCAATCCATACATATATATGGGGAGGTACAAGCTCCAACTCGGTTTAACAGTGAAAACGGCAGGCACATCAAACCGGCACTAGGAAACAGACTGAGAAACCAGAGTAAGTGTTTCTCCTGCAACCCGTTCCCTTTGTGCTGGATGAACGAACGTCTCTCCACCTGCTCACTTCTGAGAGATAAGTGTGTGTGAAAGCCATCCTTCACCTAGCTTGAAGGGAACACAAAGTTTCTTTTGAGTTGCCAACTCCACTCCATGCATATTAATGGGGAGGTACAAGCTCCAAATCGGTTTTACAATGAAAACGGCAGGCACATCAAACCGGCACTAGGAAACAGACTGAGAAACCAGAGTAAGTGTTTCTCCTGCAACGCGTTCCTTTTGTGCTGGATGAACGAAAGTCTCTCCACATGCACAGTTCTGAGAGATAAGTGTGTGTGAAAGCCGTCCTTCACCTAGCTTGAAGGGAACACAATGTTTCTATTCAGTTGCCAACTCCACTCCATACATATATATGGGGAGGTACAAGCTCCAACTCAGTTTCCAGTGAAAACGGCAGGCACTTCAAACCGGCACAAGGAAACAGACTGAGAAAGCAGAGTAAGTGTTTCTCCTGCAACCCGTTCCCTTTGTGCTGGATGAAAGAACGTCTCTCCACATGCACATTTCTGAGAGATAAGTGTGTGTGAAAGCCGTCCTTCACCTAGCTTGAAGGGAACACAAAGTTTCTTTTCAGTTGCCAACTCCACTCCATACATATATATGGGGAGGTACAAGCTCAAACTCAGTTTTACACTGAAAGCGACAGGCACTTCAAACCGGCACTAGGAAACAGACTGAGAAACCAGAGTAAGTGTTTCTCCTGCAACCCGTTCCCTTTGTGCTGGATGAGCGAATGTCTCTCCACCTGCACAGTTCTGAGAGATAAGTGTGTGCGAAAGCCGTCCTTCACCTAACTTGATGGGAACACAAAGTTTCTTTTCAGTTGCCAACCCCACTCCATACATATATATGGGGAGGTACAAGCTCCAACTCGATTTTACAGTGAAAACGGCAGGCACATCAAACCGGCACTAGGAAACAGACTGAGAAACCAGAGTAAGTGTTTCTCCTGCAACGCGTTCCCTTTGTGCTGGATGAACGAAAGTCTCTCCACATGCACAGTTCTGAGAGATAAGTGTGTGTGAAAACCGTCCTTCACCTAGCTTGAAGGGAACACAAAGTTTCTTTTCAGTTGCCAACTCCACTCCATACATATATATGGGGAGGTACAAGCTCCAACTAGGTTTTACAGTGAAAACGGCAGGCACTTCAAAGCGGCACTAGGAAACAAACTGAGATACAAGAGTAAGTGTTTCTCCTGCAACCCGTTCCCTTTGTGCGGGATGAAAGAACGTCTCTCCACATGCTCAGTTCTGAGAGATAAGTGTGTGCGAAAGCAGTCCTTCACCTAGCTTGAAGGGAACACAAAGTTTCTTTTCAGTTGCCAAATCCACTCCATACATATATATGGGGAGGTACAAGTTCCAACTCGGTTTTACAGTGAAAACGGTAGGCACTTCAAACAAGCACTAGGAAACAGACTGAGAAAGCACAGTAAGTGGTTCTCCTGCAACCCGTTCCCTTTGTGCTGGATGAACGAACGTCTCTCCACATGCTCAGTTCTGAGAGATAAGTGTGTGCGAAAGCCGTCCTTCACCTAACTTGATGGGAACACAAAGTTTCTTTTCAGTTGCCAACCCCACTCCATACATATATATGGGGAGGTACAAGCTCCAACTCGATTTTACAGTGAAAACGGCAGGCACATCAAACCGGCACTAGGAAACAGACTGAGAAACCAGAGTAAGTGTTTCTCCTGCAACGCGTTCCCTTTGTGCTGGATGAACGAAAGTCTCTCCACATGCACAGTTCTGAGAGATAAGTGTGTGTGAAAACCGTCCTTCACCTAGCTTGAAGGGAACACAAAGTTTCTTTTGAGTTGCCAACTCCACTCCATGCATATTAATGGGGAGGTACAAGCTCCAAATCGGTTTTACAATGAAAACGGCAGGCACATCAAACCGGCACTAGGAAACAGACTGAGAAACCAGAGTAAGTGTTTCTCCTGCAACGCGTTCCTTTTGTGCTGGATGAACGAAAGTCTCTCCACATGCACAGTTCTGAGAGATAAGTGTGTGTGAAAGCCGTCCTTCACCTAGCTTGAAGGGAACACAAAGTTTCTATTCAGTTGCCAACTCCACTCCATACATATATATGGGGAGGTACAAGCTCCAACTCAGTTTACAGTGAAAACGGCAGGCACTTCAAACCGGCACTAGGAAACAGACTGAGAAACCAGAGTAAGTGTTTCTCCTGCAACCCGTTCCTTTGTGCTGGATGAACGAACGTTTCTCCACATGCTCAGTTCTGAGAGATAAGTGTGTGTGAAAGCCGTCCTTCACCGAGCTTGATGGGAACACAAAGTTTCTTTTCATTTGCCAACTCCACTCCATACATATATATGGGGAGGTACAAGCTCCAATCGGTTTTACAGTGAAAACGGCAGGCACTTCAAACCGGCACTAGAAAAACAGACTGAGAAACCAGAGTAAGTGTTTCTCCTGCAACCAGTTCAATTTGTGCTGGATGAACGAACGTCTCTCCACATGCTCCGTTCTGAGAGATAAGTGTGTGTGAAAGCCGTCCTTCACCTAGCTTGAAGGGAACACAAAGTTTCTTTTGAGTTGCCAACTCCACTCATTGCATATTAATGGGGAGGTACAAGCTCCAAATCGGTTTTACAATGAAAACGGCAGGCACATCAAACCGGCACTAGGAAACAGACTGAGAAACCAGAGTAAGTGTTTCCCCTGCAACCCGTTCCCTTTGTGCTGGATGAACGAACGTCTCTACACCTGCTCACTTCTGAGAGATAAGTGTGTGTGAAAGCCATCCTTCACCTAGCTTGAAGGGAACACAAAGTTTCTTTTGAGTTGCCAACTCCACTCCATGCATATTAATGGGGAGGTACAAGCTCCAAATCGGTTTTACAATGAAAACGGCAGGCACATCAAACCGGCACTAGGAAACAGACTGAGAAACCAGAGTAAGTGTTTCTCCTGCAACGCGTTCCTTTTGTGCTGGATGAACGAAAGTCTCTCCACATGCACAGTTCTGAGAGATAAGTGTGTGTGAAAGCCGTCCTTCACCTAGCTTGAAGGGAACACAAAGTTTCTATTCAGTTGCCAACTCCACTCCATACATATATATGGGGAGGTACAAGCTCCAACTCAGTTTACAGTGAAAACGGCAGGCACTTCAAACCGGCACTAGGAAACAGACTGAGAAACCAGAGTAAGTGTTTCTCCTGCAACCCGTTCCTTTGTGCTGGATGAACGAACGTCTATCCACATGCTCAGTTCTGAGAGATAAGTGTGTGTGAAAGCCGTCCTTCACCGAGCTTGATGGGAACACAAAGTTTCTTTTCAGTTGCCAACTCCACTCCATACATATATATGGGGAGGTACAAGCTCCAATCGGTTTTACAGTGAAAACGGCAGGCACTTCAAACCGGCACTAGAAAAACAGACTGAGAAACCAGAGTAAGTGTTTCTCCTGCAAACAGTTCAATTTGTGCTGGATGAACGAACGTCTCTCCACATGCTCCGTTCTGAGAGATAAGTGTGTGTGAAAGCCGTCCTTCACCTAGCTTGAAGGGAACACAAAGTTTCTTTTCAGTTGCCAACTCCACTCCATATATATATGGGGAGGTAGAAGCTCCAACTCACTTTTACAGTGAAATCGGCAGGCACTTCAAACCGGCACTAGGAAACAGACTGAGAAAGCAGAGTAATTGTTTCTCCTGCAACCCGTACCCTTTGTGCTGGATGAACGAACGTCTCTCCACATGCTCAGTTCTGAGAGATAAGTGTGTGTGAAAGCCGTCCTTAAACTAGCTTGAAGGGAACACAAAGTTTCTTTTCAGTTGCCAACTCCACTCCATACATATATATGAGGAGGTACAAGCTCAAACTCGGTTTTACATTGAAAACGGCAGGCACTTCAAACCGGCACTAGGAAACAGACTGAGAAACCAGAGTAAGTGTTTCTCCTGCAACCCGTTCCCTTTGTGCTGGATGAACGAACGTCTATCCACCTACTCAGTTCTGAGAGATAAGTGTGTGTGAAAGCCGTCCTTCACCTAGCTTGAAGGGAACACAAAGTTTCTTTTCAGTTGCCAACCCCACTCCATACATATATATGGGGAGGTACAAGCTCCAAATCGGTTTTACAGTGAAAACGGCAGGCACATCAAACCGGCACTAGGAAACAGACTGAGAAACCAGAGTAAGTGTTTCTCCTGCAACGCGTTCCCTTTGTGCTGGATGAACGAAATTCTCTCCACATGCACAGTTCTGAGAGATAAGTGTGTGTGAAAACCGTCCTTCACCTAGCTTGAAGGGAACACAAAGTTTCTTTTCAGTTGCCAACTCCACTCCATACATATATTTGGGGAGGTACAAGCTCCAACTCGGTTTTACAGTGAAAACGGCAGGCACTTCAAACCGGCACTAGGAAACAAACTGAGATACAAGAGTAAGTGTTTCTCCTGCAACCCGTTCCCTTTGTGCGGGATGAACGAACGTCTCTCCACATGCTCAGTTCTGAGAGATAAGCGCGTGTGAAAGCCGTCTTTCACCTAGCTTGAAGGGAACACAAAGTTTCTTTTCAGTTGCCAAATCCACTCCATACATATATATGGGGAGGTAAAAGCTCCAACTCAGTTTACAGTGAAAACGGCAGGCACTTCAAACCGGCACTTGGAAACAGACTGAGAAACCAGAGAAGTGTTTCTCCTGCAACCCGTTCCTTTGTGCTGGATGAACGAACGTCTCTCCACATGCTCAGTTCTGAGAGATAAGTGTGTGTGAAAGCCGTACTTCACCTAGCTTGAATGGAACACAAAGTTTCTTTTCAGTTGCCAACTCCACTCCATACATATATATGGGGAGGTACAAGCTCCAACTCGGTTTTACACTGAAAACGGCAGACACTTCAAACCGGCACTAGGAAACACACTGAGAAACAAGAGTAAGTGTTTCTCCTGCAAACCGTTCCCTTTGTGCTGGATGAACGAACGTCTCTCCACATGCTCAGTTCTGAGAGATAAGTGTGTGTGAAAGCCGACCTTCACCTAGCTTGAAGGAAACACAAAGTTTCTTTTCTGTTACCAAATCCACTCCATACATATATATGGGGAGGTACAAGCTCCAACTCGCTTTTACAGTGAAAATGGCAGGCACTTCAAACCGGAACTAGGAAACCGACTGAGAAACCAGAGTAAGTGTTTCTCCTGCAACCCGTTACCTTTGTGCTGGATGAACGAACGTCTCTCCACATGCTCAGTTCTGGGAGATAAGTGTGTGTGAAAGCCGTCCTTCACCTAGCTTGAAGGGAACACAAAGTTTCTTTTCAGTTGCCAACTCCACTCCATACATATATATGGGGAGGTACAAGCTCCAACTCGGTTTAACAGTGAAAACGGCAGGCACATCAAACCGGCACTAGGAAACAGACTGAGAAACCAGAGTAAGTGTTTCTCCTGCAACCCGTTCCCTTTGTGCTGGATGAACGAACGTCTCTCCACCTGCTCACTTTTGAGAGATAAGTGTGTGTGAAAGCCATCCTTCACCTAGCTTGAAGGGAACACAAAGTTTCTTTTGAGTTGCCAACTCCACTCCATGCATATTAATGGGAGGTACAAGCTCCAAATCGGTTTTACAATGAAAACGGCAGGCACATCAAACCAGCACTAGGAAACAGACTGAGAAACCAGAGTAAGTGTTTCTCCTGCAACGCGTTCCTTTTGTGCTGGATGAACGAAAGTCTCTCCACATGCACAGTTCTGAGAGATAAGTGTGTGTGAAAGCCGTCCTTCACCTAGCTTGAAGGGAACACAAAGTTTCTATTCAGTTGCCAACTCCACTCCATACATATATATGGGGAGGTACAAGCTCCAACTCAGTTTCCAGTGAAAACGGCAGGCACTTCAAACCGGCACAAGGAAACAGACTGAGAAAGCAGAGTAAGTGTTTCCCCTGCAACCCGTTCCCTTTGTGCTGGATGAAAGAACGTCTCTCCACATGCACATTTCTGAGAGATAAGTGTGTGTGAAAGCCGTCCTTCACCTAGCTTGAAGGGAACACAAAGTTTCTTTTCAGTTGCCAACTCCACTCCATACATATATATGGGGAGGTACAAGCTCAAACTCAGTTTTACACTGAAAGCGACAGGCACTTCAAACCGGCACTAGGAAACAGACTGAGAAACCAGAGTAAGTGTTTCTCCTGCAACCCGTTCCTTTGTGCTGGATGAACGAACGTCTATCCACATGCTCAGTTCTGAGAGATAAGTGTGTGTGAAAGCCGTCCTTCACCGAGCTTGATGGGAACACAAAGTTTCTTTTCAGTTGCCAACTCCACTCCATACATATATATGGGGAGGTACAAGCTCCAATCGGTTTTACAGTGAAAACGGCAGGCACTTCAAACCGGCACTAGAAAAACAGACTGAGAAACCAGAGTAAGTGTTTCTCCTGCAACCAGTTCAATTTGTGCTGGATGAACGAACGTCTCTCCACATGCTCCGTTCTGAGAGATAAGTGTGTGTGAAAGCCGTCCTTCACCTAGCTTGAAGGGAACACAAAGTTTCTTTTGAGTTGCCAACTCCACTCATTGCATATTAATGGGGAGGTACAAGCTCCAAATCGGTTTTACAATGAAAACGGCAGGCACATCAAACCGGCACTAGGAAACAGACTGAGAAACCAGAGTAAGTGTTTCTCCTGCAACCCGTTCCCTTTGTGCTGGATGAACGAACGTCTCTACACCTGCTCACTTCTGAGAGATAAGTGTGTGTGAAAGCCATCCTTCACCTAGCTTGAAGGGAACACAAAGTTTCTTTTGAGTTGCCAACTCCACTCCATGCATATTAATGGGGAGGTACAAGCTCCAAATCGGTTTTACAATGAAAACGGCAGGCACATCAAACCGGCACTAGGAAACAGACTGAGAAACCAGAGTAAGTGTTTCTCCTGCAACGCGTTCCTTTTGTGCTGGATGAACGAAAGTCTCTCCACATGCACAGTTCTGAGAGATAAGTGTGTGTGAAAGCCGTCCTTCACCTAGCTTGAAGGGAACACAAAGTTTCTATTCAGTTGCCATCTCCACTCCATACATATATATGGGGAGGTACAAGCTCCAACTCAGTTTACAGTGAAAACGGCAGGCACTTCAAACCGGCACTAGGAAACAGACTGAGAAACCAGAGTAAGTGTTTCTCCTGCAACCCGTTCCTTTGTGCTGGATGAACGAACGTCTATCCACATGCTCAGTTCTGAGAGATAAGTGTGTGTGAAAGCCGTCCTTCACCGAGCTTGATGGGAACACAAAGTTTCTTTTCAGTTGCCAACTCCACTCCATACATATATATGGGGAGGTACAAGCTCCAATCGGTTTTACAGTGAAAACGGCAGGCACTTCAAACCGGCACTAGAAAAACAGACTGAGAAACCAGAGTAAGTGTTTCTCCTGCAACCAGTTCAATTTGTGCTGGATGAACGAACGTCTCTCCACATGCTCCGTTCTGAGAGATAAGTGTGTGTGAAAGCCGTCCTTCACCTAGCTTGAAGGGAACACAAAGTTTCTTTTCAGTTGCCAACTCCACTCCATATATATATGGGGAGGTAGAAGCTCCAACTCACTTTTACAGTGAAATCGGCAGGCACTTCAAACCGGCACTAGGAAACAGACTGATAAAGCAGAGTAATTGTTTCTCCTGCAACCCGTACCCTTTGTGCTGGATGAACGAACGTCTCTCCACATGCTCAGTTCTGAGAGATAAGTGTGTGTGAAAGCCGTCCTTCAACTAGCTTGAAGGGAACACAAAGTTTCTTTTCAGTTGCCAACTCCACTCCATACATATATATGAGGAGGTACAAGCTCAAACTCGGTTTTACATTGAAAACGGCAGGCACTTCAAACCGGCACTAGGAAACAGACTGAGAAACCAGAGTAAGTGTTTCTCCTGCAACCCGTTCCCTTTGTGCTGGATGAACGAACGTCTATCCACCTACTCAGTTCTGAGAGATAAGTGTGTGTGAAAGCCGTCCTTCACCTAGCTTGAAGGGAACACAAAGTTTCTTTTCAGTTGCCAACCCCACTCCATACATATATATGGGGAGGTACAAGCTCCAAATCGGTTTTACAGTGAAAACGGCAGGCACATCAAACCGGCACTAGGAAACAGACTGAGAAACCAGAGTAAGTGTTTCTCCTGCAACGCGTTCCCTTTGTGCTGGATGAACGAAATTCTCTCCACATGCACAGTTCTGAGAGATAAGTGTGTGTGAAAACCGTCCTTCACCTAGCTTGAAGGGAACACAAAGTTTCTTTTCAGTTGCCAACTCCACTCCATACATATATTTGGGGAGGTACAAGCTCCAACTCGGTTTTACAGTGAAAACGGCAGGCACTTCAAACCGGCACTAGGAAACAAACTGAGATACAAGAGTAAGTGTTTCTCCTGCAACCCGTTCCCTTTGTGCGGGATGAACGAACGTCTCTCCACATGCTCAGTTCTGAGAGATAAGCGCGTGTGAAAGCCGTCTTTCACCTAGCTTGAAGGGAACACAAAGTTTCTTTTCAGTTGCCAAATCCACTCCATACATATATATGGGGAGGTAAAAGCTCCAACTCAGTTTACAGTGAAAACGGCAGGCACTTCAAACCGGCACTTGGAAACAGACTGAGAAACCAGAGTAAGTGTTTCTCCTGCAACCCGTTCCTTTGTGCTGGATGAACGAACGTCTCTCCACATGCTCAGTTCTGGGAGATAAGTGTGTGTGAAAGCCGTCCTTCACCTAGCTTGAAGGGAACACAAAGTTTCTTTTCAGTTGCCAACTCCACTCCATACATATATATGGGGAGGTACAAGCTCCAACTCGGTTTAACAGTGAAAACGGCAGGCACATCAAACCGGCACTAGGAAACAGACTGAGAAACCAGAGTAAGTGTTTCTCCTGCAACCCGTTCCCTTTGTGCTGGATGAACGAACGTCTCTCCACCTGCTCACTTCTGAGAGATAAGTGTGTGTGAAAGCCATCCTTCACCTAGCTTGAAGGGAACACAAAGTTTCTTTTGAGTTGCCAACTCCACTCCATGCATATTAATGGGAGGTACAAGCTCCAAATCGGTTTTACAATGAAAACGGCAGGCACATCAAACCGGCACTAGGAAACAGACTGAGAAACCAGAGTAAGTGTTTCTCCTGCAACGCGTTCCTTTTGTGCTGGATGAACGAAAGTCTCTCCACATGCACAGTTCTGAGAGATAAGTGTGTGTGAAAGCCGTCCTTCACCTAGCTTGAAGGGAACACAAAGTTTCTATTCAGTTGCCAACTCCACTCCATACATATATATGGGGAGGTACAAGCTCCAACTCAGTTTCCAGTGAAAACGGCAGGCACTTCAAACCGGCACAAGGAAACAGACTGAGAAAGCAGAGTAAGTGTTTCCCCTGCAACCCGTTCCCTTTGTGCTGGATGAAAGAACGTCTCTCCACATGCACATTTCTGAGAGATAAGTGTGTGTGAAAGCCGTCCTTCACCTAGCTTGAAGGGAACACAAAGTTTCTTTTCAGTTGCCAACTCCACTCCATACATATATATGGGGAGGTACAAGCTCAAACTCAGTTTTACACTGAAAGCGACAGGCACTTCAAACCGGCACTAGGAAACAGACTGAGAAACCAGAGTAAGTGTTTCTCCTGCAACCCGTTCCCTTTGTGCTGGATGAGCGAATGTCTCTCCACCTGCACAGTTCTGAGAGATAAGTGTGTGCGAAAGCCGTCCTTCACCGAGCTTGATGGGAACACAAAGTTTCTTTTCAGTTGCCAACTCCACTCCATACATATATATGGGGAGGTACAAGCTCCAACTCTGTTTTACAGTGAAAACGGCAGGCACTTCAAACCGGCACTAGAAAAACAGACTGAGAAACCAGAGTAAGTGTTTCACCTGCAACCCGTTCCCTTTGTTCTGGATGAACGAACGTCTCTCCACATGCTCAGTTCTGAGAGATAAGTGTGTGCGAAAGCAGTCCTTCACCTAGCTTGATGGGAACACAAAGTTTCTTTTCAGTTGCCAACTCCACTCCATACATATATATGGGGAGGTACAAGCTCCAACTCGGTTTTACAGTGAAAACGGCAGGCACTTCAAACCAGCACTAGGAAACAGACTGAGAAAGCAGAGTAAGTGTTTCTCCTGCAACCCGTTCCCTTTGTGCTGGATGAACGAACGTCTCTCCACATGCTCAGTTCTGAGAGATAAGTGTGTGCGAAAGCCGTCCTTCACCTAACTTGATGGGAACACAAAGTTTCTTTTCAGTTGCCAACCCCACTCCATACATATATATGGGGAGGTACAAGCTCCAACTCGATTTTACAGTGAAAACGGCAGGCACATCAAACCGGCACTAGGAAACAGACTGAGAAACCAGAGTAAGTGTTTCTCCTGCAACGCGTTCCCTTTGTGCTGGATGAACGAAAGTCTCTCCACATGCACAGTTCTGAGAGATAAGTGTGTGTGAAAACCGTCCTTCACCTAGCTTGAAGGTAACACAAAGTTTCTTTTCAGTTGCCAACTCCACTCCATACATATATATGGGGAGGTACAAGCTCCAACTCGGTTTTACAGTGAAAACGGCAGGCACTTCAAAGCGGCACTAGGAAACAAACTGAGATACAAGAGTAAGTGTTTCTCCTGCAACCCGTTCCCTTTGTGCGGGATGAACGAACGTCTCTCCACATGCTCAGTTCTGAGAGATAAGTGTGTGCGAAAGCAGTCCTTCACCTAGCTTGAAGGGAACACAAAGTTTCTTTTCAGTTGCCAACTCCACTCCATACATATATATGGGGAGGTAAAAGCTCCAACTCAGTTTACAGTGAAAACGGCAGGCACTTCAAACCGGCACTTGGAAACAGACTGAGAAACCAGAGTAAGTGTTTCTCCTGCAACCCGTTCCTTTGTGCTGGATGAACGAACGTCTCTCCACATGCTCAGTTCTGAGAGATAAGTGTGTGTGAAAGCCGTACTTCACCTAGCTTGAAGGGAACACTAATTTTCTTTTCAGTTGCCAACTCCACCCCATACATATATATGGGGAGGTACAAGCTCCAACACGGTTTTACAGTGAAAACGACAGGCACTTCAAACCGGCACTAGGAAACATACTGAGAAACCAGAGTAAGTGTTTCTCCTGCAACCCGTTCCCTTTGTGCTGGATGAACGAACGTCTCTCCACATGCTCAGTTCTGAGAGATAAGTGTGTGCGAAAGCCGTCCTTCACCTAACTTGATGGGAACACAAAGTTTCTTTTCAGTTGCCAACCCCACTCCATACATATATATGGGGAGGTACAAGCTCCAACTCGATTTTACAGTGAAAACGGCAGGCACATCAAACCGGCACTAGGAAACAGACTGAGAAACCAGAGTAAGTGTTTCTCCTGCAACGCGTTCCCTTTGTGCTGGATGAACGAAAGTCTCTCCACATGCACAGTTCTGAGAGATAAGTGTGTGTGAAAACCGTCCTTCACCTAGCTTGAAGGGAACACAAAGTTTCTTTTCAGTTGCCAACTCCACTCCATACATATATATGGGGAGGTACAAGCTCCAACTCGGTTTTACAGTGAAAACGGCAGGCACTTCAAAGCGGCACTAGGAAACAAACTGAGATACAAGAGTAAGTGTTTCTCCTGCAACCCGTTCCCTTTGTGCGGGATGAACGAACGTCTCTCCACATGCTCAGTTCTGAGAGATAAGTGTGTGCGAAAGCAGTCCTTCACCTAGCTTGAAGGGAACACAAAGTTTCTTTTCAGTTGCCAAATCCACTCCATACATATATATGGGGAGGTACAAGTTCCAACTCGGTTTTACAGTGAAAACGGTAGGCACTTCAAACAAGCACTAGGAAACAGACTGAGAAAGCACAGTAAGTGGTTCTCCTGCAACCCGTTCCCTTTGTGCTGGATGAACGAACGTCTCTCCACATGCTCAGTTCTGAGAGATAAGTGTGTGCGAAAGCCGTCCTTCACCTAACTTGATGGGAACACAAAGTTTCTTTTCAGTTGCCAACCCCACTCCATACATATATATGGGGAGGTACAAGCTCCAACTCGATTTTACAGTGAAAACGGCAGGCACATCAAACCGGCACTAGGAAACAGACTGAGAAACCAGAGTAAGTGTTTCTCCTGCAACGCGTTCCCTTTGTGCTGGATGAACGAAAGTCTCTCCACATGCACAGTTCTGAGAGATAAGTGTGTGTGAAAACCGTCCTTCACCTAGCTTGAAGGGAACACAAAGTTTCTTTTGAGTTGCCAACTCCACTCCATGCATATTAATGGGGAGGTACAAGCTCCAAATCGGTTTTACAATGAAAACGGCAGGCACATCAAACCGGCACTAGGAAACAGACTGAGAAACCAGAGTAAGTGTTTCTCCTGCAACGCGTTCCTTTTGTGCTGGATGAACGAAAGTCTCTCCACATGCACAGTTCTGAGAGATAAGTGTGTGTGAAAGCCGTCCTTCACCTAGCTTGAAGGGAACACAAAGTTTCTATTCAGTTGCCAACTCCACTCCATACATATATATGGGGAGGTACAAGCTCCAACTCAGTTTACAGTGAAAACGGCAGGCACTTCAAACCGGCACTAGGAAACAGACTGAGAAACCAGAGTAAGTGTTTCTCCTGCAACCCGTTCCTTTGTGCTGGATGAACGAACGTTTCTCCACATGCTCAGTTCTGAGAGATAAGTGTGTGTGAAAGCCGTCCTTCACCGAGCTTGATGGGAACACAAAGTTTCTTTTCATTTGCCAACTCCACTCCATACATATATATGGGGAGGTACAAGCTCCAATCGGTTTTACAGTGAAAACGGCAGGCACTTCAAACCGGCACTAGAAAAACAGACTGAGAAACCAGAGTAAGTGTTTCTCCTGCAACCAGTTCAATTTGTGCTGGATGAACGAACGTCTCTCCACATGCTCCGTTCTGAGAGATAAGTGTGTGTGAAAGCCGTCCTTCACCTAGCTTGAAGGGAACACAAAGTTTCTTTTGAGTTGCCAACTCCACTCATTGCATATTAATGGGGAGGTACAAGCTCCAAATCGGTTTTACAATGAAAACGGCAGGCACATCAAACCGGCACTAGGAAACAGACTGAGAAACCAGAGTAAGTGTTTCCCCTGCAACCCGTTCCCTTTGTGCTGGATGAACGAACGTCTCTACACCTGCTCACTTCTGAGAGATAAGTGTGTGTGAAAGCCATCCTTCACCTAGCTTGAAGGGAACACAAAGTTTCTTTTGAGTTGCCAACTCCACTCCATGCATATTAATGGGGAGGTACAAGCTCCAAATCGGTTTTACAATGAAAACGGCAGGCACATCAAACCGGCACTAGGAAACAGACTGAGAAACCAGAGTAAGTGTTTCTCCTGCAACGCGTTCCTTTTGTGCTGGATGAACGAAAGTCTCTCCACATGCACAGTTCTGAGAGATAAGTGTGTGTGAAAGCCGTCCTTCACCTAGCTTGAAGGGAACACAAAGTTTCTATTCAGTTGCCAACTCCACTCCATACATATATATGGGGAGGTACAAGCTCCAACTCAGTTTACAGTGAAAACGGCAGGCACTTCAAACCGGCACTAGGAAACAGACTGAGAAACCAGAGTAAGTGTTTCTCCTGCAACCCGTTCCTTTGTGCTGGATGAACGAACGTCTATCCACATGCTCAGTTCTGAGAGATAAGTGTGTGTGAAAGCCGTCCTTCACCGAGCTTGATGGGAACACAAAGTTTCTTTTCAGTTGCCAACTCCACTCCATACATATATATGGGGAGGTACAAGCTCCAATCGGTTTTACAGTGAAAACGGCAGGCACTTCAAACCGGCACTAGAAAAACAGACTGAGAAACCAGAGTAAGTGTTTCTCCTGCAAACAGTTCAATTTGTGCTGGATGAACGAACGTCTCTCCACATGCTCCGTTCTGAGAGATAAGTGTGTGTGAAAGCCGTCCTTCACCTAGCTTGAAGGGAACACAAAGTTTCTTTTCAGTTGCCAACTCCACTCCATATATATATGGGGAGGTAGAAGCTCCAACTCACTTTTACAGTGAAATCGGCAGGCACTTCAAACCGGCACTAGGAAACAGACTGAGAAAGCAGAGTAATTGTTTCTCCTGCAACCCGTACCCTTTGTGCTGGATGAACGAACGTCTCTCCACATGCTCAGTTCTGAGAGATAAGTGTGTGTGAAAGCCGTCCTTAAACTAGCTTGAAGGGAACACAAAGTTTCTTTTCAGTTGCCAACTCCACTCCATACATATATATGGGGAGGTAAAAGCTCCAACTCAGTTTACAGTGAAAACGGCAGGCACTTCAAACCGGCACTTGGAAACAGACTGAGAAACCAGAGTAAGTGTTTCTCCTGCAACCCGTTCCTTTGTGCTGGATGAACGAACGTCTCTCCACATGCTCAGTTCTGAGAGATAAGTGTGTGTGAAAGCCGTACTTCACCTAGCTTGAAGGGAACACTAATTTTCTTTTCAGTTGCCAACTCCACCCCATACATATATATGGGGAGGTACAAGCTCCAACACGGTTTTACAGTGAAAACGACAGGCACTTCAAACCGGCACTAGGAAACATACTGAGAAACCAGAGTAAGTGTTTCTCCTGCAACCCGTTCCCTTTGTGCTGGATGAACGAACGTCTCTCCACATGCTCAGTTCTGAGAGATAAGTGTGTGCGAAAGCCGTCCTTCACCTAACTTGATGGGAACACAAAGTTTCTTTTCAGTTGCCAACCCCACTCCATACATATATATGGGGAGGTACAAGCTCCAACTCGATTTTACAGTGAAAACGGCAGGCACATCAAACCGGCACTAGGAAACAGACTGAGAAACCAGAGTAAGTGTTTCTCCTGCAACGCGTTCCCTTTGTGCTGGATGAACGAAAGTCTCTCCACATGCACAGTTCTGAGAGATAAGTGTGTGTGAAAACCGTCCTTCACCTAGCTTGAAGGGAACACAAAGTTTCTTTTCAGTTGCCAACTCCACTCCATACATATATATGGGGAGGTACAAGCTCCAACTCGGTTTTACAGTGAAAACGGCAGGCACTTCAAAGCGGCACTAGGAAACAAACTGAGATACAAGAGTAAGTGTTTCTCCTGCAACCCGTTCCCTTTGTGCGGGATGAACGAACGTCTCTCCACATGCTCAGTTCTGAGAGATAAGTGTGTGCGAAAGCAGTCCTTCACCTAGCTTGAAGGGAACACAAAGTTTCTTTTCAGTTGCCAAATCCACTCCATACATATATATGGGGAGGTACAAGTTCCAACTCGGTTTTACAGTGAAAACGGTAGGCACTTCAAACAAGCACTAGGAAACAGACTGAGAAAGCACAGTAAGTGGTTCTCCTGCAACCCGTTCCCTTTGTGCTGGATGAACGAACGTCTCTCCACATGCTCAGTTCTGAGAGATAAGTGTGTGCGAAAGCCGTCCTTCACCTAACTTGATGGGAACACAAAGTTTCTTTTCAGTTGCCAACCCCACTCCATACATATATATGGGGAGGTACAAGCTCCAACTCGATTTTACAGTGAAAACGGCAGGCACATCAAACCGGCACTAGGAAACAGACTGAGAAACCAGAGTAAGTGTTTCTCCTGCAACGCGTTCCCTTTGTGCTGGATGAACGAAAGTCTCTCCACATGCACAGTTCTGAGAGATAAGTGTGTGTGAAAACCGTCCTTCACCTAGCTTGAAGGGAACACAAAGTTTCTTTTGAGTTGCCAACTCCACTCCATGCATATTAATGGGGAGGTACAAGCTCCAAATCGGTTTTACAATGAAAACGGCAGGCACATCAAACCGGCACTAGGAAACAGACTGAGAAACCAGAGTAAGTGTTTCTCCTGCAACGCGTTCCTTTTGTGCTGGATGAACGAAAGTCTCTCCACATGCACAGTTCTGAGAGATAAGTGTGTGTGAAAGCCGTCCTTCACCTAGCTTGAAGGGAACACAAAGTTTCTATTCAGTTGCCAACTCCACTCCATACATATATATGGGGAGGTACAAGCTCCAACTCAGTTTACAGTGAAAACGGCAGGCACTTCAAACCGGCACTAGGAAACAGACTGAGAAACCAGAGTAAGTGTTTCTCCTGCAACCCGTTCCTTTGTGCTGGATGAACGAACGTTTCTCCACATGCTCAGTTCTGAGAGATAAGTGTGTGTGAAAGCCGTCCTTCACCGAGCTTGATGGGAACACAAAGTTTCTTTTCATTTGCCAACTCCACTCCATACATATATATGGGGAGGTACAAGCTCCAATCGGTTTTACAGTGAAAACGGCAGGCACTTCAAACCGGCACTAGAAAAACAGACTGAGAAACCAGAGTAAGTGTTTCTCCTGCAACCAGTTCAATTTGTGCTGGATGAACGAACGTCTCTCCACATGCTCCGTTCTGAGAGATAAGTGTGTGTGAAAGCCGTCCTTCACCTAGCTTGAAGGGAACACAAAGTTTCTTTTGAGTTGCCAACTCCACTCATTGCATATTAATGGGGAGGTACAAGCTCCAAATCGGTTTTACAATGAAAACGGCAGGCACATCAAACCGGCACTAGGAAACAGACTGAGAAACCAGAGTAAGTGTTTCCCCTGCAACCCGTTCCCTTTGTGCTGGATGAACGAACGTCTCTACACCTGCTCACTTCTGAGAGATAAGTGTGTGTGAAAGCCATCCTTCACCTAGCTTGAAGGGAACACAAAGTTTCTTTTGAGTTGCCAACTCCACTCCATGCATATTAATGGGGAGGTACAAGCTCCAAATCGGTTTTACAATGAAAACGGCAGGCACATCAAACCGGCACTAGGAAACAGACTGAGAAACCAGAGTAAGTGTTTCTCCTGCAACGCGTTCCTTTTGTGCTGGATGAACGAAAGTCTCTCCACATGCACAGTTCTGAGAGATAAGTGTGTGTGAAAGCCGTCCTTCACCTAGCTTGAAGGGAACACAAAGTTTCTATTCAGTTGCCAACTCCACTCCATACATATATATGGGGAGGTACAAGCTCCAACTCAGTTTACAGTGAAAACGGCAGGCACTTCAAACCGGCACTAGGAAACAGACTGAGAAACCAGAGTAAGTGTTTCTCCTGCAACCCGTTCCTTTGTGCTGGATGAACGAACGTCTATCCACATGCTCAGTTCTGAGAGATAAGTGTGTGTGAAAGCCGTCCTTCACCGAGCTTGATGGGAACACAAAGTTTCTTTTCAGTTGCCAACTCCACTCCATACATATATATGGGGAGGTACAAGCTCCAATCGGTTTTACAGTGAAAACGGCAGGCACTTCAAACCGGCACTAGAAAAACAGACTGAGAAACCAGAGTAAGTGTTTCTCCTGCAAACAGTTCAATTTGTGCTGGATGAACGAACGTCTCTCCACATGCTCCGTTCTGAGAGATAAGTGTGTGTGAAAGCCGTCCTTCACCTAGCTTGAAGGGAACACAAAGTTTCTTTTCAGTTGCCAACTCCACTCCATATATATATGGGGAGGTAGAAGCTCCAACTCACTTTTACAGTGAAATCGGCAGGCACTTCAAACCGGCACTAGGAAACAGACTGAGAAAGCAGAGTAATTGTTTCTCCTGCAACCCGTACCCTTTGTGCTGGATGAACGAACGTCTCTCCACATGCTCAGTTCTGAGAGATAAGTGTGTGTGAAAGCCGTCCTTAAACTAGCTTGAAGGGAACACAAAGTTTCTTTTCAGTTGCCAACTCCACTCCATACATATATATGAGGAGGTACAAGCTCAAACTCGGTTTTACATTGAAAACGGCAGGCACTTCAAACCGGCACTAGGAAACAGACTGAGAAACCAGAGTAAGTGTTTCTCCTGCAACCCGTTCCCTTTGTGCTGGATGAACGAACGTCTATCCACCTACTCAGTTCTGAGAGATAAGTGTGTGTGAAAGCCGTCCTTCACCTAGCTTGAAGGGAACACAAAGTTTCTTTTCAGTTGCCAACCCCACTCCATACATATATATGGGGAGGTACAAGCTCCAAATCGGTTTTACAGTGAAAACGGCAGGCACATCAAACCGGCACTAGGAAACAGACTGAGAAACCAGAGTAAGTGTTTCTCCTGCAACGCGTTCCCTTTGTGCTGGATGAACGAAATTCTCTCCACATGCACAGTTCTGAGAGATAAGTGTGTGTGAAAACCGTCCTTCACCTAGCTTGAAGGGAACACAAAGTTTCTTTTCAGTTGCCAACTCCACTCCATACATATATTTGGGGAGGTACAAGCTCCAACTCGGTTTTACAGTGAAAACGGCAGGCACTTCAAACCGGCACTAGGAAACAAACTGAGATACAAGAGTAAGTGTTTCTCCTGCAACCCGTTCCCTTTGTGCGGGATGAACGAACGTCTCTCCACATGCTCAGTTCTGAGAGATAAGCGCGTGTGAAAGCCGTCTTTCACCTAGCTTGAAGGGAACACAAAGTTTCTTTTCAGTTGCCAAATCCACTCCATACATATATATGGGGAGGTAAAAGCTCCAACTCAGTTTACAGTGAAAACGGCAGGCACTTCAAACCGGCACTTGGAAACAGACTGAGAAACCAGAGAAGTGTTTCTCCTGCAACCCGTTCCTTTGTGCTGGATGAACGAACGTCTCTCCACATGCTCAGTTCTGAGAGATAAGTGTGTGTGAAAGCCGTACTTCACCTAGCTTGAATGGAACACAAAGTTTCTTTTCAGTTGCCAACTCCACTCCATACATATATATGGGGAGGTACAAGCTCCAACTCGGTTTTACACTGAAAACGGCAGACACTTCAAACCGGCACTAGGAAACACACTGAGAAACAAGAGTAAGTGTTTCTCCTGCAAACCGTTCCCTTTGTGCTGGATGAACGAACGTCTCTCCACATGCTCAGTTCTGAGAGATAAGTGTGTGTGAAAGCCGACCTTCACCTAGCTTGAAGGAAACACAAAGTTTCTTTTCTGTTACCAAATCCACTCCATACATATATATGGGGAGGTACAAGCTCCAACTCGCTTTTACAGTGAAAATGGCAGGCACTTCAAACCGGAACTAGGAAACCGACTGAGAAACCAGAGTAAGTGTTTCTCCTGCAACCCGTTACCTTTGTGCTGGATGAACGAACGTCTCTCCACATGCTCAGTTCTGGGAGATAAGTGTGTGTGAAAGCCGTCCTTCACCTAGCTTGAAGGGAACACAAAGTTTCTTTTCAGTTGCCAACTCCACTCCATACATATATATGGGGAGGTACAAGCTCCAACTCGGTTTAACAGTGAAAACGGCAGGCACATCAAACCGGCACTAGGAAACAGACTGAGAAACCAGAGTAAGTGTTTCTCCTGCAACCCGTTCCCTTTGTGCTGGATGAACGAACGTCTCTCCACCTGCTCACTTTTGAGAGATAAGTGTGTGTGAAAGCCATCCTTCACCTAGCTTGAAGGGAACACAAAGTTTCTTTTGAGTTGCCAACTCCACTCCATGCATATTAATGGGAGGTACAAGCTCCAAATCGGTTTTACAATGAAAACGGCAGGCACATCAAACCAGCACTAGGAAACAGACTGAGAAACCAGAGTAAGTGTTTCTCCTGCAACGCGTTCCTTTTGTGCTGGATGAACGAAAGTCTCTCCACATGCACAGTTCTGAGAGATAAGTGTGTGTGAAAGCCGTCCTTCACCTAGCTTGAAGGGAACACAAAGTTTCTATTCAGTTGCCAACTCCACTCCATACATATATATGGGGAGGTACAAGCTCCAACTCAGTTTCCAGTGAAAGCGGCAGGCACTTCAAACCGGCACAAGGAAACAGACTGAGAAAGCAGAGTAAGTGTTTCCCCTGCAACCCGTTCCCTTTGTGCTGGATGAAAGAACGTCTCTCCACATGCACATTTCTGAGAGATAAGTGTGTGTGAAAGCCGTCCTTCACCTAGCTTGAAGGGAACACAAAGTTTCTTTTCAGTTGCCAACTCCACTCCATACATATATATGGGGAGGTACAAGCTCAAACTCAGTTTTACACTGAAAGCGACAGGCACTTCAAACCGGCACTAGGAAACAGACTGAGAAACCAGAGTAAGTGTTTCTCCTGCAACCCGTTCCTTTGTGCTGGATGAACGAACGTCTATCCACATGCTCAGTTATGAGAGATAAGTGTGTGTGAAAGCCGTCCTTCACCGAGCTTGATGGGAACACAAAGTTTCTTTTCAGTTGCCAACTCCACTCCATACATATATATGGGGAGGTACAAGCTCCAATCGGTTTTACAGTGAAAACGGCAGGCACTTCAAACCGGCACTAGAAAAACAGACTGAGAAACCAGAGTAAGTGTTTCTCCTGCAACCAGTTCAATTTGTGCTGGATGAACGAACGTCTCTCCACATGCTCCGTTCTGAGAGATAAGTGTGTGTGAAAGCCGTCCTTCACCTAGCTTGAAGGGAACACAAAGTTTCTTTTGAGTTGCCAACTCCACTCATTGCATATTAATGGGGAGGTACAAGCTCCAAATCGGTTTTACAATGAAAACGGCAGGCACATCAAACCGGCACTAGGAAACAGACTGAGAAACCAGAGTAAGTGTTTCTCCTGCAACCCGTTCCCTTTGTGCTGGATGAACGAACGTCTCTACACCTGCTCACTTCTGAGAGATAAGTGTGTGTGAAAGCCATCCTTCACCTAGCTTGAAGGGAACACAAAGTTTCTTTTGAGTTGCCAACTCCACTCCATGCATATTAATGGGGAGGTACAAGCTCCAAATCGGTTTTACAATGAAAACGGCAGGCACATCAAACCGGCACTAGGAAACAGACTGAGAAACCAGAGTAAGTGTTTCTCCTGCAACGCGTTCCTTTTGTGCTGGATGAACGAAAGTCTCTCCACATGCACAGTTCTGAGAGATAAGTGTGTGTGAAAGCCGTCCTTCACCTAGCTTGAAGGGAACACAAAGTTTCTATTCAGTTGCCATCTCCACTCCATACATATATATGGGGAGGTACAAGCTCCAACTCAGTTTACAGTGAAAACGGCAGGCACTTCAAACCGGCACTAGGAAACAGACTGAGAAACCAGAGTAAGTGTTTCTCCTGCAACCCGTTCCTTTGTGCTGGATGAACGAACGTCTATCCACATGCTCAGTTCTGAGAGATAAGTGTGTGTGAAAGCCGTCCTTCACCGAGCTTGATGGGAACACAAAGTTTCTTTTCAGTTGCCAACTCCACTCCATACATATATATGGGGAGGTACAAGCTCCAATCGGTTTTACAGTGAAAACGGCAGGCACTTCAAACCGGCACTAGAAAAACAGACTGAGAAACCAGAGTAAGTGTTTCTCCTGCAACCAGTTCAATTTGTGCTGGATGAACGAACGTCTCTCCACATGCTCCGTTCTGAGAGATAAGTGTGTGTGAAAGCCGTCCTTCACCTAGCTTGAAGGGAACACAAAGTTTCTTTTCAGTTGCCAACTCCACTCCATATATATATGGGGAGGTAGAAGCTCCAACTCACTTTTACAGTGAAATCGGCAGGCACTTCAAACCGGCACTAGGAAACAGACTGATAAAGCAGAGTAATTGTTTCTCCTGCAACCCGTACCCTTTGTGCTGGATGAACGAACGTCTCTCCACATGCTCAGTTCTGAGAGATAAGTGTGTGTGAAAGCCGTCCTTCAACTAGCTTGAAGGGAACACAAAGTTTCTTTTCAGTTGCCAACTCCACTCCATACATATATATGAGGAGGTACAAGCTCAAACTCGGTTTTACATTGAAAACGGCAGGCACTTCAAACCGGCACTAGGAAACAGACTGAGAAACCAGAGTAAGTGTTTCTCCTGCAACCCGTTCCCTTTGTGCTGGATGAACGAACGTCTATCCACCTACTCAGTTCTGAGAGATAAGTGTGTGTGAAAGCCGTCCTTCACCTAGCTTGAAGGGAACACAAAGTTTCTTTTCAGTTGCCAACCCCACTCCATACATATATATGGGGAGGTACAAGCTCCAAATCGGTTTTACAGTGAAAACGGCAGGCACATCAAACCGGCACTAGGAAACAGACTGAGAAACCAGAGTAAGTGTTTCTCCTGCAACGCGTTCCCTTTGTGCTGGATGAACGAAATTCTCTCCACATGCACAGTTCTGAGAGATAAGTGTGTGTGAAAACCGTCCTTCACCTAGCTTGAAGGGAACACAAAGTTTCTTTTCAGTTGCCAACTCCACTCCATACATATATTTGGGGAGGTACAAGCTCCAACTCGGTTTTACAGTGAAAACGGCAGGCACTTCAAACCGGCACTAGGAAACAAACTGAGATACAAGAGTAAGTGTTTCTCCTGCAACCCGTTCCCTTTGTGCGGGATGAACGAACGTCTCTCCACATGCTCAGTTCTGAGAGATAAGCGCGTGTGAAAGCCGTCTTTCACCTAGCTTGAAGGGAACACAAAGTTTCTTTTCAGTTGCCAAATCCACTCCATACATATATATGGGGAGGTAAAAGCTCCAACTCAGTTTACAGTGAAAACGGCAGGCACTTCAAACCGGCACTTGGAAACAGACTGAGAAACCAGAGTAAGTGTTTCTCCTGCAACCCGTTCCTTTGTGCTGGATGAACGAACGTCTCTCCACATGCTCAGTTCTGGGAGATAAGTGTGTGTGAAAGCCGTCCTTCACCTAGCTTGAAGGGAACACAAAGTTTCTTTTCAGTTGCCAACTCCACTCCATACATATATATGGGGAGGTACAAGCTCCAACTCGGTTTAACAGTGAAAACGGCAGGCACATCAAACCGGCACTAGGAAACAGACTGAGAAACCAGAGTAAGTGTTTCTCCTGCAACCCGTTCCCTTTGTGCTGGATGAACGAACGTCTCTCCACCTGCTCACTTCTGAGAGATAAGTGTGTGTGAAAGCCATCCTTCACCTAGCTTGAAGGGAACACAAAGTTTCTTTTGAGTTGCCAACTCCACTCCATGCATATTAATGGGAGGTACAAGCTCCAAATCGGTTTTACAATGAAAACGGCAGGCACATCAAACCGGCACTAGGAAACAGACTGAGAAACCAGAGTAAGTGTTTCTCCTGCAACGCGTTCCTTTTGTGCTGGATGAACGAAAGTCTCTCCACATGCACAGTTCTGAGAGATAAGTGTGTGTGAAAGCCGTCCTTCACCTAGCTTGAAGGGAACACAAAGTTTCTATTCAGTTGCCAACTCCACTCCATACATATATATGGGGAGGTACAAGCTCCAACTCAGTTTCCAGTGAAAACGGCAGGCACTTCAAACCGGCACAAGGAAACAGACTGAGAAAGCAGAGTAAGTGTTTCCCCTGCAACCCGTTCCCTTTGTGCTGGATGAAAGAACGTCTCTCCACATGCACATTTCTGAGAGATAAGTGTGTGTGAAAGCCGTCCTTCACCTAGCTTGAAGGGAACACAAAGTTTCTTTTCAGTTGCCAACTCCACTCCATACATATATATGGGGAGGTACAAGCTCAAACTCAGTTTTACACTGAAAGCGACAGGCACTTCAAACCGGCACTAGGAAACAGACTGAGAAACCAGAGTAAGTGTTTCTCCTGCAACCCGTTCCCTTTGTGCTGGATGAGCGAATGTCTCTCCACCTGCACAGTTCTGAGAGATAAGTGTGTGCGAAAGCCGTCCTTCACCGAGCTTGATGGGAACACAAAGTTTCTTTTCAGTTGCCAACTCCACTCCATACATATATATGGGGAGGTACAAGCTCCAACTCTGTTTTACAGTGAAAACGGCAGGCACTTCAAACCGGCACTAGAAAAACAGACTGAGAAACCAGAGTAAGTGTTTCACCTGCAACCCGTTCCCTTTGTTCTGGATGAACGAACGTCTCTCCACATGCTCAGTTCTGAGAGATAAGTGTGTGCGAAAGCAGTCCTTCACCTAGCTTGATGGGAACACAAAGTTTCTTTTCAGTTGCCAACTCCACTCCATACATATATATGGGGAGGTACAAGCTCCAACTCGGTTTTACAGTGAAAACGGCAGGCACTTCAAACCAGCACTAGGAAACAGACTGAGAAAGCAGAGTAAGTGTTTCTCCTGCAACCCGTTCCCTTTGTGCTGGATGAACGAACGTCTCTCCACATGCTCAGTTCTGAGAGATAAGTGTGTGCGAAAGCCGTCCTTCACCTAACTTGATGGGAACACAAAGTTTCTTTTCAGTTGCCAACCCCACTCCATACATATATATGGGGAGGTACAAGCTCCAACTCGATTTTACAGTGAAAACGGCAGGCACATCAAACCGGCACTAGGAAACAGACTGAGAAACCAGAGTAAGTGTTTCTCCTGCAACGCGTTCCCTTTGTGCTGGATGAACGAAAGTCTCTCCACATGCACAGTTCTGAGAGATAAGTGTGTGTGAAAACCGTCCTTCACCTAGCTTGAAGGGAACACAAAGTTTCTTTTCAGTTGCCAACTCCACTCCATACATATATATGGGGAGGTACAAGCTCCAACTCGGTTTTACAGTGAAAACGGCAGGCACTTCAAAGCGGCACTAGGAAACAAACTGAGATACAAGAGTAAGTGTTTCTCCTGCAACCCGTTCCCTTTGTGCGGGATGAACGAACGTCTCTCCACATGCTCAGTTCTGAGAGATAAGTGTGTGCGAAAGCAGTCCTTCACCTAGCTTGAAGGGAACACAAAGTTTCTTTTCAGTTGCCAACTCCACTCCATACATATATATGGGGAGGTAAAAGCTCCAACTCAGTTTACAGTGAAAACGGCAGGCACTTCAAACCGGCACTTGGAAACAGACTGAGAAACCAGAGTAAGTGTTTCTCCTGCAACCCGTTCCTTTGTGCTGGATGAACGAACGTCTCTCCACATGCTCAGTTCTGAGAGATAAGTGTGTGTGAAAGCCGTACTTCACCTAGCTTGAAGGGAACACTAATTTTCTTTTCAGTTGCCAACTCCACCCCATACATATATATGGGGAGGTACAAGCTCCAACACGGTTTTACAGTGAAAACGACAGGCACTTCAAACCGGCACTAGGAAACATACTGAGAAACCAGAGTAAGTGTTTCTCCTGCAACCCGTTCCCTTTGTGCTGGATGAACGAACGTCTCTCCACATGCTCAGTTCTGAGAGATAAGTGTGTGCGAAAGCCGTCCTTCACCTAACTTGATGGGAACACAAAGTTTCTTTTCAGTTGCCAACCCCACTCCATACATATATATGGGGAGGTACAAGCTCCAACTCGATTTTACAGTGAAAACGGCAGGCACATCAAACCGGCACTAGGAAACAGACTGAGAAACCAGAGTAAGTGTTTCTCCTGCAACGCGTTCCCTTTGTGCTGGATGAACGAAAGTCTCTCCACATGCACAGTTCTGAGAGATAAGTGTGTGTGAAAACCGTCCTTCACCTAGCTTGAAGGGAACACAAAGTTTCTTTTCAGTTGCCAACTCCACTCCATACATATATATGGGGAGGTACAAGCTCCAACTCGGTTTTACAGTGAAAACGGCAGGCACTTCAAAGCGGCACTAGGAAACAAACTGAGATACAAGAGTAAGTGTTTCTCCTGCAACCCGTTCCCTTTGTGCGGGATGAACGAACGTCTCTCCACATGCTCAGTTCTGAGAGATAAGTGTGTGCGAAAGCAGTCCTTCACCTAGCTTGAAGGGAACACAAAGTTTCTTTTCAGTTGCCAACTCCACTCCATACATATATATGGGGAGGTAAAAGCTCCAACTCAGTTTACAGTGAAAACGGCAGGCACTTCAAACCGGCACTTGGAAACAGACTGAGAAACCAGAGTAAGTGTTTCTCCTGCAACCCGTTCCTTTGTGCTGGATGAACGAACGTCTCTCCACATGCTCAGTTCTGAGAGATAAGTGTGTGTGAAAGCCGTACTTCACCTAGCTTGAAGGGAACACTAATTTTCTTTTCAGTTGCCAACTCCACCCCATACATATATATGGGGAGGTACAAGCTCCAACACGGTTTTACAGTGAAAACGACAGGCACTTCAAACCGGCACTAGGAAACATACTGAGAAACCAGAGTAAGTGTTTCTCCTGCAACCCGTTCCCTTTGTGCTGGATGAACGAACGTCTCTCCACATGCTCAGTTCTGAGAGATAAGTGTGTGTGAAAGCCGTCCTTCACCTAGCTTGAAGGGAACACAAAGTTTCTTTTCAGTTGCCAACTCCACTCCATACATATATATGGGGACGTACAAGCTCCAACTCGGTTTTACAGTGAAAACGGTAGGCACTTCAAACCGGCACTAGGAAACACACTGAGAAACCAGAGTAAGTGTTTCTCCTGCAAACCGTTCCCTTTGTGCTGGATGAACGAACGTCTCTCCACATGCTCAGTTCTGAGAGATAAGTGTGTGTGAAAGCCGACCTTCACCTAGCTTGAAGGGAACACAAAGTTTCTTTTCTGTTACCAAATCCTCTCCATACATATATATGGGGAGGTACAAGCTCCAACTCGCTTTTACAGTGAAAATGGCAGGCACTTCAAACCGGAACTAGGAAACCGACTGAGAAACCAGAGTAAGTGTTTCTCCTGCAACACGTTACCTTTGTGCTGGATGAACGAACGTCTCTCCACATGCTCAGTTCTGGGAGATAAGTGTGTGTGAAAGCCGTCCTTCACCTAGCTTGAAGGGAACACAAAGTTTCTTTTCTGTTGAAAACTCCAATCCATACATATATATGGGGAGGTACAAGCTCCAACTCGGTTTAACAGTGAAAACGGCAGGCACATCAAACCGGCACTAGGAAACAGACTGAGAAACCAGAGTCAGTGTTTCTCCTGCAACCCGTTCCCTTTGTGCTGGATGAACGAACGTCTCTACACCTGCTCACTTCTGAGAGATAAGTGTGTGTGAAAGCCATCCTTCACCTAGCTTGAAGGGAACACAAAGTTTCTTTTGAGTTGCCAACTCCACTCCATGCATATTAATGGGAGGTACAAGCTCCAAATCGGTTTTACAATGAAAACGGCAGGCACATCAAACCGGCACTAGGAAACAGACTGAGAAACCAGAGTAAGTGTTTCCCCTGCAACGCGTTCCTTTTGTGCTGGATGAACGAAAGTCTCTCCACATGCACAGTTCTGAGAGATAAGTGTGTGTGAAAGCCGTCCTTCACCTAGATTGAAGGGAACACAAAGTTTCTATTCAGTTGCCAACTCCACTCCATACATATATATGGGGAGGTACATGCTCCAACTCGGTTTTACAGTGAAAACGGCAGGCACTTCAAACAGGCACTAGAAAAGAAACTGAGAAACCAGAGTAAGTGTTTCTCCTGCAACCAGTTCCCTTTGTGCTGGATGAACGAACGTCTCTCCACATGCTCAGTTCTGAGAGATAAGTGTTTGTGAAAGCCGTCTTTCACCTAGCTTGAAGGGAACACATAGTTTCTATTCAGTTGCCAACTCCACTCCATACATATATATGGGGAGGTACAAGCTCCAACTCAGTTTACAGTGAAAACGGCAGGCACTTCAAACCGGCACTAGGAAACAGACTGAGAAACCAGAGTAAGTGTTTCTCCTGCAACCCGTTCCTTTGTGCTGGATGAACGAACGTCTCTCCACATGCTCAGTTCTGAGAGATAAGTGTGTGTGAAAGCCGTCCTTCCCCTAGCTTGAAGGGAACACAAAGTTTCTTTTCAGATGCCAACTCCACTCCATACATATATATGGCGAGGTACAAGCTCCAACTCGGGTTTACAGTGAAAACGGCAGGCACTTCAAACCTGCACT
This sequence comes from Vicugna pacos, assembly GCF_048564905.1. Classification (NCBI taxonomy): domain Eukaryota; kingdom Metazoa; phylum Chordata; class Mammalia; order Artiodactyla; family Camelidae; genus Vicugna; species Vicugna pacos. The sequence continues at coordinate 29,067,624 of NC_133002.1, forward strand.
AGGAAACAGACTGAGAAACCAGAGTAAGTGTTTCTCCTGCAACCCGTTCCCTTTGTGCTGGATGAACGAACGTCTATCCACCTACTCAGTTCTGAGAGATAAGTGTGTGTGAAAGCCGTCCTTCACCTAGCTTGAAGGGAACACAAAGTTTCTTTTCAGTTGCCAACCCCACTCCATACATATATATGGGGAGGTACAAGCTCCAACTCGGTTTAAGGTGAAAACGGCAGGCACATCAAACCGGCACTAGGAAACAGACTGAGAAACCAGAGTAAGTGTTTCTCCCGCAACGCGTTCCATTTGTGCTGGATGAAAGAAAGTCTCTCCACATGCACAGTTCTGAGATATAAGTGTGTGTGAAAGCCGTCCTTCACCTAGCTTGAAGGGAACACAAAGTTTCTTTTCAGTTGCCAACTCCACTCCATACATATATATGGGGAGGTACAAGCTTCAACTCGGTTTTACAGTGAAAACGGTAGGCACTTCAAAGCGGCACTAGGAAACAAACTGAGATATAAGAGTAAGTGTTTCTCCTGCAACCCGTTCCCTTTGTGCGGGATGAACGAACGTCTCTCCACATGCTCAGTTCTGAGAGATAAGCGTGTGTGAAAGCCGTCTTTCACCTAGCTTGAAGGGAACACAAAGTTTCTATTCAGTTGCCAACTCCACTCCATACATATATATGGGGAGGTAAAAGCTCCAACTCAGTTTACAGTGAAAACGGCAGGCACTTCAAACCGGCACTTGGAAACAGACTGAGAAACCAGAGTAAGTGTTTCTCCTGCAACCCGTTCCTTTGTGCTGGATGAACGAACGTCTCTCCACATGCTCAGTTCTGAGAGATAAGTGTGTGTGAAAGCCGTACTTCACCTAGCTTGAAGGGAACACTAATTTTCTTTTCAGTTGCCAAATCCACCCCATACATATATATGGGGAGGTACAAGCTCCAACACGGTTTTACAGTGAAAACGACAGGCACTTCAAACCGGCACTAGGAAACATACTGAGAAACCAGAGTAAGTGTTTCTCCTGCAACCCGTTCCCTTTGTGCTGGATGAACGAACGTCTCTCCACATGCTCAGTTCTGAGAGATAAGTGTGTGTGAAAGCCGTCCTTCACCTAGCTTGAAGGGAACACAAAGTTTCTTTTCAGTTGCCAACTCCACTCCATACATATATATGAGGACGTACAAGCTCCAACTCGGTTTTACAGTGAAAACGGCAGGCACTTCAAACCGGCACTAGGAAACACACTGAGAAACCAGAGTAAGTGTTTCTCCTGCAAACCGTTCCCTTTGTGCTGGATGAACGAACGTCTCTCCACATGCTCAGTTCTGAGAGATAAGTGTGTGTGAAAGCCGACCTTCACCTAGCTTGAAGGGAACACAAAGTTTCTTTTCTGTTACCAAATCCTCTCCATACATATATATGGGGAGGTACAAGCTCCAACTCGCTTTTACAGTGAAAATGGCAGGCACTTCAAACCGGAACTAGGAAACCGACTGAGAAACCAGAGTAAGTGTTTCTCCTGCAACACGTTACCTTTGTGCTGGATGAACGAACGTCTCTCCACATGCTCAGTTCTGGGAGATAAGTGTGTGTGAAAGCCGTCCTTCACCTAGCTTGAAGGGAACACAAAGTTTCTTTTCTGTTGAAAACTCCAATCCATACATATATATGGGGAGGTACAAGCTCTAACTCGGTTTAACAGTGAAAACGGCAGGCACATCAAACCGGCACTAGGAAACAGACTGAGAAACCAGAGTCAGTGTTTCTCCTGCAACCCGTTCCCTTTGTGCTGGATGAACGAACGTCTCTACACCTGCTCACTTCTGAGAGATAAGTGTGTGTGAAAGCCATCCTTCACCTAGCTTGAAGGGAACACAAAGTTTCTTTTGAGTTGCCAACTCCACTCCATGCATATTAATGGGGAGCTACAAGCTCCAAATCGGTTTTACAATGAAAACGGCAGGCACATCAAACCGGCACTAGGAAACAGACTGAGAAACCAGAGTAAGTGTTTCTCCTGCAACGCGTTCCTTTTGTGCTGGATGAACGAAAGTCTCTCCACATGCACAGTTCTGAGAGATAAGTGTGTGTGAAAGCCGTCCTTCACCTAGATTGAAGGGAACACAAAGTTTCTATTCAGTTGCCAACTCCACTCCATACATATATATGGGGAGGTACATGCTCCAACTCGGTTTTACAGTGAAAACGGCAGGCACTTCAAACAGGCACTAGGAAAGAAACTGAGAAACCAGAGTAAGTGTTTCTCCTGCAACCAGTTCCCTTTGTGCTGGATGAACGAACGTCTCTCCACATGCTCAGTTCTGAGAGATAAGTGTGTGTGAAAGCCGTCTTTCACCTAGCTTGAAGGGAACACATAGTTTCTATTCAGTTGCCAACTCCACTCCATACATATATATGGGGAGGTACAAGCTCCAACTCAGTTTACAGTGAAAACGGCAGGCACTTCAAACCGGCACTAGGAAACAGACTGAGAAACCAGAGTAAGTGTTTCTCCTGCAACCCGTTCCCTTTGTGCTGGATGAACGAACGTCTATCCACCTACTCAGTTCTGAGAGATAAGTGTGTGTGAAAGCCGTCCTTCACCTAGCTTGAAGGGAACACAAAGTTTCTTTTCAGTTGCCAACCCCACTCCATACATATATATGGGGAGGTACAAGCTCCAACTCGGTTTAAGTTGAAAACGGCAGGCACATCAAACCGGCACTAGGAAACAGACTGAGAAACCAGAGTAAGTGTTTCTCCCGCAACGCGTTCCATTTGTGCTGGATGAAAGAAAGTCTCTCCACATGCACAGTTCTGAGATATAAGTGTGTGTGAAAGCCGTCCTTCACCTAGCTTGAAGGGAACACAAAGTTTCTTTTCAGTTGCCAACTCCACTCCATACATATATATGGGGAGGTACAAGCTCCAACTCGGTTTTACAGTGAAAACTGCAGGCACTTCTAACCGGCACAAGGAAACAAACTGAGAAACCAGAGTAAGTGTTTCTCCTGCAACCCGTTCCTTTGTGCTGGATGAACGAACGTCTCTCCACATGCTCAGTTCTGAGAGATAAGTGTGTGTGAAAGCCGACCTTCACCTAGCTTGAAGGGAACACAAATTTTCTTTTCAGTTGCCAACTCCACTCCATACATATATATGGGGAGGTACAAGCCCCAACACGCTTTTACAGTGAAAACGGCAGGCACATCAAACCGGCACTAGGAAACAGACTGAGAAACCAGAGTAAGTGTTTCTAATGCAACGCGTTCCCTTTGTGCTGGATGAACGAAAGTCTCTCCACATGCACAGTTCTGAGAGATAAGTGTGTGTGAAAACCGTCCTTCACCTAGCTTGAAGGGAACACAAAGTTTCTTTTGAGTTGCCAAATCCACTCCATACATATATATGGGGAGGTACAAGCACCAACTCGGTTTTACAGTGAAAACGGCAGGCACTTCAAAGCGGCACTAGGAAACAAACTGAGATACAAGAGTAAGTGTTTCTCCTGCAACCCGTTCCCTTTTTGCGGGATGAAGGAACGTCTCTCCACATGCTGAGTTCTGAGAGATAAGCGTGTGTGAAAGCCGTCTTTCACCTAGCTTGAAGGGAACACAAAGTTTCTATTCAGTTGCCAACTCCACTCCATACATATATATGGGGAGGTAAAAGCTCCAACTCAGTTTACAGTGAAAACGGCAGGAACTTCAAACCGGCACTTGGAAACAGACTGAGAAACCAGAGTAAGTGTTTCTCCTGCAACCCGTTCCTTTGTGCTGAATGAACGAACGTCTCTCCACATGCTCAGTTCTGAGAGATAAGTGTGTGTGAAAGCCGTACTTCACCTAGCTTGAAGGGAACACAAAGTTTCTTTTCAGTTGCCAACTCCACCCCATACATATATATGGGGAGGTACAAGCTCCAACACGGTTTTACAGTGAAAACGACAGGCACTTCAAACCGGCACTAGGAAACATACTGAGAAACCAGAGTAAGTGTTTCTCCTGCAGCCCGTTCCCTTTGTGCTGGATGAACGAACGTCTCTCCACATGCTCAGTTCTGAGAGATAAGTGTGTGTGAAAGCCGTCCTTCACCTAGCTTGAAGGGAACACAAAGTTTCTTTTCAGTTGCCAACTCCACTCCATACATATATATGGGGAGGTACAAGCTCCAACTCGGTTTTACACTGAAAACGGCAGGCAATTCAAACCGGCACTAGGAAACACACTGAGAAACCAGAGTAAGTGTTTCTCCTGCAAACCGTTCCCTTTGTGCTGGATGAACGAACGTCTCTCCACATGCTCAGTTCTGAGAGATAAGTGTGTGTGAAAGCCGACCTTCACCTAGCTTGAAGGGAACACAAAGTTTCTTTTCTGTTACCAAATCCTCTCCATACATATATATGGGGAGGTACAAGCTCCAACTCGCTTTTACAGTGAAAATGGCAGGCACTTCAAACCGGCACAAGGAAACAAACTGAGAAACCAGAGTAAGTGTTTCTCCTGCAACCCGTTCCTTTGTGCTGGATGAACGAACGTCTCTCCACATGCTCAGTTCTGAGAGATAAGTGTGTGTGAAAGCCGTCCTTCACCTAGCTTGTAGGGAACACAAAGTTTCTTTTCAGTTGCCAACCCCACTCCATACATATATATGGGGAGGTACAAGCTCCAACTCGGTTTAAGGTGAAAACGGCAGGCACATCAAACCGGCACTAGGAAACAGACTGAGAAACCAGAGTAAGTGTTTCTCCCGCAACGCGTTCCATTTGTGCTGGATGAACGAAAGTCTCTCCACATGCACAGTTCTGAGAGATAAGTGTGTGTGAATACCGTCCTTCACCTAGCTTGAAGGGAACACAAAGTTTCTTTTGAGTTGCCAACTCCACTCCATACATATATATGGGGAGGTACAAGCACCAACACGGTTTTACAGTGAAAACGGCAGGCACTTCAAAGCGGCACTAGGAAACAAACTGAGAGACAAGAGTAAGTGTTTCTCCTGCAACCCGTTCCCTTTTTGCGGGATGAAGGAACGTCTCTCCACATGCTGAGTTCTGAGAGATAAGCGTGTGTGAAAGCCGTCTTTCACCTAGCTTGAAGGGAACACAAAATTTCTATTCAGTTGCCAACTCCACTCCATACATATATATGGGGAGGTAAAAGCTCCAACTCAGTTTACAGTGAAAACGGCAGGCACTTCAAACCGGCACTTGGAAACAGACTGAGAAACCAGAGTAAGTGTTTCTCCTACAACCCGTTCCTTTGTGCTGAATGAACGAACGTCTCTCCACATGCTCAGTTCTGAGAGATAAGTGTGTGTGAAAGCCGTACTTCACCTAGCTTGAAGGGAACACAAAGTTTCTTTTCAGTTGCCAACTCCACCCCATACATATATATGGGGAGGTACAAGCTCCAACACGGTTTTACAGTGAAAACGACAGGCACTTCAAACCGGCACTAGGAAACATACTGAGAAACCAGAGTAAGTGTTTCTCCTGCAACCCGTTCCCTTTGTGCTGGATGAACGAACGTCTCTCCACATGCTCAGTTCTGAGAGATAAGTGTGTGTGAAAGCCGTCCTTCACCTAGCTTGAAGGGAACACAAAGTTTCTTTTCAGTTGCCAACTCCACTCCATACATATATATGGGGAGGTACAAGCTCCAACTCGGTTTTACACTGAAAACGGCAGGCACTTCAAACCGGCACTAGGAAACACACTGAGAAACCAGAGTAAGTGTTTCTCCTGCAAACCGTTCCCTTTGTGCTGGATGAACGAACGTCTCTCCACATGCTCAGTTCTGAGAGATAAGTGTGTGTGAAAGCCGACCTTCACCTAACTTGAAGGGAACACAAAGTTTCTTTTCTGTTACCAAATCCTCTCCATACATATATATGGGGAGGTACAAGCTCCAACTCGCTTTTACAGTGAAAATGGCAGGCACTTCAAACCGGAACTAGGAAACCGACTGAGAAACCAGAGTAAGTGTTTCTCCTGCAACCCGTTACCTTTGTGCTGGATGAACGAACGTCTCTCCACATGCTCAGTTCTGGGAGATAAGTGTGTGTGAAAGCCGTCCTTCACCTAGCTTGAAGGGAACACAAAGTTTCTTTTCAGTTGCCAACTCCAATCCATACATATATATGGGGAGGTACAAGCTCCAACTCGGTTTAACAGTGAAAACGGCAGGCACATCAAACCGGCAGTAGGAAACAGACTGAGAAACCAGAGTAAGTGTTTCTACTGCAACCCGTTCCATTTGTGCTGGATGAACGAAAGTCTCTCCACATGCACAGTTCTGAGAGATAAGTGTGTGTGAAAGCCGTCCTTCACCTAGCTTGAAGGGAACACAAAGTTTCTTTTCAGTTGCCAACTCCACTCCATACATATATATGGGGAGGTACAAGCTCCAACTCGGTTTTACAGTGAAAACTGCAGGCACTTCAAACCGGCACAAGGAAACAAACTGAGAAACCAGAGTAAGTGTTTCTCCTGCAACCCGTTCCTTTGTGCTGGATGAACGAACGTCTCTCCACATGCTCAGTTCTGAGAGATAAGTGTGTGTGAAAGCCGACCTTCACCTAGCTTGAAGGGAACACAAAGTTTCTTTTCAGGTGCCAACTCCACTCCATACATATATATGGGGAGGTACAAGCTCCAACTCGCTTTTACAGTGAAAACGGCAGGCACTTCAAACCGGCACTAGGAAACCGACTGAGAAATCAGAGTAAGTGTTTCTCCTGCAACCCGTTACCTTTGTGCTGGATGAACGAACGTCTCTCCACATGCTCAGTTCTGAGAGATAAGTGTGTGTGAAAGCCGACCTTCACCTTGCTTGAAGGGAACACAAAGTTTCTTTTCAGTTGCCAACTCCACTCCATACATATATATAGGGAGGTACAAGCTCCAACTCGGTTTTACAGAGAAAACGGCAGGCACTTCAAACCAGCACTAGGAAACAGACTGAGAAACCAGAGTAAGTGTTTCTCCTGCAACCCGTTTCCTTTGTGCTGGATGAGAGAAGGTCTCTCCACATGCTCAGTTCTGAGAGATAAGTGTGTGTGAAAGCCGTACTTCACCTAGCTTGAAGGGAACACAAAGTTTCTTTTCAGTTGCCAACTCCATTCCATACATATATAGGGCGAGGTACAAGCTCCAACTCGCTTTTACAGTGAAAACGGCAGGCACTTCAAACAAGCACTAGGAAACACACTGAGAAACCAGAGTAAGTGTTTCTCCTGCAGCCCGTTCCCTTTGTGCTGGATGAACGAACGTCTCTCCACATGCTCAGTTCTGAGAGATAAGTGTGTGTGAAAGCCGTCCTTCACCTAGGTTGAAGGAAACACAAAGTTTCTTTTCAGTTGCCAACTCCACTCCTTACATATATATGGGGAGGTAGAAGCTCCAACTCACTTTTACAGTGAAAACGGCAGGCACTTCAAACCGGCACTAGGAAACAGACTGAGAAAGCAGAGTAAGTGTTTCTCCTGCAACCCGTTCCCTTTGTGCTGGATGAACGAACGTCTATCCACCTACTCAGTTCTGAGAGATAAGTGTGTGTGAAAGCCGTCCTTCACCTAGCTTGAAGGAAACACAAAATTTCTTTTCAGTTGCCAACTCCACTCCATACATATATATAGGGAGGTACAAGCTCCAACTCGGTTTTACAGAGAAAACGGCAGGCACTTCAAACCAGCACTAGGAAACAGACTGAGAAACCAGAGTAAGTGTTTCTCCTGCAACACGTTTCCTTTGTGCTGGATGAGAGAAGATCTCTCCACATGCTCAGTTCTGAGAGATAAGTGTGTGTGAAAGCCGTACTTCACCTAGCTTGAAGGGAACACAAAGTTTCTTTTCAGTTGCCAACTCCACTCCATACATATATATGGGGAGGTACAAGCTCCAACTCAGTTTCCAGTGAAAACGGCAGGCACTTCAAACCGGCACTAGGAAACAGACTGAGAAAGCAGAGTAAGTGTTTCTCCTGCAACCCGTTCCCTTTGTGCTGGATGAAAGAACGTCTCTCCACATGCACATTTCTGAGAGATAAGTGTGTGTGAAAGCCGTACTTCACCTAGCTTGAAGGGAACACAAAGTTTCTTTTCAGTTGCCAACTCCACTCCATACATATATATGGGGAGGTACAAGCTCCAACTCGGTTTTACAGTGAACAATTCAGGCACTTCAAACCGGCACTAGGAAACCGACTGAGAAACCAGAGTAAGTGTTTCTCCTGGAATCCGATCCCTTTGTGCTGGATGAAAGAACGTTTCTCCACATGCTCAGTTCTGAGAGATAAGTGTGTGTGAAAGCCGTCCTTCACCTAGCTTGAAGGGAACACAAAGTTTCTTTTCAGTTTCCAACTCCACTCCATACATATATATGGGGAGGTACAAGCTCCAACTCGGCTTTACACTGAAAACGGCAGGCACTTCAAACCGGCACTAGGAAACCGACTGAGAAATCAGAGTAAGTGTTTCTCCTGCAACCCGTTACCTTTGTGCTGGATGAACGAACGTCTCTCCACATGCTCAGTTCTGAGAGATAAGTGTGTGTGAAAGCCGACCTTCACCTTGCTTGAAGGGAACACAAAGTTTCTTTTGAGTTGCCAACTCCACTCCATACATATATATAGGGAGGTACAAGCTCCAACTCGGTTTTACAGAGAAAACGGCAGGCACTTCAAACCAGCACTAGGAAACAGACTGAGAAACCAGAGTAAGTGTTTCTCCTGCAACCCGTTTCCTTTGTGCTGGATGAGAGAAGGTCTCTCCACATGCTCAGTTCTGAGAGATAAGTGTGTGTGAAAGCCGTACTTCACCTAGCTTGAAGGGAACACAAAGTTTCTTTTCAGTTGCCAACTCCATTCCATACATATATAGGGAGAGGTACAAGCTCCAACTCGGTTTTACAGTGAAAACGGCAGGCACTTCAAACAAGCACTAGGAAACACACTGAGAAACCAGAGTAAGTGTTTCTCCTGCAGCCCGTTCCCTTTGTGCTGGATGAACGAACGTCTCTCCACATGCTCAGTTCTGAGAGATAAGTGTGTGTGAAAGCCGTCCTTCACCTAGGTTGAAGGAAACACAAAGTTTCTTTTCAGTTGCCAACTCCACTCCTTACATATATATGGGGAGGTAGAAGCTCCAACTCACTTTTACAGTGAAAACGGCAGGCACTTCAAACCGGCACTAGGAAACATACTGAGAAAGCAGAGTAAGTGTTTCTCCTGCAACCCGTTCCCTTTGTGCTGGATGAACGAAAGTCTCTCCACATGCTCAGTTCTGAGGGATAAGTGTGTGTGAAAGCCGACCTTCACCTAGCTTGAAGGGAACACAAAGTTTCTTTTCAGTTGCCAACTCCACTCCATACATATATATGGGGAGGTACAAGCTCCAACTCCGTTTTACAGTGAAAACGGCAGGCACTTCAAACCGGCACTAGGAAACAGACTGAGAAACCAGAGTAAGTGTTTCTCCTGCAACCCGTTCCCTTTGTGCTGGATGAACGAACGTCTATCCACCTACTCAGTTCTGAGAGATAAGTGTGTGTGAAAGCCGTCCTTCACCTAGCTTGAAGGAAACACAACGTTTCTTTACAGTTGCCAACTCCACTCCATACATATATATGGGGAGGTACAAGCTCCAACTCGGTTTTACAGTGAAAACGGCAGGCAAATCAAACCGGCACTAGGAAACAGACTGAGAAACCAGAGTAATTGTTTCTCCTGCAACGCGTTCCCTTTGTGCTGGATGAACGAAAGTCTCTCCACATGCACAGTTCTGAGAGATAAGTGTGTGTGAAAGCCGTCCTTCACCTAGCTTGAAGGGAACACAAAGTTTCTTTTCAGTTGCCAACTCCACTCCATACATATATATGGGGAGGTACAAGCTCCAACTCGGTTTTACAGTGAAACCTGCAGGCACTTGAAACCGGCACAAGGAAACAAACTGAGAAACCAGAGTAAGTGTTTCTCCTGCAACCCGTTCCTTTGTGCTGGATGAACGAACGTCTCTCCACATGCTCAGTTCTGAGAGATAAGTGTGTGTGAAAGCCGACCTTCACCTTGCTTGAAGGGAACACAAAGTTTCTTTTCAGTTGCCAGCTCCACTCCATACATATATATAGGGAGGTACAAGCTCCAACTCGGTTTTACAGAGAAAACGGCAGGCACTTCAAACCAGCACTAGGAAACAGACTGAGAAACCAGAGTAAGTGTTTCTCCTGCAACCCGTTTCCTTTGTGCTGGATGAGAGAAGATCTCTCCACATGCTCAGTTCTGAGAGATGTGTGTGTGAAAGCCGTACTTCACCTAGCTTGAAGGGAACACAAAGTTTCTTTTCAGTTGCCAACACCATTCCATACATATATAGGGCGAGGTACAAGCTCCAACTCGGTTTTACAGTGAAAACGGCAGGCACTTCAAACAAGCACTAGGAAACAGACTGAGAAACCAGAGTAAGTGTTTCTCCTGCAACGCGTTCCTTTTGTGCTGGATGAACGAAAGTCTCTCCACATGCACAGTTCTGAGAGATAAGTGTGTGTGAAAGCCGTCCTTCACCTAGCTTGAAGGGAACACAAAGTTTCTATTCAGTTGCCAACTCCACTCCATACATATATATGGGGAGGTACAAGCTCCAACTCAGTTTCCAGTGAAAACGGCAGGCACTTCAAACCGGCACTAGGAAACAGACTGAGAAAGCAGAGTAAGTGTTTCTCCTGCAACCCGTTCCCTTTGTGCTGGATGAAAGAACGTCTTTCCACATGCACATTTCTGAGAGATAAGTGTGTGTGAAAGCCGTCCTTCACCTAGCTTGAAGGGAACACAAAGTTTCTTTTCAGTTGCCAACTCCACTCCATACATATATATGGGGAGGTACAAGCTCCAACTCGGTTTTACAGTGAACTATTCAGGCACTTCAAACCGGCACTAGGAAACCGACTGAGAAACCAGAGTAAGTGTTTCTCCTGCAATCCGATCCCTTTGTGCTGGATGAAAGAACGTTTCTCCACATGCTCAGTTCTGAGAGATAAGTGTGTGTGAAAGCAGTCCTTCACCTAGCTTGAAGGGAACACAAAATTTCTTTTCAGTTGCCAACTCCACTCCATACATATATATGGGGAGGTACAAGCTCCAACTCAGTTTTACACTGAAAGCGACAGGCACTTCAAACCGGCACTAGGAAACAGACTGAGAAACCAGAGTAAGTGTTTCTCCTGCAACCCGTTCCATTTGTGCTGGATGAGCGAATGTCTCTCCACCTGCACAGTTCTGAGAGATAAGTGTGTGCGAAAGCCGTCCTTCACCGAGCTGGATGGGAACACAAAGTTTCTTTTCAGTTGCCAACTCCACTCCATACATATATATGGGGAGGTACAAGCTCCAACTCGGTTTTACAGTGAAAACGGCAGGCACTTCAAACCGGCACTAGAAAAACAGACTGAGAAACCAGAGTAAGTGTTTCACCTGCAACCCGTTCCCTTTGTTCTGGATGAACGAACGTCTCTCCACATGCTCAGTTCTGAGAGATAAGTGTGTGTGAAAGCCGTCTTTCACCTAGCTTGAAGGGAACACATAGTTTCTATTCAGTTGCCAACTCCACTCCATACATATATATGGGGAGGTACAAGCTCCAACTCAGTTTACAGTGAAAACGGCAGGCACTTCAAACCGGCACTAGGAAACAGACTGAGAAACCAGAGTAAGTGTTTCTCCTGCAACCCGTTCCCTTTGTGCTGGATGAACGAACGTCTATCCACCTACTCAGTTCTGAGAGATAAGTGTGTGTGAAAGCCGTCCTTCACCTAGCTTGAAGGGAACACAAAGTTTCTTTTCAGTTGCCAACCCCACTCCATACATATATATGGGGAGGTACAAGCTCCAACTCGGTTTAAGTTGAAAACGGCAGGCACATCAAACCGGCACTAGGAAACAGACTGAGAAACCAGAGTAAGTGTTTCTCCCGCAACGCGTTCCATTTGTGCTGGATGAAAGAAAGTCTCTCCACATGCACAGTTCTGAGATATAAGTGTGTGTGAAAGCCGTCCTTCACCTAGCTTGAAGGGAACACAAAGTTTCTTTTCAGTTGCCAACTCCACTCCATACATATATATGGGGAGGTACAAGCTCCAACTCGGTTTTACAGTGAAAACTGCAGGCACTTCTAACCGGCACAAGGAAACAAACTGAGAAACCAGAGTAAGTGTTTCTCCTGCAACCCGTTCCTTTGTGCTGGATGAACGAACGTCTCTCCACATGCTCAGTTCTGAGAGATAAGTGTGTGTGAAAGCCGACCTTCACCTAGCTTGAAGGGAACACAAATTTTCTTTTCAGTTGCCAACTCCACTCCATACATATATATGGGGAGGTACAAGCCCCAACACGCTTTTACAGTGAAAACGGCAGGCACATCAAACCGACACTAGGAAACAGACTGAGAAACCAGAGTAAGTGTTTCTAATGCAACGCGTTCCCTTTGTGCTGGATGAACGAAAGTCTCTCCACATGCACAGTTCTGAGAGATAAGTGTGTGTGAAAACCGTCCTTCACCTAGCTTGAAGGGAACACAAAGTTTCTTTTGAGTTGCCAAATCCACTCCATACATATATATGGGGAGGTACAAGCACCAACTCGGTTTTACAGTGAAAACGGCAGGCACTTCAAAGCGGCACTAGGAAACAAACTGAGATACAAGAGTAAGTGTTTCTCCTGCAACCCGTTCCCTTTTTGCGGGATGAAGGAACGTCTCTCCACATGCTGAGTTCTGAGAGATAAGCGTGTGTGAAAGCCGTCTTTCACCTAGCTTGAAGGGAACACAAAGTTTCTATTCAGTTGCCAACTCCACTCCATACATATATATGGGGAGGTAAAAGCTCCAACTCAGTTTACAGTGAAAACGGCAGGAACTTCAAACCGGCACTTGGAAACAGACTGAGAAACCAGAGTAAGTGTTTCTCCTGCAACCCGTTCCTTTGTGCTGAATGAACGAACGTCTCTCCACATGCTCAGTTCTGAGAGATAAGTGTGTGTGAAAGCCGTACTTCACCTAGCTTGAAGGGAACACAAAGTTTCTTTTCAGTTGCCAACTCCACCCCATACATATATATGGGGAGGTACAAGCTCCAACACGGTTTTACAGTGAAAACGACAGGCACTTCAAACCGGCACTAGGAAACATACTGAGAAACCAGAGTAAGTGTTTCTCCTGCAGCCCGTTCCCTTTGTGCTGGATGAACGAACGTCTCTCCACATGCTCAGTTCTGAGAGATAAGTGTGTGTGAAAGCCGTCCTTCACCTAGCTTGAAGGGAACACAAAGTTTCTTTTCAGTTGCCAACTCCACTCCATACATATATATGGGGAGGTACAAGCTCCAACTCGGTTTTACACTGAAAACGGCAGGCAATTCAAACCGGCACTAGGAAACACACTGAGAAACCAGAGTAAGTGTTTCTCCTGCAAACCGTTCCCTTTGTGCTGGATGAACGAACGTCTCTCCACATGCTCAGTTCTGAGAGATAAGTGTGTGTGAAAGCCGACCTTCACCTAGCTTGAAGGGAACACAAAGTTTCTTTTCTGTTACCAAATCCTCTCCATACATATATATGGGGAGGTACAAGCTCCAACTCGCTTTTACAGTGAAAATGGCAGGCACTTCAAACCGGCACAAGGAAACAAACTGAGAAACCAGAGTAAGTGTTTCTCCTGCAACCCGTTCCTTTGTGCTGGATGAACGAACGTCTCTCCACATGCTCAGTTCTGAGAGATAAGTGTGTGTGAGAGCCGTCCTTCACCTAGCTTGTAGGGAACACAAAGTTTCTTTTCAGTTGCCAACCCCACTCCATACATATATATGGGGAGGTACAAGCTCCAACTCGGTTTAAGGTGAAAACGGCAGGCACATCAAACCGGCACTAGGAAACAGACTGAGAAACCAGAGTAAGTGTTTCTCCCGCAACGCGTTCCATTTGTGCTGGATGAACGAAAGTCTCTCCACATGCACAGTTCTGAGAGATAAGTGTGTGTGAATACCGTCCTTCACCTAGCTTGAAGGGAACACAAAGTTTCTTTTGAGTTGCCAACTCCACTCCATACATATATATGGGGAGGTACAAGCACCAACACGGTTTTACAGTGAAAACGGCAGGCACTTCAAAGCGGCACTAGGAAACAAACTGAGAGACAAGAGTAAGTGTTTCTCCTGCAACCCGTTCCCTTTTTGCGGGATGAAGGAACGTCTCTCCACATGCTGAGTTCTGAGAGATAAGCGTGTGTGAAAGCCGTCTTTCACCTAGCTTGAAGGGAACACAAAATTTCTATTCAGTTGCCAACTCCACTCCATACATATATATGGGGAGGTAAAAGCTCCAACTCAGTTTACAGTGAAAACGGCAGGCACTTCAAACCGGCACTTGGAAACAGACTGAGAAACCAGAGTAAGTGTTTCTCCTACAACCCGTTCCTTTGTGCTGAATGAACGAACGTCTCTCCACATGCTCAGTTCTGAGAGATAAGTGTGTGTGAAAGCCGTACTTCACCTAGCTTGAAGGGAACACAAAGTTTCTTTTCAGTTGCCAACTCCACCCCATACATATATATGGGGAGGTACAAGCTCCAACACGGTTTTACAGTGAAAACGACAGGCACTTCAAACCGGCACTAGGAAACATACTGAGAAACCAGAGTAAGTGTTTCTCCTGCAACCCGTTCCCTTTGTGCTGGATGAACGAACGTCTCTCCACATGCTCAGTTCTGAGAGATAAGTGTGTGTGAAAGCCGTCCTTCACCTAGCTTGAAGGGAACACAAAGTTTCTTTTCAGTTGCCAACTCCACTCCATACATATATATGGGGAGGTACAAGCTCCAACTCGGTTTTACACTGAAAACGGCAGGCACTTCAAACCGGCACTAGGAAACACACTGAGAAACCAGAGTAAGTGTTTCTCCTGCAAACCGTTCCCTTTGTGCTGGATGAACGAACGTCTCTCCACATGCTCAGTTCTGAGAGATAAGTGTGTGTGAAAGCCGACCTTCACCTAACTTGAAGGGAACACAAAGTTTCTTTTCTGTTACCAAATCCTCTCCATACATATATATGGGGAGGTACAAGCTCCAACTCGCTTTTACAGTGAAAATGGCAGGCACTTCAAACCGGAACTAGGAAACCGACTGAGAAAGCAGAGTAAGTGTTTCTCCTGCAACCCGTTACCTTTGTGCTGGATGAACGAACGTCTCTCCACATGCTCAGTTCTGGGAGATAAGTGTGTGTGAAAGCCGTCCTTCACCTAGCTTGAAGGGAACACAAAGTTTCTTTTCAGTTGCCAACTCCAATCCATACATATATATGGGGAGGTACAAGCTCCAACTCGGTTTAACAGTGAAAACGGCAGGCACATCAAACCGGCAGTAGGAAACAGACTGAGAAACCAGAGTAAGTGTTTCTCCTGCAACCCGTTCCATTTGTGCTGGATGAACGAAAGTCTCTCCACATGCACAGTTCTTAGAGATAAGTGTGTGTGAAAGCCGTCCTTCACCTAGCTTGAAGGGAACACAAAGTTTCTTTTCAGTTGCCAACTCCACTCCATACATATATATGGGGAGGTACAAGCTCCAACTCGGTTTTACAGTGAAAACTGCAGGCACTTCAAACCGGCACAAGGAAACAAACTGAGAAACCAGAGTAAGTGTTTCTCCTGCAACCCGTTCCTTTGTGCTGGATGAATGAACGTCTCTCCACATGCTCAGTTCTGAGAGATAAGTGTGTGTGAAAGCCGACCTTCACCTAGCTTGAAGGGAACACAAAGTTTCTTTTCAGGTGCCAACTCCACTCCATACATATATATGGGGAGGTACAAGCTCCAACTCGCTTTTACAGTGAAAACGGCAGGCACTTCAAACCGGCACTAGGAAACCGACTGAGAAATCAGAGTAAGTGTTTCTCCTGCAACCCGTTACCTTTGTGCTGGATGAACGAACGTCTCTCCACATGCTCAGTTCTGAGAGATAAGTGTGTGTGAAAGCCGACCTTCACCTTGCTTGAAGGGAACACAAAGTTTCTTTTCAGTTGCCAACTCCACTCCATACATATATATAGGGAGGTACAAGCTCCAACTCGGTTTTACAGAGAAAACGGCAGGCACTTCAAACCAGCACTAGGAAACAGACTGAGAAACCAGAGTAAGTGTTTCTCCTGCAACCCGTTTCCTTTGTGCTGGATGAGAGAAGGTCTCTCCACATGCTCAGTTCTGAGAGATAAGTGTGTGTGAAAGCCGTACTTCACCTAGCTTGAAGGGAACACAAAGTTTCTTTTCAGTTGCCAACTCCATTCCATACATATATAGGGCGAGGTACAAGCTCCAACTCGCTTTTACAGTGAAAACGGCAGGCACTTCAAACAAGCACTAGGAAACACACTGAGAAACCAGAGTAAGTGTTTCTCCTGCAGCCCGTTCCCTTTGTGCTGGATGAACGAACGTCTCTCCACATGCTCAGTTCTGAGAGATAAGTGTGTGTGAAAGCCGTCCTTCACCTAGGTTGAAGGAAACACAAAGTTTCTTTTCAGTTGCCAACTCCACTCCTTACATATATATGGGGAGGTAGAAGCTCCAACTCACTTTTACAGTGAAAACGGCAGGCACTTCAAACCGGCACTAGGAAACAGACTGAGAAAGCAGAGTAAGTGTTTCTCCTGCAACCCGTTCCCTTTGTGCTGGATGAACGAACGTCTATCCACCTACTCAGTTCTGAGAGATAAGTGTGTGTGAAAGCCGTCCTTCACCTAGCTTGAAGGAAACACAAAATTTCTTTTCAGTTGCCAACTCCACTCCATACATATATATAGGGAGGTACAAGCTCCAACTCGGTTTTACAGAGAAAACGGCAGGCACTTCAAACCAGCACTAGGAAACAGACTGAGAAACCAGAGTAAGTGTTTCTCCTGCAACACGTTTCCTTTGTGCTGGATGAGAGAAGATCTCTCCACATGCTCAGTTCTGAGAGATAAGTGTGTGTGAAAGCCGTACTTCACCTAGCTTGAAGGGAACACAAAGTTTCTTTTCAGTTGCCAACTCCACTCCATACATATATATGGGGAGGTACAAGCTCCAACTCAGTTTCCAGTGAAAACGGCAGGCACTTCAAACCGGCACTAGGAAACAGACTGAGAAAGCAGAGTAAGTGTTTCTCCTGCAACCCGTTCCCTTTGTGCTGGATGAAAGAACGTCTCTCCACATGCACATTTCTGAGAGATAAGTGTGTGTGAAAGCCGTACTTCACCTAGCTTGAAGGGAACACAAAGTTTCTTTTCAGTTGCCAACTCCACTCCATACATATATATGGGGAGGTACAAGCTCCAACTCGGTTTTACAGTGAACAATTCAGGCACTTCAAACCGGCACTAGGAAACCGACTGAGAAACCAGAGTAAGTGTTTCTCCTGGAATCCGATCCCTTTGTGCTGGATGAAAGAACGTTTCTCCACATGCTCAGTTCTGAGAGATAAGTGTGTGTGAAAGCCGTCCTTCACCTAGCTTGAAGGGAACACAAAGTTTCTTTTCAGTTTCCAACTCCACTCCATACATATATATGGGGAGGTACAAGCTCCAACTCGGCTTTACACTGAAAACGGCAGGCACTTCAAACCGGCACTAGGAAACCGACTGAGAAATCAGAGTAAGTGTTTCTCCTGCAACCCGTTACCTTTGTGCTGGATGAACGAACGTCTCTCCACATGCTCAGTTCTGAGAGATAAGTGTGTGTGAAAGCCGACCTTCACCTTGCTTGAAGGGAACACAAAGTTTCTTTTGAGTTGCCAACTCCACTCCATACATATATATAGGGAGGTACAAGCTCCAACTCGGTTTTACAGAGAAAACGGCAGGCACTTCAAACCAGCACTAGGAAACAGACTGAGAAACCAGAGTAAGTGTTTCTCCTGCAACCCGTTTCCTTTGTGCTGGATGAGAGAAGGTCTCTCCACATGCTCAGTTCTGAGAGATAAGTGTGTGTGAAAGCCGTACTTCACCTAGCTTGAAGGGAACACAAAGTTTCTTTTCAGTTGCCAACTCCATTCCATACATATATAGGGAGAGGTACAAGCTCCAACTCGGTTTTACAGTGAAAACGGCAGGCACTTCAAACAAGCACTAGGAAACACACTGAGAAACCAGAGTAAGTGTTTCTCCTGCAGCCCGTTCCCTTTGTGCTGGATGAACGAACGTCTCTCCACATGCTCAGTTCTGAGAGATAAGTGTGTGTGAAAGCCGTCCTTCACCTAGGTTGAAGGAAACACAAAGTTTCTTTTCAGTTGCCAACTCCACTCCTTACATATATATGGGGAGGTAGAAGCTCCAACTCACTTTTACAGTGAAAACGGCAGGCACTTCAAACCGGCACTAGGAAACATACTGAGAAAGCAGAGTAAGTGTTTCTCCTGCAACCCGTTCCCTTTGTGCTGGATGAACGAAAGTCTCTCCACATGCTCAGTTCTGAGGGATAAGTGTGTGTGAAAGCCGACCTTCACCTAGCTTGAAGGGAACACAAAGTTTCTTTTCAGTTGCCAACTCCACTCCATACATATATATGGGGAGGTACAAGCTCCAACTCCGTTTTACAGTGAAAACGGCAGGCACTTCAAACCGGCACTAGGAAACAGACTGAGAAACCAGAGTAAGTGTTTCTCCTGCAACCCGTTCCCTTTGTGCTGGATGAACGAACGTCTATCCACCTACTCAGTTCTGAGAGATAAGTGTGTGTGAAAGCCGTCCTTCACCTAGCTTGAAGGAAACACAACGTTTCTTTACAGTTGCCAACTCCACTCCATACATATATATGGGGAGGTACAAGCTCCAACTCGGTTTTACAGTGAAAACGGCAGGCAAATCAAACCGGCACTAGGAAACAGACTGAGAAACCAGAGTAATTGTTTCTCCTGCAACGCGTTCCCTTTGTGCTGGATGAACGAAAGTCTCTCCACATGCACAGTTCTGAGAGATAAGTGTGTGTGAAAGCCGTCCTTCACCTAGCTTGAAGGGAACACAAAGTTTCTTTTCAGTTGCCAACTCCACTCCATACATATATATGGGGAGGTACAAGCTCCAACTCGGTTTTACAGTGAAACCTGCAGGCACTTCAAACCGGCACAAGGAAACAAACTGAGAAACCAGAGTAAGTGTTTCTCCTGCAACCCGTTCCTTTGTGCTGGATGAACGAACGTCTCTCCACATGCTCAGTTCTGAGAGATAAGTGTGTGTGAAAGCCGACCTTCACCTTGCTTGAAGGGAACACAAAGTTTCTTTTCAGTTGCCAGCTCCACTCCATACATATATATAGGGAGGTACAAGCTCCAACTCGGTTTTACAGAGAAAACGGCAGGCACTTCAAACCAGCACTAGGAAACAGACTGAGAAACCAGAGTAAGTGTTTCTCCTGCAACCCGTTTCCTTTGTGCTGGATGAGAGAAGATCTCTCCACATGCTCAGTTCTGAGAGATGTGTGTGTGAAAGCCGTACTTCACCTAGCTTGAAGGGAACACAAAGTTTCTTTTCAGTTGCCAACACCATTCCATACATATATAGGGCGAGGTACAAGCTCCAACTCGGTTTTACAGTGAAAACGGCAGGCACTTCAAACAAGCACTAGGAAACAGACTGAGAAACCAGAGTAAGTGTTTCTCCTGCAACGCGTTCCTTTTGTGCTGGATGAACGAAAGTCTCTCCACATGCACAGTTCTGAGAGATAAGTGTGTGTGAAAGCCGTCCTTCACCTAGCTTGAAGGGAACACAAAGTTTCTATTCAGTTGCCAACTCCACTCCATACATATATATGGGGAGGTACAAGCTCCAACTCAGTTTCCAGTGAAAACGGCAGGCACTTCAAACCGGCACTAGGAAACAGACTGAGAAAGCAGAGTAAGTGTTTCTCCTGCAACCCGTTCCCTTTGTGCTGGATGAAAGAACGTCTTTCCACATGCACATTTCTGAGAGATAAGTGTGTGTGAAAGCCGTCCTTCACCTAGCTTGAAGGGAACACAAAGTTTCTTTTCAGTTGCCAACTCCACTCCATACATATATATGGGGAGGTACAAGCTCCAACTCGGTTTTACAGTGAACTATTCAGGCACTTCAAACCGGCACTAGGAAACCGACTGAGAAACCAGAGTAAGTGTTTCTCCTGCAATCCGATCCCTTTGTGCTGGATGAAAGAACGTTTCTCCACATGCTCAGTTCTGAGAGATAAGTGTGTGTGAAAGCAGTCCTTCACCTAGCTTGAAGGGAACACAAAATTTCTTTTCAGTTGCCAACTCCACTCCATACATATATATGGGGAGGTACAAGCTCCAACTCAGTTTTACACTGAAAGCGACAGGCACTTCAAACCGGCACTAGGAAACAGACTGAGAAACCAGAGTAAGTGTTTCTCCTGCAACCCGTTCCATTTGTGCTGGATGAGCGAATGTCTCTCCACCTGCACAGTTCTGAGAGATAAGTGTGTGCGAAAGCCGTCCTTCACCGAGCTGGATGGGAACACAAAGTTTCTTTTCAGTTGCCAACTCCACTCCATACATATATATGGGGAGGTACAAGCTCCAACTCGGTTTTACAGTGAAAACGGCAGGCACTTCAAACCGGCACTAGAAAAACAGACTGAGAAACCAGAGTAAGTGTTTCACCTGCAACCCGTTCCCTTTGTTCTGGATGAACGAACGTCTCTCCACATGCTAAGTTCTGAGAGATAAGTGTGTGCGAAAGCAGTCCTTCAATTAGCTTGATGGGAACACAAAGTTTCTTTTCAGTTGCCAACTCCACTCCATACATATATTTGGGGAGGTACAAGCTCCAACTCGGTTTTACAGTGAAAACGGCAGGCACTTCAAACCAGCACTAGGAAACAGACTGAGAAAGCAGAGTAAGTGTTTCTCCTGCAACCCGTTCCCTTTGTGCTGGATGAACGAACGTCTCTCCACATGCTCAGTTCTGAGAGATAAGTGTGTGCGAAAGCCGTCCTTCACCTAACTTGATGGGAACACAAAGTTTCTTTTCAGTTGCCAACTCCACTCCATACATATATATGGGGAGGTACAAGCTCCAACTCGGTTTTACAGTGAAAACGGCAGGCACTTCAAAGCGGCACTAGGAAACAAACTGAGATACAAGAGTAAGTGTTTCTCCTGCAACCCGTTCCCTTTGTGCGGGATGAACGAACGTCTCTCCACATGCTTAGTTCTGAGAGATAAGCGTGTGTGAAAGCCGTCTTTCACCTAGCTTGAAGGGAACACAAAGTTTCTATTCAGTTGCCAACTCCACTCCATACATATATATGGGGAGGTAAAAGCTCCAACTCAGTTTACAGTGAAAACGGCAGGCACTTCAAACCGGCACTTGGAAACAGACTGAGAAACCAGAGTAAGTGTTTCTCCTGCAACCCGTTCCTTTGTGCTGGATGAACGAACGTCTCTCCACATGCTCAGTTCTGAGAGATAAGTGTGTGTGAAAGCCGTACTTCACCTAGCTTGAAGGGAACACAAAGTTTCTTTTCAGTTGCCAACTCCACCCCATACATATATATGGGGAGGTACAAGCTCCAACACGGTTTTACAGTGAAAACGACAGGCACTTCAAACCGGCACTAAGAAACATACTGAGAAACCAGAGTAAGTGTTTCTCCTGCAACCCGTTCCCTTTGTGCTGGATGAACGAACGTCTCTCCACATGCTCAGTTCTGAGAGATAAGTGTGTGTGAAAGCCGTCCTTCACCTAGCTTGAAGGGAACACAAAGTTTCTTTTCAGTTGCCGACTCCACTCCATACATATATATGGGGAGGTACAAGCTCCAACTCGGTTTTACACTGAAAACGGCAGGCACTTCAAACCGGCACTAGGAAACACACTGAGAAACCAGAGTAAGTGTTTCTCCTGCAAACCGTTCCCTTTGTGCTGGATGAACGAACGTCTCTCCACATGCTCAGTTCTGAGAGATAAGTGTGTGTGAAAGCCGACCTTCACCTAGCTTGAAGGGAACACAAAGTTTCTATTCTGTTACCAAATCCTCTCCATACATATATATGGGGAGGTACAAGCTCCAACTCGCTTTTACAGTGAAAATGGCAGGCACTTCAAACCGGAACTAGGAAACCGACTGAGAAACCAGAGAAAGTGTTTCTCCTGCAACCCGTTACCTTTGTGCTGGATGAACGAACGTCTCTCCACAAGCTCAGTTCTGGGAGATAAGTGTGTGTGAAAGCCGTCCTTCACCTAGCTTGAAGGGAACACAAAGTTTCTTTTCAGTTGCCAACTCCAATCCATAGATATATATGGGGAGGTACAAGCTCCAACTCGGTTTAACAGTGAAAACGGCAGGCACATCAAACCGGCACTAGGAAACAGACTGAGAAACCAGGGTAAGTGTTTCTCCTGCAACCCGTTCCCTTTGTGCTGGATGAACGAACGTCTCTCCACCTGCTCACTTCTGAGAGATAAGTGTGTGTGAAAGCCATCCTTCACCTAGCTTGAAGGGAACACAAAGTTTCTTTTGAGTTGCCAACTCCACTCCATGCATATTAATGGGGAGGTACAAGCTCCAAATCGGTTTTACAATGAAAACGGCAGGCACATCAAACCGGCACTAAGAAACAGACTGAGAAACCAGAGTAAGTGTTTCTCCTGCAACGCGTTCTTTTTGTGCTGGATGAAAGAAAGTCTCTCCACATGCACAGTTCTGAGAGATAAGTGTGTGTGAAAGCCGTCCTTCACCTAGCTTGAAGGGAACACAAAGTTTCTATTCAGTTGCCAACCCCACTCCATACATATATATGGGGAGGTACAAGCTCCAACTCAGTTTACAGTGAAAACGGCAGGCACTTCAAACCGGCACTAGGAAACAGACTGAGAAACCAGAGTAAGTGTTTCTCCTGCAACCCGTTCCTTTGTGCTGGATGAACGAACGTCTCCCCACATGCTCAGTTCTGAGAGATAAGTGTGTGTGAAAGCCGTCCTTCACCTAGCTTGAAGGGAACACAAAGTTTCTTTTCAGTTGCCAACCCCACTCCATACATATATATGGGGAGGTACAAGCTCCAACTCGGTTTTACAGTGAAAACGGCAGGCACATCAAACCGGCACTAGGAAACAGACTGAGAAACCAGAGTAAGTGTTTCTCCTGCAACGCGTTCCGTTTGTGCTGGATGAACGAAAGTCTCTCCACATGCACAGTTCTGAGAGATAAGTGTGTGTGAAAACCGTCCTTCACCTAGCTTGAAGGGAACACAAAGTTTCTTTTCAGTTGCCAACCCCACTCCATACATATATATGGGGAGGTACAAGCTCCAACTCGGTTTTACAGTGAAAACGGCAGGCACTTCAAACCGGCACTAGGAAACAAACTGAGATACAAGAGTAAGTGTTTCTCCTGCAACCCGTTCCCTTTGTGCGGGATGAACGAACGTCTCTCCACATGCTCAGTTCTGAGAGATAAGCGCGTGTGAAAGCCGTCTTTCACCTAGCTTGAAGGGAACACAAAGTTTCTATTCAGTTGCCAACTCCACTCCATACATATATATGGGGAGGTAAAAGCTCCAACTCAGTTTACAGTGAAAACGGCAGGCACTTCAAACCGGCACTTGGAAACAGACTGAGAAACCAGAGTAAGTGTTTCTCTTGCAACCCTTTCCTTTGTGCTGGATGAACGAACGTCTTTCCACATGCTCAGTTCTGAGAGATAAGTATGTGTGAAAGCCGTACTTCACCTAGCTTGAAGGGAACACAAAGTTTCTTTTCAGTTGCCAACTCCACTCCATACATATATATGGGGAGGTACAAGCTCCAACACGGTTTTACAGTGAAAACGACAGGCACTTCAATCCGGCACTAGGAAACAGCCTGAGAAACCAGAGTAAGTGTTTCTCCTGCAACCCGTTCCCTTTGTGCTGGATGAACGAACGTCTCTCCACATGCTCAGTTCTGAGAGATAAGTGTGTGTGAAAGCCGTCCTTCACCTAGCTTGAAGGGAACACAAAGTTTCTTTTCAGTTGCCAACTCCACTCCATACATATATATGGGGAGGTACAAGCTCCAACTCGGTTTTACACTGAAAACGGCAGACACTTCAAACCGGCACTAGGAAACACACTGAGAAACCAGAGTAAGTGTTTCTCCTGCAAACCGTTCCATTTGTGATGGATGAACGAACGTCTCTCCACATGCTCAGTTCTGAGAGATAAGTGTGTGTGAAAGCCGAACTTCACCTAGCTTGAAGGAAACACAAAGTTTCTTTTCTGTTACCAAATCCACTCCATACATATATATGGGGAGGTACAAGCTCCAACTCGCTTTTACAGTGAAAATGGCAGGCACTTCAAACCGGAACTAGGAAACCGACTGAGAAACCAGAGTAAGTGTTTCTCCTGCAACCCGTTCCCTTTGTGCTGGATGAACGAACGTCTCTCCACATGCTCAGTTCTGAGAGATAAGTGTGTGTGAAAGCCGTCCTTCACCTAGCTTGAAGGGAACACAAAGTTTCTTTTCAGTTGCCAACTCCACTCCATACATATATATGGGGAGGTACAAGCTCCAACTCGGTTTTACAGTGAACTATTCAGGCACTTCAAACCGGCACTAGGAAACCGACTGAGAAACCAGAGTAAGTGTTTCTCCTGCAATCCGATCCCTTTGTGCTGGATGAAAGAACGTTTCTCCACATGCTCAGTTCTGAGAGATAAGTGTGTGTGAAAGCCGTCCTTCACCTAGCTTGAAGGGAACACAAAATTTCTTTTCAGTTGCCAACTCCACTCCATACATATATATGGGGAGGTACAAGCTCCAACTCAGTTTTACACTGAAAGCGACAGGCACTTCAAACCGGCACTAGGAAACAGACTGAGAAACCAGAGTAAGTGTTTCTCCTGCAACCCGTTCCCTTTGTGCTGGATGAGCGAATGTCTCTCCACCTGCACAGGTCTGAGAGATAAGTGTGTGCGAAAGCCGTCCTTCACCGAGCTTGATGGGAAAACAAAGTTTCTTTTCAGTTGCCAACTCCACTCCATACATATATATGGGGAGGTACAAGCTCCAACTCGGTTTTACAGTGAAAACGGCAGGCACTTCAAACCGGCACTAGAAAAACAGACTGAGAAACCAGAGTAAGTGTTTCACCTGCAACCCGTTCCCTTTGTTCTGGATGAACGAACGTCTCTCCACATGCTCAGTTCTGAGAGATAAGTGTGTGCGAAAGCAGTCCTTCACCTAGCTTGATGGGAACACAAAGTTTCTTTTCAGTTGCCAACTCCACTCCATACATATATATGGGGAGGTACAAGCTCCAACTCGGTTTTACAGTGAAAACGGCAGGCACTTCAAACCAGCACTAGGAAACAGACTGAGAAAGCAGAGTAAGTGTTTCTCCTGCAACCCGTTCCCTTTGTGCTGGATGAACGAACGTCTCTCCACATGCTCAGTTCTGAGAGATAAGTGTGTGCGAAAGCCGTCCTTCACCTAACTTGATGGGAGCACAAAGTTTCTTTTCAGTTGCCAATCCCATTCCATACATATATATGGGGAGGTACAAGCTCCAACTCGATTTTACAGTGAAAACGGCAGGCACATCAAACCGGCACTAGGAAACAGACTGAGAAACCAGAGTAAGTGTTTCTCCTGCAACGCGTTCCCTTTGTGCTGGATGAACGAAAGTCTCTCCACATGCACAGTTCTGAGAGATAAGTGTGTGTGAAAACCGTCCTTCACCTAGCTTGAAGGGAACACAAAGTTTCTTTTCAGTTGCCAACTCCACTCCATACATATATATGGGGAGGTGCAAGCTCCAACTCGGTTTTACAGTGAAAACGGCAGGCACTTCAAAGCGGCACTAGGAAACAAACTGAGATACAAGAGTAAGTGTTTCTCCTGCAACCCGTTCCCTTTGTGCGGGATGAACGAACGTCTCTCCACATGCTCAGTTCTGAGAGATAAGCGTGTGTGAAAGCCGTCTTTCACCTAGCTTGAAGGGAACACAAAGTTTCTATTCAGTTGCCAACTCCACTCCATACATATATATGGGGAGGTAAAAGCTCCAACTCAGTTTACAGTGAAAACGGCAGGCACTTCAAACCGGCACTTGGAAACAGACTGAGAAACCAGAGTAAGTGTTTCTCCTGCAACCCGTTCCTTTGTGCTGGATGAACGAACGTCTCTCCACATGCTCAGTTCTGAGAGATAAGTGTGTGTGAAAGCCGTACTTCACCTAGCTTGAAGGGAACACAAAGTTTCTTTTCAGTTGCCAACTCCACCCCATACATATATATGGGGAGGTACAAGCTCCAACACGGTTTTACAGTGAAAACGACAGGCACTTCAAACCGGCACTAAGAAACATACTGAGAAACCAGAGTAAGTGTTTCTCCTGCAACCCGTTCCCTTTGTGCTGGATGAACGAACGTCTCTCCACATGCTCAGTTCTGAGAGATAAGTGTGTGTGAAAGCCGTCCTTCACCTAGCTTGAAGGGAACACAAAGTTTCTTTTCAGTTGCCGACTCCACTCCATACATATATATGGGGAGGTACAAGCTCCAACTCGGTTTTACACTGAAAACGGCAGGCACTTCAAACCGGCACTAGGAAACACACTGAGAAACCAGAGTAAGTGTTTCTCCTGCAAACCGTTCCCTTTGTGCTGGATGAACGAACGTCTCTCCACATGCTCAGTTCTGAGAGATAAGTGTGTGTGAAAGCCGACCTTCACCTAGCTTGAAGGGAACACAAAGTTTCTATTCTGTTACCAAATCCTCTCCATACATATATATGGGGAGGTACAAGCTCCAACTCGCTTTTACAGTGAAAATGGCAGGCACTTCAAACCGGAACTAGGAAACCGACTGAGAAACCAGAGAAAGTGTGTCTCCTGCAACCCGTTACCTTTGTGCTGGATGAACGAACGTCTCTCCACAAGCTCAGTTCTGGGAGATAAGTGTGTGTGAAAGCCGTCCTTCACCTAGCTTGAAGGGAACACAAAGTTTCTTTTCAGTTGCCAACTCCAATCCATAGATATATATGGGGAGGTACAAGCTCCAACTCGGTTTAACAGTGAAAACGGCAGGCACATCAAACCGGCACTAGGAAACAGACTGAGAAACCAGAGTAAGTGTTTCTCCTGCAACCCGTTCCCTTTGTGCTGGATGAACGAACGTCTCTCCACCTGCTCACTTCTGAGAGATAAGTGTGTGTGAAAGCCATCCTTCACCTAGCTTGAAGGGAACACAAAGTTTCTTTTGAGTTGCCAACTCCACTCCATGCATATTAATGGGGAGGTACAAGCTCCAAATCGGTTTTACAATGAAAACGGCAGGCACATCAAACCGGCACTAAGAAACAGACTGAGAAACCAGAGTAAGTGTTTCTCCTGCAACGCGTTCCCTTTGTGCTGGATGAACGAAAGTCTCACCACATGCACAGTTCTGAGAGATAAGTGTGTGTGAAAGCCGTCCTTCACCTAGCTTGAAGGGAACACAAAGTTTCTTTTCAGTTGCCAACTCCACTCCATACATATATATGGGGAGGTACAAGCTCCAACTCGATTGTACAGTGAAAGCGGCAGGCACTTCAAACCGGCACTAGGAAACAGAATGAGAAACCACAGTAAGTGTTTCTCCTGCAACCCGTTCCCTTTGTGCTGGATGAAAGAACGTCTCTCCACATGCACATTTCTGAGAGATAAGTGTGTGTGAAAGCCGTCCTTCACCTAGCTTGAAGGGAACACAAAGTTTCTTTTCAGTTGCCAACTCCACTCCATACATATATATGGGGAGGTACAAGCTCCAACTCGGTTTTACAGTGAACAATTCAGGCACTTCAAACCGGCTCTTGGAAACCGACTGAGAAACAAGAGTAAGTGTTTCTCCTGCAATCCGATCCCTTTGTGCTGGATGAAAGAACGTTTCTCCACATGCTCAGTTCTGAGAGATAAGTGTGTGTGAAAGCCGTCCTTCACCTAGCTTGAAGGGAACACAAAGTTTCTTTTCAGTTGCCAACTCCACTCCATACATATATATGGGGAGGTACAAGCTCCAACTCAGTTTTACACTGAAAGCGACAGGCACTTCAAACCGGCACTAGGAAACAGACTGAGAAACCAGAGTAAGTGTTTCTCCTGCAACCAGTTCCCTTTGTGCTGGATGAGCGAATGTCTCTCCACCTGCTCAGTTCTGAGGGATAAGTGTGTGCGAAAGCCGTCCTTCACCTAGCTTGAAGGGAAATCAAAGCTTCTTTTCAGTTGCCAAATCCACTCCATACATATATATGGGGAGGTACAAGCTCCAACTCGCTTTTACAGTGAAAATGGCAGGCACTTCAAACCGGAACTCGGAAACCGACTGAGAAACCAGAGTAAGTGTTTCTCTTGCAACCCGTTCCCTTTGTGCTGGATGAACGAACGTCTCTCCACATGCTCAGTTCTGAGAGATAAGTGTGTGTGAAAGCCGTACTTCACCTAGCTTGAAGGGAACACAAAGTTTCTTTTCAGTTGCCAACTCCAATCCATACATATATATGGGGAGGTACAAGCTCCAACTCGGTTTAACAGTGAAAACGGCAGGCACATCAAACCGGCACTAGGAAACAGACTGAGAAACCAGATTAAGTGTTTCTCCTGCAACCCGTTCCCTTTGTGCTGGATGAACGAACGTCTCTCCACCTGCTCACTTCTGAGAGATAAGTGTGTGTGAAAGCCATCCTTCACCTAGCTTGAAGGGAACACAAAGTTTCTTTTGAGTTGCCAACTCCACTCCATGCATATTAATGGGGAGGTACAAGCTCCAAATCGGTTTTACAATGAAAACGGCAGGCACATCAAACCGGCACTAGGAAACAGACTGAGAAAGCAGAGTAAGTGTTTCTCCTGCAACCCGTTCCCTTTGTGCTGGATGAACGAACGTCTCTCCACAAGCTCAGTTCTGAGAGATAAGTGTGTATGAAAGCCGTCCTTCACCTAGCATGAAGGGAACACAGAGTTTCTTTTCAGTTGCCAACTCCACTCCATACATATATATGGGGAGGTACAAGCTCCAACTCGGTTTTACAGTGAAAACGGCAGGCACATCAAACCGGCACTAGGAAACAGACTGAGAAACCAGAGTAAGTGTTTCTCCTGCAACGCGTTCCCTTTGTGCTGGATGAACGAAAGTCTCTCCACATGCTCAGTTCTGAGAGATAAGTGTGTGTGAAAGCCGACCTTTACCTAGCTTGAAGGGAACTCAAAGTTTCTTTTCAGTTGCCAACTGCACTGCATACATATATATGGGGAGGTACATGCTCCAACTCGGTTTTACAGTGAAAACGGCAGGCACTTCAAACAGGCACTAGGAAACAGACTGAAAAACCAGAGTAAGTGTTTCTCCTGCAACCCGTTCCCTTTGTGCTGGATGAACGAACGTCTATCCACCTACTCAGTTCTGAGAGATAAGTGTGTGTGAAAGCCGTCCTTCACCTAGCTTGAAGGGAACACAGAGTTTCTTTTCAGTTGCCAACTCCACTCCATACATATATATGGGGAGGTACAAGCTCCAACTCGGTTTTACAGTGAAAACGGCAGGCACATCAAACCGGCACTAGGAAACAGACTGAGAAACCAGAGTAAGTGTTTCTCCTGCAACGCGTTCCCTTTGTGCTGGATGAACGAAAGTCTCTCCACATGCACAGTTCTGAGAGATAAGTGTGTGTGAAAGCCGTCCTTCACCTAGCTTGAAGGGAACACAAAGTTTCTTTTCAGTTGCCAACTCCACTCCATACATATATATGGGGAGGTACAAGCTCCAACTCGGTTTTACAGTGAAAACGGCAGGCACTTCAATCCGGCACTAGAAAAACAGACTGAGAAACCAGAGTAAGTGTTTCACCTTCAACCCGTTCCCTTTGTTCTGGATGAACGAACGTCTCTCCACATGCTCAGTTCTGAGAGATAAGTGTGTGCGAAAGCAGTCCTTCACCTAGCTTGATGGGAACACAAAGTTTCTTTTCAGTTGCCAAATCCACTCCATACATATATATGGGGAGGTACAAGCTCCAACTCGCTTTTACAGTGAAAATGGCAGGCACTTCAAACCGGAACTCGGAAACCGACTGAGAAACCAGAGTAAGTGTTTCTCTTGCAACCCGTTCCCTTTGTGCTGGATGAACGAACGTCTCTCCACATGCTCAGTTCTGAGAGATAAGTGTGTGTGAAAGCCGTACTTCACCTAGCTTGAAGGGAACACAAAGTTTCTTTTCAGTTGCCAACTCCAATCCATACATATATATGGGGAGGTACAAGCTCCAACTCGGTTTAACAGTGAAAACGGCAGGCACATCAAACCGGCACTAGGAAACAGACTGAGAAACCAGATTAAGTGTTTCTCCTGCAACCCGTTCCCTTTGTGCTGGATGAACGAACGTCTCTCCACCTGCTCACTTCTGAGAGATAAGTGTGTGTGAAAGCCATCCTTCACCTAGCTTGAAGGGAACACAAAGTTTCTTTTGAGTTGCCAACTCCAATCCATGCATATTAATGGGGAGGTACAAGCTCCAAATCGGTTTTACAATGAAAACGGCAGGCACATCAAACCGGCACTAGGAAACAGACTGAGAAAGCAGAGTAAGTGTTTCTCCTGCAACGCGTTCCTTTTGTGCTGGATGAACGAAAGTCTCTCCACATGCACAGTTCTGAGAGATAAGTGTGTGTGAAAGCCGTCCTTCACCTAGCTTGAAGGGAACACAAAGTTTCTATTCAGTTGCCAACTCAACTCCATACATATATATTGGGAGGTACAAGCTCCAACTCAGTTTACAGTGAAAACGGCAGGCACTTCAAACCGGCACAAGGAAACAGACTGAGAAAGCAGAGTAAGTGTTTCTCCTGCAACCCGTTCCCTTTGTGCTGGATGAACGAACGTCTCTCCACAAGCTCAGTTCTGAGAGATAAGTGTGTATGAAAGCCGTCCTTCACCTAGCATGAAGGGAACACAGAGTTTCTTTTCAGTTGCCAACTCCACTCCATACATATATATGGGGAGGTACAAGCTCCAACTCGGTTTTACAGTGAAAACGGCAGGCACATCAAACCGGCACTAGGAAACAGACTGAGAAACCAGAGTAAGTGTTTCTCCTGCAACGCGTTCCCTTTGTGCTGGATGAACGAAAGTGTCTCCACATGCTCAGTTCTGAGAGATAAGTGTGTGTGAAAGCCGACCTTTACCTAGCTTGAAGGGAACTCAAAGTTTCTTTTCAGTTGCCAACTGCACTGCATACATATATATGGGGAGGTACATGCTCCAACTCGGTTTTACAGTGAAAACGGCAGGCACTTCAAACAGGCACTAGGAAACAGACTGAAAAACCAGAGTAAGTGTTTCTCCTGCAACCCGTTCCCTTTGTGCTGGATGAACGAACGTCTATCCACCTACTCAGTTCTGAGAGATAAGTGTGTGTGAAAGCCGTCCTTCACCTAGCTTGAAGGGAACACAGAGTTTCTTTTCAGTTGCCAACTCCACTCCATACATATATATGGGGAGGTACAAGCTCCAACTCGGTTTTACAGTGAAAACGGCAGGCACATCAAACCGGCACTAGGAAACAGACTGAGAAACCAGAGTAAGTGTTTCTCCTGCAACGCGTTCCCTTTGTGCTGGATGAACGAAAGTCTCTCCACATGCACAGTTCTGAGAGATAAGTGTGTGTGAAAACCGTCCTGCACCTAGCTTGAAGGGAACACAAAGTTTCTTTTCAGTTGCCAACTCCACTCCATACATATATATGGGGAGGTACAAGCTCCAACTCGGTTTTACAGTGAAATCGGCAGGCACTTCAAACCGGCACTAGGAAACAAACTGAGATACAAGAGTAAATGTTTCTCCTGCAACCCGTTCCCTTTGTGCGGGATGAACGAACGTCTCTCCACATGCTCAGTTCTGAGAGATAAGCGCGTGTTAAAGCCGTCTTTCACCTAGCTTGAAGGGAACACAAAGTTTCTATTCAGTTGCCAACTCCACTCCATACATATATATGGGGAGGTAAAAGCTCCAACTCAGTTTACAGTGAAAACGGCAGGCACTTCAAACCGGCACTTGGAAACAGACTGAGAAACCAGAGTAAGTGTTTCTCCTGCAACCCGTTCCTTTGTGCTGGATGAACGAACGTCTCTCCACATGCTCAGTTCTGAGAGATAAGTGTGTGTGAAAGCCGTACTTCACCTAGCTTGAAGGGAACACAAAGTTTCTTTTCAGTTGCCAACTCCACTCCATACATATATATGGGGAGGTACAAGCTCCAACACGGTTTTACAGTGAAAACGACAGGCACTTCAAACCGGCACTAGGAAATAGACTGAGAAACCAGAGTAAGTGTTTCTCCTGCAACCCGTTCCCTTTGTGCTGGATGAACGAACGTCTCTCCACATGCTCAGTTCTGAGAGATAAGTGTGTGTGAAAGCCGTCCTTCACCTAGCTTGAAGGGAACACAAAGTTTCTTTTCAGTTGCCAACTCCACTCCATACATATATATGGGGAGGTACAAACTCCAACTCGGTTTTACAGTGAAAACGGCAGGCACTTCAAACCGGCACTAGGAAACAGACTGAGAAACCAGAGTAAGTGTTTCTCCTGCAACGCGTTCCCTTTGTGCTGGATGAACGAAAGTCTCTCCACATGCACAGTTCTGAGAGATAAGTGTGTGTGAAAGCCGTCCTTCACCTAGCTTGAAGGGAACACAAAGTTTCTTTTCAGTTGCCAACTCCACTCCATACATATATATGGGGAGGTACAAGCTCCAACTCGATTGTACAGTGAAAGCGGCAGGCACTTCAAACCGGCACTAGGAAACAGAATGAGAAACCAGAGTAAGTGTTTCTCCTGCAACCCGTTCCCTTTGTGCTGGATGAAAGAACGTCTCTCCACATGCACATTTCTGAGAGATAAGTGTGTGTGAAAGCCGTCCTTCACCTAGCTTGAAGGGAACACAAAGTTTCTTTTCAGTTGCCAACTCCACTCCATACATATATATGGGGAGGTACAAGCTCCAACTCGGTTTTACAGTGAACAATTCAGGCACTTCAAACCGGCACGTGGAAACCGACTGAGAAACCAGAGTAAGTGTTTCTCCTGCAATCCGATCCCTTTGTGCTGGATGAAAGAACGTTTCTCCACATGCTCAGTTCTGAGAGATAAGTGTGTGTGAAAGCCGTCCTTCACCTAGCTTGAAGGGAACACAAAGTTTCTTTTCAGTTGCCAACTCCACTCCATACATATATATGGGGAGGTACAAGCTCCAACTCAGTTTTACACTGAAAGCGACAGGCACTTCAAACCGGCACTAGGAAACAGACTGAGAAACCAGAGTAAATGTTTCTCCTGCAACCCGTTCCCTTTGTGCTGGATGAGCGAATGTCTCTCCACCTGCTCAGTTCTGAGGGATAAGTGTGTGCGAAAGCCGTCCTTCACCGAGCTTGATGGGAACACAAAGTTTCTTTTCAGTTGCCAACTCTACTCCATACATATATATGGGGAGGTACAAGCTCCAACTCGGTTTTACAGTGAAAACGGCAGGCACTTCAATCCGGCACTAGAAAAACAGACTGAGAAACCAGAGTAAGTGTTTCACCTTCAACCCGTTCCCTTTGTTCTGGATGAACGAACGTCTCTCCACATGCTCAGTTCTGAGAGATAAGTGTGTGCGAAAGCAGTCCTTCACCTAGCTTGATGGGAACACAAAGTTTCTTTTCAGTTGCCAAATCCACTCCATACATATATATGGGGAGGTACAAGCTCCAACTCGGTTTTACAGTGAAAACGGCAGGCACTTCAAACCAGCACTAGGAAACAGACTGAGAAAGCAGAGTAAGTGTTTCTCCTGCAACCCGTTCCCTTTGTGCTGGATGAACGAACGTCTCTCCACATGCTCAGTTCTGAGAGATAAGTGTGTGTGAAAGCCGTCCTTCAACTAGCTTGAAGGGAACACAAAGTTTCTTTTCAGTTGCCAACTCGACTCCATACATATATATGAGGAGGTACAAGCTCCAACTCGGTTTTACATTGAAAACGGCAGGCACTTCAAACCGGCACTAGGAAACAGACTGAGAAACCAGAGTAAGTGTTTCTCCTGCAACCCGTTCCCTTTGTGCTGGATGAACGAACGTCTATCCACCTACTCAGTTCTGAGAGATAAGTGTGTGTGAAAGCCGTCCTTCACCTAGCTTGAAGGGAACACAAAGTTTCTTTTCAGTTGCCAACCCCACTCCATACATATATATGGGGAGGTACAAGCTCCAACTCGGTTTTACAGTGAAAACGGCACGCACATCAAACCGGCACTAGGAAACAGACTGAGAAACCACAGTAAGTGTTTCTCCTGCAACGCGTTCCCTTTGTGCTGGATGAACGAAAGTCTCTCCACATGCACAGTTCTGAGAGATAAGTGTGTGTGAAAACCGTCCTGCACCTAGCTTGAAGGGAACACAAAGTTTCTTTTCAGTTGCCAACTCCACTCCATACATATATATGGGGAGGTACAAGCTCCAACTCGGTTTTACAGTGAAATCGGCAGGCACTTCAAACCGGCACTAGGAAACAAACTGAGATACAAGAGTAAATGTTTCTCCTGCAACCCGTTCCCTTTGTGCGGGATGAACGAACGTCTCTCCACATGCTCAGTTCTGAGAGATAAGCGCGTGTTAAAGCCGTCTTTCACCTAGCTTGAAGGGAACACAAAGTTTCTATTCAGTTGCCAACTCCACTCCATACATATATATGGGGAGGTAAAAGCTCCAACTCAGTTTACAGTGAAAACGGCAGGCACTTCAAACCGGCACTTGGAAACAGACTGAGAAACCAGAGTAAGTGTTTCTCCTGCAACCCGTTCCTTTGTGCTGGATGAACGAACGTCTCTCCACATGCTCAGTTCTGAGAGATAAGTGTGTGTGAAAGCCGTACTTCACCTAGCTTGAAGGGAACACAAAGTTTCTTTTCAGTTGCCAACTCCACTCCATACATATATATGGGGAGGTACAAGCTCCAACACGGTTTTACAGTGAAAACGACAGGCACTTCAAACCGGCACTAGGAAATAGACTGAGAAACCAGAGTAAGTGTTTCTCCTGCAACCCGTTCCCTTTGTGCTGGATGAACGAACGTCTCTCCACATGCTCAGTTCTGAGAGATAAGTGTGTGTGAAAGCCGTCCTTCACCTAGCTTGAAGGGAACACAAAGTTTCTTTTCAGTTGCCAACTCCACTCCATACATATATATGGGGAGGTACAAGCTCCAACTCGGTTTTACAGTGAAAACGGCAGGCACTTCAAACCGGCACTAGGAAACAGACTGAGAAACCAGAGTAAGTGTTTCTCCTGCAACGCGTTCCCTTTGTGCTGGATGAACGAAAGTCTCTCCACATGCACAGTTCTGAGAGATAAGTGTGTGTGAAAGCCGTCCTTCACCTAGCTTGAAGGGAACACAAAGTTTCTTTTCAGTTGCCAACTCCACTCCATACATATATATGGGGAGGTACAAGCTCCAACTCGGTTTTACACTGAAAACGGCAGGCACTTCAAACCGGCACTAGGAAACACACTGAGAAACCAGAGTAAGTGTTTCTCCTGCAACCTGTTACCTTTGTGCTGGATGAACGAACGTCTCTCCACATGCTCAGTTCTGAGAGATAATTGTGTGTGAAAGCCGTACTTCACCTAGCTTGAAGGGAACACAAAGTTTCTTTTCAGTTGCCAACTCCAATCCATACATATATATGGGGAGGTACAAGCTCCAACTCGGTTTAACAGTGAAAACGGCCGACACATCAAACCGGCACTAGGAAACAGACTGAGAAACCAGATTAAGTGTTTCTCCTGCAACCCGTTCCCTTTGTGCTGGATGAACGAACGTCTCTCCACCTGCTCACTTCTGAGAGATAAGTGTGTGTGAAAGCCATCCTTCACCTAGCTTGAAGGGAACACAAAGTTTCTTTTGAGTTGCCAACTCCACTCCATGCATATTAATGGGGAGGTACAAGCTCCAAATCGGTTTTACAATGAAAACGGCAGGCACATCAAACCGGCACTAGGAAACAGACTGAGAAACCAGAGTAAGTGTTTCTCCTGCAACGCGTTCCTTTTGTGCTGGATGAACGAAAGTCTCTCCACATGCACAGTTCTGAGAGATAAGTGTGTGTGAAAGCCGTCCTTCACCTAGCTTGAAGGGAACATAAAGTTTCTATTCAGTTGCCAACTCCACTCCATACATATATATGGGGAGGTACATGCTCCAACTCGGTTTTACAGTGAAAACGGCAGGCACTTCAAACAGGCACTAGGAAACAGACTGAAAAACCAGAGTAAGTGTTTCTCCTGCAACCCGTTCCCTTTGTGCTGGATGAACGAACGTCTATCCACCTACTCAGTTCTGAGAGATAAGTGTGTGTGAAAGCCGACCTTCACCTAGCTTGAAGGGAACACAAAGTTTCTTTTCAGTTGCCAACTCCACTCCATACATATATATGGGGAGGTACAAGCTCCAACTCGGTTTTACAGTGAAAACGGCAGGCACATCAAACCGGCACTAGGAAACAGACTGAGAAACCAGAGTAAGTGTTTCTCCTGCAACGCGTTCCCTTTGTGCTGGATGAACGAAAGTCTCACCACATGCACAGTTCTGAGAGATAAGTGTGTGTGAAAGCCGTCCTTCACCTAGCTTGAAGGGAACACAAAGTTTCTTTTCAGTTGCCAACTCCACTCCATACATATATATGGGGAGGTACAAGCTCCAACTCGATTGTACAGTGAAAGCGGCAGGCACTTCAAACCGGCACTAGGAAACAGAATGAGAAACCACAGTAAGTGTTTCTCCTGCAACCCGTTCCCTTTGTGCTGGATGAAAGAACGTCTCTCCACATGCACATTTCTGAGAGATAAGTGTGTGTGAAAGCCGTCCTTCACCTAGCTTGAAGGGAACACAAAGTTTCTTTTCAGTTGCCAACTCCACTCCATACATATATATGGGGAGGTACAAGCTCCAACTCGGTTTTACAGTGAACAATTCAGGCACTTCAAACCGGCTCTTGGAAACCGACTGAGAAACAAGAGTAAGTGTTTCTCCTGCAATCCGATCCCTTTGTGCTGGATGAAAGAACGTTTCTCCACATGCTCAGTTCTGAGAGATAAGTGTGTGTGAAAGCCGTCCTTCACCTAGCTTGAAGGGAACACAAAGTTTCTTTTCAGTTGCCAACTCCACTCCATACATATATATGGGGAGGTACAAGCTCCAACTCAGTTTTACACTGAAAGCGACAGGCACTTCAAACCGGCACTAGGAAACAGACTGAGAAACCAGAGTAAGTGTTTCTCCTGCAACCAGTTCCCTTTGTGCTGGATGAGCGAATGTCTCTCCACCTGCTCAGTTCTGAGGGATAAGTGTGTGCGAAAGCCGTCCTTCACCTAGCTTGAAGGGAAATCAAAGCTTCTTTTCAGTTGCCAAATCCACTCCATACATATATATGGGGAGGTACAAGCTCCAACTCGCTTTTACAGTGAAAATGGCAGGCACTTCATACCGGAACTCGGAAACCGACTGAGAAACCAGATTAAGTGTTTCTCCTGCAACCCGTTCCCTTTGTGCTGGATGAACGAACGTCTCTCCACCTGCTCACTTCTGAGAGATAAGTGTGTGTGAAAGCCATCCTTCACCTAGCTTGAAGGGAACACAAAGTTTCTTTTGAGTTGCCAACTCCACTCCATGCATATTAATGGGGAGGTACAAGCTCCAAATCGGTTTTACAATGAAAACGGCAGGCACATCAAACCGGCACTAGGAAACAGACTGAGAAAGCAGAGTAAGTGTTTCTCCTGCAACCCGTTCCCTTTGTGCTGGATGAACGAACGTCTCTCCACAAGCTCAGTTCTGAGAGATAAGTGTGTATGAAAGCCGTCCTTCACCTAGCATGAAGGGAACACAGAGTTTCTTTTCAGTTGCCAACTCCACTCCATACATATATATGGGGAGGTACAAGCTCCAACTCGGTTTTACAGTGAAAACGGCAGGCACATCAAACCGGCACTAGGAAACAGACTGAGAAACCAGAGTAAGTGTTTCTCCTGCAACGCGTTCCCTTTGTGCTGGATGAACGAAAGTCTCTCCACATGCTCAGTTCTGAGAGATAAGTGTGTGTGAAAGCCGACCTTTACCTAGCTTGAAGGGAACTCAAAGTTTCTTTTCAGTTGCCAACTGCACTGCATACATATATATGGGGAGGTACATGCTCCAACTCGGTTTTACAGTGAAAACGGCAGGCACTTCAAACAGGCACTAGGAAACAGACTGAAAAACCAGAGTAAGTGTTTCTCCTGCAACCCGTTCCCTTTGTGCTGGATGAACGAACGTCTATCCACCTACTCAGTTCTGAGAGATAAGTGTGTGTGAAAGCCGTCCTTCACCTAGCTTGAAGGGAACACAGAGTTTCTTTTCAGTTGCCAACTCCACTCCATACATATATATGGGGAGGTACAAGCTCCAACTCGGTTTTACAGTGAAAACGGCAGGCACATCAAACCGGCACTAGGAAACAGACTGAGAAACCAGAGTAAGTGTTTCTCCTGCAACGCGTTCCCTTTGTGCTGGATGAACGAAAGTCTCTCCACATGCACAGTTCTGAGAGATAAGTGTGTGTGAAAGCCGTCCTTCACCTAGCTTGAAGGGAACACAAAGTTTCTTTTCAGTTGCCAACTCCACTCCATACATATATATGGGGAGGTACAAGCTCCAACTCGGTTTTACAGTGAAAACGGCAGGCACTTCAATCCGGCACTAGAAAAACAGACTGAGAAACCAGAGTAAGTGTTTCACCTTCAACCCGTTCCCTTTGTTCTGGATGAACGAACGTCTCTCCACATGCTCAGTTCTGAGAGATAAGTGTGTGCGAAAGCAGTCCTTCACCTAGCTTGATGGGAACACAAAGTTTCTTTTCAGTTGCCAAATCCACTCCATACATATATATGGGGAGGTACAAGCTCCAACTCGCTTTTACAGTGAAAATGGCAGGCACTTCAAACCGGAACTCGGAAACCGACTGAGAAACCAGAGTAAGTGTTTCTCTTGCAACCCGTTCCCTTTGTGCTGGATGAACGAACGTCTCTCCACATGCTCAGTTCTGAGAGATAAGTGTGTGTGAAAGCCGTACTTCACCTAGCTTGAAGGGAACACAAAGTTTCTTTTCAGTTGCCAACTCCAATCCATACATATATATGGGGAGGTACAAGCTCCAACTCGGTTTAACAGTGAAAACGGCAGGCACATCAAACCGGCACTAGGAAACAGACTGAGAAACCAGATTAAGTGTTTCTCCTGCAACCCGTTCCCTTTGTGCTGGATGAACGAACGTCTCTCCACCTGCTCACTTCTGAGAGATAAGTGTGTGTGAAAGCCATCCTTCACCTAGCTTGAAGGGAACACAAAGTTTCTTTTGAGTTGCCAACTCCAATCCATGCATATTAATGGGGAGGTACAAGCTCCAAATCGGTTTTACAATGAAAACGGCAGGCACATCAAACCGGCACTAGGAAACAGACTGAGAAAGCAGAGTAAGTGTTTCTCCTGCAACGCGTTCCTTTTGTGCTGGATGAACGAAAGTCTCTCCACATGCACAGTTCTGAGAGATAAGTGTGTGTGAAAGCCGTCCTTCACCTAGCTTGAAGGGAACACAAAGTTTCTATTCAGTTGCCAACTCAACTCCATACATATATATTGGGAGGTACAAGCTCCAACTCAGTTTACAGTGAAAACGGCAGGCACTTCAAACCGGCACAAGGAAACAGACTGAGAAAGCAGAGTAAGTGTTTCTCCTGCAACCCGTTCCCTTTGTGCTGGATGAACGAACGTCTCTCCACAAGCTCAGTTCTGAGAGATAAGTGTGTATGAAAGCCGTCCTTCACCTAGCATGAAGGGAACACAGAGTTTCTTTTCAGTTGCCAACTCCACTCCATACATATATATGGGGAGGTACAAGCTCCAACTCGGTTTTACAGTGAAAACGGCAGGCACATCAAACCGGCACTAGGAAACAGACTGAGAAACCAGAGTAAGTGTTTCTCCTGCAACGCGTTCCCTTTGTGCTGGATGAACGAAAGTCTCTCCACATGCTCAGTTCTGAGAGATAAGTGTGTGTGAAAGCCGACCTTTACCTAGCTTGAAGGGAACTCAAAGTTTCTTTTCAGTTGCCAACTGCACTGCATACATATATATGGGGAGGTACATGCTCCAACTCGGTTTTACAGTGAAAACGGCAGGCACTTCAAACAGGCACTAGGAAACAGACTGAAAAACCAGAGTAAGTGTTTCTCCTGCAACCCGTTCCCTTTGTGCTGGATGAACGAACGTCTATCCACCTACTCAGTTCTGAGAGATAAGTGTGTGTGAAAGCCGTACTTCACCTAGCTTGAAGGGAACACAGAGTTTCTTTTCAGTTGCCAACTCCACTCCATACATATATATGGGGAGGTACAAGCTCCAACTCGGTTTTACAGTGAAAACGGCAGGCACATCAAACCGGCACTAGGAAACAGACTGAGAAACCAGAGTAAGTGTTTCTCCTGCAACCCGTTCCCTTTGTGCTGGATGAACGAAAGTCTCTCCACATGCACAGTTCTGAGAGATAAGTGTGTGTGAAAGCCGTCCTTCACCTAGCTTGAAGGGAACACAAAGTTTCTTTTCAGTTGCCAACTCCACTCCATACATATATATGGGGAGGTACAAGCTCCAACTCGATTGTACAGTGAAAGCGGCAGGCACTTCAAACCGGCACTAGGAAACAGAATGAGAAACCAGAGTAAGTGTTTCTCCTGCAACCCGTTCCCTTTGTGCTGGATGAAAGAACGTCTCTCCACATGCACATTTCTGAGAGATAAGTGTGTGTGAAAGCCGTCCTTCACCTAGCTTGAAGGGAACACAAAGTTTCTTTTCAGTTGCCAACTCCACTCCATACATATATATGGGGAGGTACAAGCTCCAACTCGGTTTTACAGTGAACAATTCAGGCACTTCAAACCGGCACGTGGAAACCGACTGAGAAACCAGAGTAAGTGTTTCTCCTGCAATCCGATCCCTTTGTGCTGGATGAAAGAACGTTTCTCCACATGCTCAGTTCTGAGAGATAAGTGTGTGTGAAAGCCGTCCTTCACCTAGCTTGAAGGGAACACAAAGTTTCTATTCAGTTGCCAACTCCACTCCATACATATATATGGGGAGGTACAAGCTCCAACTCAGTTTTACACTGAAAGCGTCAGGCACTTCAAACCGGCACTAGGAAACAGACTGAGAAACCAGAGTAAATGTTTCTCCTGCAACCCGTTCCCTTTGTGCTGGGTGAGCGAATGTCTCTCCACCTGCTCAGTTCTGAGGGATAAGTGTGTGCGAAAGCCGTCCTTCACCGAGCTTGATGGGAACACAAAGTTTCTTTTCAGTTGCCAACTCCACTCCATACATATATATGGGGAGGTACAAGCTCCAACTCGGTTTTACAGTGAAAACGGCAGGCACTTCAATCCGGCACTAGAAAAACAGACTGAGAAACCAGAGTAAGTGTTTCACCTTCAACCCGTTCCCTTTGTTCTGGATGAACGAACGTCTCTCCACATGCTCAGTTCTGAGAGATAAGTGTGTGCGAAAGCAGTCCTTCACCTAGCTTGATGGGAACACAAAGTTTCTTTTCAGTTGCCAAATCCACTCCATACATATATATGGGGAGGTACAAGCTCCAACTCGGTTTTACAGTGAAAACGGCAGGCACTTCAAACCAGCACTAGGAAACAGACTGAGAAAGCAGAGTAAGTGTTTCTCCTGCAACCCGTTCCCTTTGTGCTGGATGAACGAACGTCTCTCCACATGCTCAGTTCTGAGAGATAAGTGTGTGTGAAAGCCGTCCTTCAACTAGCTTGAAGGGAACACAAAGTTTCTTTTCAGTTGCCAACTCGACTCCATACATATATATGAGGAGGTACAAGCTCCAACTCGGTTTTACATTGAAAACGGCAGGCACTTCAAACCGGCACTAGGAAACAGACTGAGAAACCAGAGTAAGTGTTTCTCCTGCAACCCGTTCCCTTTGTGCTGGATGAACGAACGTCTATCCACCTACTCAGTTCTGAGAGATAAGTGTGTGTGAAAGCCGTCCTTCACCTAGCTTGAAGGGAACACAAAGTTTCTTTTCAGTTGCCAACCCCACTCCATACATATATATGGGGAGGTACAAGCTCCAACTCGGTTTTACAGTGAAAACGGCACGCACATCAAACCGGCACTAGGAAACAGACTGAGAAACCACAGTAAGTGTTTCTCCTGCAACGCGTTCCCTTTGTGCTGGATGAACGAAAGTCTCTCCACATGCACAGTTCTGAGAGATAAGTGTGTGTGAAAACCGTCCTGCACCTAGCTTGAAGGGAACACAAAGTTTCTTTTCAGTTGCCAACTCCACTCCATACATATATATGGGGAGGTACAAGCTCCAACTCGGTTTTACAGTGAAATCGGCAGGCACTTCAAACCGGCACTAGGAAACAAACTGAGATACAAGAGTAAATGTTTCTCCTGCAACCCGTTCCCTTTGTGCGGGATGAACGAACGTCTCTCCACATGCTCAGTTCTGAGAGATAAGCGCGTGTTAAAGCCGTCTTTCACCTAGCTTGAAGGGAACACAAAGTTTCTATTCAGTTGCCAACTCCACTCCATACATATATATGGGGAGGTAAAAGCTCCAACTCAGTTTACAGTGAAAACGGCAGGCACTTCAAACCGGCACTTGGAAACAGACTGAGAAACCAGAGTAAGTGTTTCTCCTGCAACCCGTTCCTTTGTGCTGGATGAACGAACGTCTCTCCACATGCTCAGTTCTGAGAGATAAGTGTGTGTGAAAGCCGTACTTCACCTAGCTTGAAGGGAACACAAAGTTTCTTTTCAGTTGCCAACTCCACTCCATACATATATATGGGGAGGTACAAGCTCCAACACGGTTTTACAGTGAAAACGACAGGCACTTCAAACCGGCACTAGGAAATAGACTGAGAAACCAGAGTAAGTGTTTCTCCTGCAACCCGTTCCCTTTGTGCTGGATGAACGAACGTCTCTCCACATGCTCAGTTCTGAGAGATAAGTGTGTGTGAAAGCCGTCCTTCACCTAGCTTGAAGGGAACACAAAGTTTCTTTTCAGTTGCCAACTCCACTCCATACATATATATGGGGAGGTACAAGCTCCAACTCGGTTTTACAGTGAAAACGGCAGGCACTTCAAACCGGCACTAGGAAACAGACTGAGAAACCAGAGTAAGTGTTTCTCCTGCAACGCGTTCCCTTTGTGCTGGATGAACGAAAGTCTCTCCACATGCTCAGTTCTGAGAGATAAGTGTGTGTGAAACCCGACCTTTACCTAGCTTG
The DNA here is from genome assembly GCF_048564905.1 of Vicugna pacos. NCBI lineage: Eukaryota > Metazoa > Chordata > Mammalia > Artiodactyla > Camelidae > Vicugna > Vicugna pacos. Next base: position 29,111,042 of record NC_133002.1, read on the forward strand.
AAGGGAACACAAAGTTTCTTTTCAGTTGCCAACTCCACTCCATACATATATATGGGGATGTACATGCTCCAACACTGTTTTACAGTGAAAACGGCAGGCACTTCAAACAGGCACTAGGAAACAGACTGAAAAACCAGAGTAAGTGTTTCTCTTGCAACCCGTTCCTTTTGTGCAGGATGAACGAACGTCTATCCACCTACTCAGTTCTGAGAGATAAGTGTGTGTGAAAGCCGTCCTTCACCTAGCTTGAAGGGAACACAAAGTTTCTTTTCAGTTGCCAACTCCACTCCATACATATATATGGGGAGGTACAAGCTCCAACTCGGTTTTACAGTGAAAACGGCAGGCACATCAAACCGGCACTAGGAAACAGACTGAGAAACCAGAGTAAGTGTTTCTCCTGCAACGCGTTCCCTTTGTGCTGGATGAACGAAAGTCTCTCCACATGCACAGTTCTGAGAGATAAGTGTGTGTGAAAGCCGTCCTTCACCTAGCTTGAAGGGAACACAAAGTTTCTTTTCAGTTGCCAACTCCACTCCATACATATATATGGGGAGGTACAAGCTCCAACTCGATTGTACAGTGAAAGCGGCAGGCACTTCAAACCGGCACTAGGAAACAGAATGAGAAACCAGAGTAAGTGTTTCTCCTGCAACCCGTTCCCTTTGTGCTGGATGAAAGAACGTCTCTCCACATGCACAGTTCTGAGAGATAAGTGTGTGTGAAAGCCGTCCTTCACCTAGCTTGAAGGGAACACAAAGTTTCTTTTCAGTTGCCAACTCCACTCCATACATATATATGGGGAGGTAAAAGCTCCAACTCAGTTTACAGTGAAAACGGCAGGCACTTCAAACCGGCACTTGGAAACAGACTGAGAAACCAGAGTAAGTGTTTCTCCTGCAACCCGTTCCTTTGTGCTGGATGAACGAACGTCTCTCCACATGCTCAGTTCTGAGAGATAAGTGTGTGTGAAAGCCGTACTTCACCTAGCTTGAATGGAACACAAAGTTTCTTTTCAGTTGCCAACTCCACTCCATACATATATATGGGGAGGTACAAGCTCCAACACGGTTTTACAGTGAAAACGACAGGCACTTCAATCCGGCACTAGGAAACAGACTGAGAAACCAGAGTAAGTGTTTCTCCTGCAACCCGTTCCCTTTGTGCTGGATGAACGAACGTCTCTCCACATGCTCAGTTCTGAGAGATAAGTGTGAGTGAAAGCCGTCCTTCACCTAGCTTGAAGGGAACACAAAGTTTCTTTTCAGTTGCCAACTCCACTCCATACATATATATGGGGAGGTACAAGCTCCAACTCGGTTTTACACTGAAAACGGCAGACACTTCAAACCGGCACTAGGAAACACACTGAGAAACCAGAGTAAGTGTTTCTCCTGCAAACCGTTCCCTTTGTGCTGGATGAACGAACGTCTCTCCACATGCTCAGTTCTGAGAGATAAGTGTGTGTGAAAGCCGACCTTCACCTAGCTTGAAGGAAACACAAAGTTTCTTTTCTGTTACCAAATCCACTCCATACATATATATGGGGAGGTACAAGCTCCAACTCGCTTTTACAGTGAAAATGGCAGGCACTTCAAACCGGAACTAGGAAACCGACTGAGAAACCAGAGTAAGTGTTTCTCCTACAACCCGTTCCCTTTGTGCTGGATGAACGAACGTCTCTCCACATGCTCAGTTCTGGGAGATAAGTGTGTGTGAAAGCCGTCCTTCACCTAGCTTGAAGGGAACACAAAGTTTCTTTTCAGTTGCCAACTCCAATCCATACATATATATGGGGAGGTACAAGCTCCAACTCGGTTTAACAGTGAAAACGGCAGGCACATCAAACCGGCACTAGGAAACAGACTGAGAAACCAGAGTAAGTGTTTCTCCTGCAACACGTTCCCTTTGTGCTGGATGAACGAACGTCTCTCCACCTGCTCACTTCTGAGAGATAAGTGTGTGTGAAAGCCATCCTTCACCTAGCTTGAAGGGAACACAAAGTTTCTTTTGAGTTGCCAACTCCACTCCATGCATATTAATGGGGAGGTACAAGCTCCAAATCGGTTTTACAATGAAAACGGCAGGCACATCAAACCGGCACTAGGAAACAGACTGAGAAACCAGAGTAAGTGTTTCTCCTGCAACGCGTTCCTTTTGTGCTGGATGAACGAAAGTCTCTCCACATGCACAGTTCTGAGAGATAAGTGTGTGTGAAAGCCGTCCTTCACCTAGCTTGAAGGGAACACAAAGTTTCTATTCAGTTGCCAACTCCACTCCATACATATATATGGGGAGGTACAAGCTCCAACTCAGTTTCCAGTGAAAACGGCAGGCACTTCAAACCGGCACAAGGAAACAGACTGAGAAAGCAGAGTAAGTGTTTCTCCTGCAACCCGTTCCCTTTGTGCTGGATGAAAGAACGTCTCTCCACATGCACATTTCTGAGAGATAAGTGTGTGTGAAAGCCGTCCTTCACCTAGCTTGAAGGGAACACAAAGTTTCTTTTCAGTTGCCAACTCCACTCCATACATATATATGGGGAGGTACAAGCTCAAACTCAGTTTTACACTGAAAGCGACAGGCACTTCAAACCGGCACTAGGAAACAGACTGAGAAACCAGAGTAAGTGTTTCTCCTGCAACCCGTTCCCTTTGTGCTGGATGAGCGAATGTCTCTCCACCTGCACAGTTCTGAGAGATAAGTGTGTGCGAAAGCCGTCCTTCACCGAGCTTGATGGGAACACAAAGTTTCTTTTCAGTTGCCAACTCCACTCCATACATATATATGGGGAGGTACAAGCTCCAACTCTGTTTTACAGTGAAAACGGCAGGCACTTCAAACCGGCACTAGAAAAACAGACTGAGAAACCAGAGTAAGTGTTTCACCTGCAACCCGTTCCCTTTGTTCTGGATGAACGAACGTCTCTTCACATGCTCAGTTCTGAGAGATAAGTGTGTGCGAAAGCCGTCCTTCACCTAACTTGATGGGAACACAAAGTTTCTTTTCAGTTGCCAACCCCACTCCATACATATATATGGGGAGGTACAAGCTCCAACTCGATTTTACAGTGAAAACGGCAGGCACATCAAACCGGCACTAGGAAACAGACTGAGAAACCAGAGTAAGTGTTTCTCCTGCAACGCGTTCCCTTTGTGCTGGATGAACGAAAGTCTCTCCACATGCACAGTTCTGAGAGATAAGTGTGTGTGAAAACCGTCCTTCACCTAGCTTGAAGGGAACACAAAGTTTCTTTTCAGTTGCCAACTCCACTCCATACATATATATGGGGAGGTACAAGCTCCAACTAGGTTTTACAGTGAAAACGGCAGGCACTTCAAAGCGGCACTAGGAAACAAACTGAGATACAAGAGTAAGTGTTTCTCCTGCAACCCGTTCCCTTTGTGCGGGATGAAAGAACGTCTCTCCACATGCTCAGTTCTGAGAGATAAGTGTGTGCGAAAGCAGTCCTTCACCTAGCTTGAAGGGAACACAAAGTTTCTTTTCAGTTGCCAAATCCACTCCATACATATATATGGGGAGGTACAAGTTCCAACTCGGTTTTACAGTGAAAACGGTAGGCACTTCAAACAAGCACTAGGAAACAGACTGAGAAAGCACAGTAAGTGGTTCTCCTGCAACCCGTTCCCTTTGTGCTGGATGAACGAACGTCTCTCCACATGCTCAGTTCTGAGAGATAAGTGTGTGCGAAAGCCGTCCTTCACCTAACTTGATGGGAACACAAAGTTTCTTTTCAGTTGCCAACCCCACTCCATACATATATATGGGGAGGTACAAGCTCCAACTCGATTTTACAGTGAAAACGGCAGGCACATCAAACCGGCACTAGGAAACAGACTGAGAAACCAGAGTAAGTGTTTCTCCTGCAACGCGTTCCCTTTGTGCTGGATGAACGAAAGTCTCTCCACATGCACAGTTCTGAGAGATAAGTGTGTGTGAAAACCGTCCTTCACCTAGCTTGAAGGGAACACAAAGTTTCTTTTGAGTTGCCAACTCCACTCCATGCATATTAATGGGGAGGTACAAGCTCCAAATCGGTTTTACAATGAAAACGGCAGGCACATCAAACCGGCACTAGGAAACAGACTGAGAAACCAGAGTAAGTGTTTCTCCTGCAACGCGTTCCTTTTGTGCTGGATGAACGAAAGTCTCTCCACATGCACAGTTCTGAGAGATAAGTGTGTGTGAAAGCCGTCCTTCACCTAGCTTGAAGGGAACACAAAGTTTCTATTCAGTTGCCAACTCCACTCCATACATATATATGGGGAGGTACAAGCTCCAACTCAGTTTACAGTGAAAACGGCAGGCACTTCAAACCGGCACTAGGAAACAGACTGAGAAACCAGAGTAAGTGTTTCTCCTGCAACCCGTTCCTTTGTGCTGGATGAACGAACGTTTCTCCACATGCTCAGTTCTGAGAGATAAGTGTGTGTGAAAGCCGTCCTTCACCGAGCTTGATGGGAACACAAAGTTTCTTTTCAGTTGCCAACTCCACTCCATACATATATATGGGGAGGTACAAGCTCCAATCGGTTTTACAGTGAAAACGGCAGGCACTTCAAACCGGCACTAGAAAAACAGACTGAGAAACCAGAGTAAGTGTTTCTCCTGCAACCAGTTCAATTTGTGCTGGATGAACGAACGTCTCTCCACATGCTCCGTTCTGAGAGATAAGTGTGTGTGAAAGCCGTCCTTCACCTAGCTTGAAGGGAACACAAAGTTTCTTTTGAGTTGCCAACTCCACTCATTGCATATTAATGGGGAGGTACAAGCTCCAAATCGGTTTTACAATGAAAACGGCAGGCACATCAAACCGGCACTAGGAAACAGACTGAGAAACCAGAGTAAGTGTTTCTCCTGCAACCCGTTCCCTTTGTGCTGGATGAACGAACGTCTCTACACCTGCTCACTTCTGAGAGATAAGTGTGTGTGAAAGCCATCCTTCACCTAGCTTGAAGGGAACACAAAGTTTCTTTTGAGTTGCCAACTCCACTCCATGCATATTAATGGGGAGGTACAAGCTCCAAATCGGTTTTACAATGAAAACGGCAGGCACATCAAACCGGCACTAGGAAACAGACTGAGAAACCAGAGTAAGTGTTTCTCCTGCAACGCGTTCCTTTTGTGCTGGATGAACGAAAGTCTCTCCACATGCACAGTTCTGAGAGATAAGTGTGTGTGAAAGCCGTCCTTCACCTAGCTTGAAGGGAACACAAAGTTTCTATTCAGTTGCCAACTCCACTCCATACATATATATGGGGAGGTACAAGCTCCAACTCAGTTTACAGTGAAAACGGCAGGCACTTCAAACCGGCACTAGGAAACAGACTGAGAAACCAGAGTAAGTGTTTCTCCTGCAACCCGTTCCTTTGTGCTGGATGAACGAACGTCTATCCACATGCTCAGTTCTGAGAGATAAGTGTGTGTGAAAGCCGTCCTTCACCGAGCTTGATGGGAACACAAAGTTTCTTTTCAGTTGCCAACTCCACTCCATACATATATATGGGGAGGTACAAGCTCCAATCGGTTTTACAGTGAAAACGGCAGGCACTTCAAACCGGCACTAGAAAAACAGACTGAGAAACCAGAGTAAGTGTTTCTCCTGCAAACAGTTCAATTTGTGCTGGATGAACGAACGTCTCTCCACATGCTCCGTTCTGAGAGATAAGTGTGTGTGAAAGCCGTCCTTCACCTAGCTTGAAGGGAACACAAAGTTTCTTTTCAGTTGCCAACTCCACTCCATATATATATGGGGAGGTAGAAGCTCCAACTCACTTTTACAGTGAAATCGGCAGGCACTTCAAACCGGCACTAGGAAACAGACTGAGAAAGCAGAGTAATTGTTTCTCCTGCAACCCGTACCCTTTGTGCTGGATGAACGAACGTCTCTCCACATGCTCAGTTCTGAGAGATAAGTGTGTGTGAAAGCCGTCCTTCAACTAGCTTGAAGGGAACACAAAGTTTCTTTTCAGTTGCCAACTCCACTCCATACATATATATGAGGAGGTACAAGCTCAAACTCGGTTTTACATTGAAAACGGCAGGCACTTCAAACCGGCACTAGGAAACAGACTGAGAAACCAGAGTAAGTGTTTCTCCTGCAACCCGTTCCCTTTGTGCTGGATGAACGAACGTCTATCCACCTACTCAGTTCTGAGAGATAAGTGTGTGTGAAAGCCGTCCTTCACCTAGCTTGAAGGGAACACAAAGTTTCTTTTCAGTTGCCAACCCCACTCCATACATATATATGGGGAGGTACAAGCTCCAAATCGGTTTTACAGTGAAAACGGCAGGCACATCAAACCGGCACTAGGAAACAGACTGAGAAACCAGAGTAAGTGTTTCTCCTGCAACGCGTTCCCTTTGTGCTGGATGAACGAAATTCTCTCCACATGCACAGTTCTGAGAGATAAGTGTGTGTGAAAACCGTCCTTCACCTAGCTTGAAGGGAACACAAAGTTTCTTTTCAGTTGCCAACTCCACTCCATACATATATTTGGGGAGGTACAAGCTCCAACTCGGTTTTACAGTGAAAACGGCAGGCACTTCAAACCGGCACTAGGAAACAAACTGAGATACAAGAGTAAGTGTTTCTCCTGCAACCCGTTCCCTTTGTGCGGGATGAACGAACGTCTCTACACATGCTCAGTTCTGAGAGATAAGCGCGTGTGAAAGCCGTCTTTCACCTAGCTTGAAGGGAACACAAAGTTTCTTTTCAGTTGCCAAATCCACTCCATACATATATATGGGGAGGTAAAAGCTCCAACTCAGTTTACAGTGAAAACGGCAGGCACTTCAAACCGGCACTTGGAAACAGACTGAGAAACCAGAGAAGTGTTTCTCCTGCAACCCGTTCCTTTGTGCTGGATGAACGAACGTCTCTCCACATGCTCAGTTCTGGGAGATAAGTGTGTGTGAAAGCCGTCCTTCACCTAGCTTGAAGGGAACACAAAGTTTCTTTTCAGTTGCCAACTCCACTCCATACATATATATGGGGAGGTACAAGCTCCAACTCGGTTTAACAGTGAAAACGGCAGGCACATCAAACCGGCACTAGGAAACAGACTGAGAAACCAGAGTAAGTGCTTCTCCTGCAACCCGTTCCCTTTGTGCTGGATGAACGAACGTCTCTCCACCTGCTCACTTCTGAGAGATAAGTGTGTGTGAAAGCCATCCTTCACCTAGCTTGAAGGGAACACAAAGTTTCTTTTGAGTTGCCAACTCCACTCCATGCATATTAATGGGAGGTACAAGCTCCAAATCGGTTTTACAATGAAAACGGCAGGCACATCAAACCGGCACTAGGAAACAGACTGAGAAACCAGAGTAAGTGTTTCTCCTGCAACGCGTTCCTTTTGTGCTGGATGAACGAAAGTCTCTCCACATGCACAGTTCTGAGAGATAAGTGTGTGTGAAAGCCGTCCTTCACCTAGCTTGAAGGGAACACAAAGTTTCTATTCAGTTGCCAACTCCACTCCATACATATATATGGGGAGGTACAAGCTCCAACTCAGTTTCCAGTGAAAACGGCAGGCACTTCAAACCGGCACAAGGAAACAGACTGAGAAAGCAGAGTAAGTGTTTCCCCTGCAACCCGTTCCCTTTGTGCTGGATGAAAGAACGTCTCTCCACATGCACATTTCTGAGAGATAAGTGTGTGTGAAAGCCGTCCTTCACCTAGCTTGAAGGGAACACAAAGTTTCTTTTCAGTTGCCAACTCCACTCCATACATATATATGGGGAGGTACAAGCTCAAACTCAGTTTTACACTGAAAGCGACAGGCACTTCAAACCGGCACTAGGAAACAGACTGAGAAACCAGAGTAAGTGTTTCTCCTGCAACCCGTTCCTTTGTGCTGGATGAACGAACGTCTATCCACATGCTCAGTTCTGAGAGATAAGTGTGTGTGAAAGCCGTCCTTCACCGAGCTTGATGGGAACACAAAGTTTCTTTTCAGTTGCCAACTCCACTCCATACATATATATGGGGAGGTACAAGCTCCAATCGGTTTTACAGTGAAAACGGCAGGCACTTCAAACCGGCACTAGAAAAACAGACTGAGAAACCAGAGTAAGTGTTTCTCCTGCAACCAGTTCAATTTGTGCTGGATGAACGAACGTCTCTCCACATGCTCCGTTCTGAGAGATAAGTGTGTGTGAAAGCCGTCCTTCACCTAGCTTGAAGGGAACACAAAGTTTCTTTTGAGTTGCCAACTCCACTCTTTGCATATTAATGGGGAGGTACAAGCTCCAAATCGGTTTTACAATGAAAACGGCAGGCACATCAAACCGGCACTAGGAAACAGACTGAGAAACCAGAGTAAGTGTTTCTCCTGCAACCCGTTCCCTTTGTGCTGGATGAACGAACGTCTCTACACCTGCTCACTTCTGAGAGATAAGTGTGTGTGAAAGCCATCCTTCACCTAGCTTGAAGGGAACACAAAGTTTCTTTTGAGTTGCCAACTCCACTCCATGCATATTAATGGGGAGGTACAAGCTCCAAATCGGTTTTACAATGAAAACGGCAGGCACATCAAACCGGCACTAGGAAACAGACTGAGAAACCAGAGTAAGTGTTTCTCCTGCAACGCGTTCCTTTTGTGCTGGATGAACGAAAGTCTCTCCACATGCACAGTTCTGAGAGATAAGTGTGTGTGAAAGCCGTCCTTCACCTAGCTTGAAGGGAACACAAAGTTTCTATTCAGTTGCCATCTCCACTCCATACATATATATGGGGAGGTACAAGCTCCAACTCAGTTTACAGTGAAAACGGCAGGCACTTCAAACCGGCACTAGGAAACAGACTGAGAAACCAGAATAAGTGTTTCTCCTGCAACCCGTTCCTTTGTGCTGGATGAACGAACGTCTATCCACATGCTCAGTTCTGAGAGATAAGTGTGTGTGAAAGCCGTCCTTCACCGAGCTTGATGGGAACACAAAGTTTCTTTTCAGTTGCCAACTCCACTCCATACATATATATGGGGAGGTACAAGCTCCAATCGGTTTTACAGTGAAAACGGAAGGCACTTCAAACCGGCACTAGAAAAACAGACTGAGAAACCAGAGTAAGTGTTTCTCCTGCAACCAGTTCAATTTGTGCTGGATGAACGAACGTCTCTCCACATGCTCCGTTCTGAGAGATAAGTGTGTGTGAAAGCCGTCCTTCACCTAGCTTGAAGGGAACACAAAGTTTCTTTTCAGTTGCCAACTCCACTCCATATATATATGGGGAGGTAGAAGCTCCAACTCACTTTTACAGTGAAATCGGCAGGCACTTCAAACCGGCACTAGGAAACAGACTGAGAAAGCAGAGTAATTGTTTCTCCTGCAACCCGTACCCTTTGTGCTGGATGAACGAACGTCTCTCCACATGCTCAGTTCTGAGAGATAAGTGTGTGTGAAAGCCGTCCTTCAACTAGCTTGAAGGGAACACAAAGTTTCTTTTCAGTTGCCAACTCCACTCCATACATATATATGAGGAGGTACAAGCTCAAACTCGGTTTTACATTGAAAACGGCAGGCACTTCAAACCGGCACTAGGAAACAGACTGAGAAACCAGAGTAAGTGTTTCTCCTGCAACGCGTTCCTTTTGTGCTGGATGAACGAAAGTCTCTCCACATGCACAGTTCTGAGAGATAAGTGTGTGTGAAAGCCGTCCTTCACCTAGCTTGAAGGGAACACAAAGTTTCTATTCAGTTGCCAACTCCACTCCATACATATATATGGGGAGGTACAAGCTCCAACTCAGTTTCCAGTGAAAACGGCAGGCACTTCAAACCGGCACAAGGAAACAGACTGAGAAAGCAGAGTAAGTGTTTCCCCTGCAACCCGTTCCCTTTGTGCTGGATGAAAGAACGTCTCTCCACATGCACATTTCTGAGAGATAAGTGTGTGTGAAAGCCGTCCTTCACCTAGCTTGAAGGGAACACAAAGTTTCTTTTCAGTTGCCAACTCCACTCCATACATATATATGGGGAGGTACAAGCTCAAACTCAGTTTTACACTGAAAGCGACAGGCACTTCAAACCGGCACTAGGAAACAGACTGAGAAACCAGAGTAAGTGTTTCTCCTGCAACCCGTTCCTTTGTGCTGGATGAACGAACGTCTATCCACATGCTCAGTTCTGAGAGATAAGTGTGTGTGAAAGCCGTCCTTCACCGAGCTTGATGGGAACACAAAGTTTCTTTTCAGTTGCCAACTCCACTCCATACATATATATGGGGAGGTACAAGCTCCAATCGGTTTTACAGTGAAAACGGCAGGCACTTCAAACCGGCACTAGAAAAACAGACTGAGAAACCAGAGTAAGTGTTTCTCCTGCAACCAGTTCAATTTGTGCTGGATGAACGAACGTCTCTCCACATGCTCCGTTCTGAGAGATAAGTGTGTGTGAAAGCCGTCCTTCACCTAGCTTGAAGGGAACACAAAGTTTCTTTTGAGTTGCCAACTCCACTCATTGCATATTAATGGGGAGGTACAAGCTCCAAATCGGTTTTACAATGAAAACGGCAGGCACATCAAACCGGCACTAGGAAACAGACTGAGAAACCAGAGTAAGTGTTTCTCCTGCAACCCGTTCCCTTTGTGCTGGATGAACGAACGTCTCTACACCTGCTCACTTCTGAGAGATAAGTGTGTGTGAAAGCCATCCTTCACCTAGCTTGAAGGGAACACAAAGTTTCTTTTGAGTTGCCAACTCCACTCCATGCATATTAATGGGGAGGTACAAGCTCCAAATCGGTTTTACAATGAAAACGGCAGGCACATCAAACCGGCACTAGGAAACAGACTGAGAAACCAGAGTAAGTGTTTCTCCTGCAACGCGTTCCTTTTGTGCTGGATGAACGAAAGTCTCTCCACATGCACAGTTCTGAGAGATAAGTGTGTGTGAAAGCCGTCCTTCACCTAGCTTGAAGGGAACACAAAGTTTCTATTCAGTTGCCATCTCCACTCCATACATATATATGGGGAGGTACAAGCTCCAACTCAGTTTACAGTGAAAACGGCAGGCACTTCAAACCGGCACTAGGAAACAGACTGAGAAACCAGAGTAAGTGTTTCTCCTGCAACCCGTTCCTTTGTGCTGGATGAACGAACGTCTATCCACATGCTCAGTTCTGAGAGATAAGTGTGTGTGAAAGCCGTCCTTCACCGAGCTTGATGGGAACACAAAGTTTCTTTTCAGTTGCCAACTCCACTCCATACATATATATGGGGAGGTACAAGCTCCAATCGGTTTTACAGTGAAAACGGAAGGCACTTCAAACCGGCACTAGAAAAACAGACTGAGAAACCAGAGTAAGTGTTTCTCCTGCAACCAGTTCAATTTGTGCTGGATGAACGAACGTCTCTCCACATGCTCCGTTCTGAGAGATAAGTGTGTGTGAAAGCCGTCCTTCACCTAGCTTGAAGGGAACACAAAGTTTCTTTTCAGTTGCCAACTCCACTCCATATATATATGGGGAGGTAGAAGCTCCAACTCACTTTTACAGTGAAATCGGCAGGCACTTCAAACCGGCACTAGGAAACAGACTGAGAAAGCAGAGTAATTGTTTCTCCTGCAACCCGTACCCTTTGTGCTGGATGAACGAACGTCTCTCCACATGCTCAGTTCTGAGAGATAAGTGTGTGTGAAAGCCGTCCTTCAACTAGCTTGAAGGGAACACAAAGTTTCTTTTCAGTTGCCAACTCCACTCCATACATATATATGAGGAGGTACAAGCTCAAACTCGGTTTTACATTGAAAACGGCAGGCACTTCAAACCGGCACTAGGAAACAGACTGAGAA